>NC_091949.1:25414904-25777404 GCF_041260155.1 Ptychodera flava | reverse complement strand
AATGAAAAATATTCGTGAAACCCTTCCATGATATTTGTTTTCAAGTGTATATGAGGATCACGCTCCAACGTCATGTGCTCCTTTTTCAAAGCAATTATGCACTGAAACTAAACAACCTTGAAACTTGTCACGCCGAGCAGCGATATAGGAGAAAGTAGGGCATAGTAATTCCCTAGGCGAGCAATGTAACAGCTTTATTTGCTACACTACTTTATTTCGCTCGAGTTGTAGTGTTGGTTGACTGGTCGTCATGAAGTAAATCAGTGATTTCGCTAATCACCTTGTTTACGCCATCAAAATGATATACGTTGAAGTGAGGTATGATCATAGAGGTTTTCACAGGGACAAGTTCTTGTGATTTGATTTACTCTATTCAAGCCAAATGAAGGCCAATTCCATTCCTGATTTTACGGATGAATAAGAAAAAGTTACCAAAATTTGAATTTAATGGATACAAGAACATTACATGAAAAAAGAACACTAAAGCAACACCGAGAGCGAAACCACAGTAAAGAGACTATTTAGGAAAATAGACCCAGAGTAACTTCAAAATCGTACGTGTTCTGCAATATAATTAACTGAGTCATATTCAGGGGACGCAAAACCCATGAGCAAAGGCATCTAAGGGCAGATTGGTAAGTTTAAGTTTGCGGAGGGAATATACATACAAATGTAGCAAACGTACGCGTATTTAGCAATGTGCGGCCTCTTTTAAGATATTATGAAGAGGCATAAGACTGTTAATGTGGTAGTATTTTACGACCTTTTAGGTACAATCCCAGGTCTCCGCAAGGTTCTATGGAAAAAAATGGAAGAACGACGAAACTTATTCGACGGTCTGATCCTATAGTTCCTTGAAACACGGTCAGGGAAACTCACCGAAAAAAACCGCCGGAAGAGTTCAAGCAAACTAGTCCATTACTTGGGTGAAGTGGAATCTCCATGGTGCATGCTATTGAACGAATAAATAGCGGTGCGGGTGAAAAGGGCATGATGTTAATGCACTATGAAAATGTACAATCTTCTGACCTTTCCATACATGTACTACATGGGTTAGATTGACTCATGATTCTGATAACATGTAAAAATGTGAAGTCAGACAACCTCAACATGTATTATTTATAGCCCTCGGAACCCAGTTTGTATTCATTTATTGTACTGAAAGCACTTCAGAGTACTTAAGGTTTCGTCAGCGAAGCTCAAGATGAATTCACTTTCTCTAGTAACTGTCTCAATAATGCGTGTCTCGAAAGTTACTAATAAAATATGTGATTGGCACTGATATTCCCTTGTATTTTATCTATTCACATCTCAAAGATTTTATTGTCACGGCCAAAAGAATAGTGTTAGCTTTTTTTCTTTGTAGATCAAGTAGGACATGTTTAGTGCCTTGGTTGCCCTTTAATGCTTTGATACTCTTACTTCGCGAAAATACTTATTTGAACAAAATGTTTATTGTCATATAAGAATAATTAAACAAAACCATATACATCAAATATTTCGCTTTAACAGTGACGTTGAATATGGTTTTCAATTTTGTAGAATATCATCACAATCTATTGCAACACCTAGTTTTTCATGACCTTCAATTAATATTGCAGCCTTATATTGACTTTATCAAAGGTACTTTCATCTGAATTGGACGTATGCTAATTTATCATCAACATTCTGCCTGTAATCACATGTATTGTACAACATTTACATTCTCATCCTCCGCGTTGTAAAGTAGGCACAAAAATGGTGGGGACGTCAGCCAAGTAAATTATATTTAAAATCTTTCTACTGTCTAATTTACATCAGCAGTTTCAGGGATGTCTTTTTTCAGCAAAATAGAAACTTATTAATTGTATCATGATTCGATTATTTTCCAACAGACGCTGCCGACAGATTTAATAAAAATATTCTTGTGCTGTCAGTTGATTTTAATTTCCGCGACTTCCATTCGGATTCCTCTAAACAACAATTTTTATCACTTCAACCACAGTATTGTGGAGTATGAATTTCGCTCCCAAGTGTCGTAAAGTATTCAAGCTAAGAACTATCATATGTTGAGAAACGGTGGGTGAAAACGCAACATCACAATCAACTTGTGTTGCTCGAAATATTTTCACTTTTTGCTGTTCTCAGTCAAAAATAATAGTTGACAACTCTACCTGATTATTCTGTCTTTGTCCCCAGTCACAACAACTGGCAGACAAGAAATCTATCTTCATCCCGAACAATAATTTATCCATCTGAATTCAATGATCTTTGTAATAGTAAGTCTAGTTAGTTCTTAATTTTAGTTTTTTATTCAAGGTATTGTTTGTATAATTGTTGCATGTTTGCAAATGAGCTTGTCATAAACTTTCCATACCTTTTAAAATGCCTTTCGATATGCTGCCTCAGGGACTGGTGAGAAAATATTGCCAGCCCTAACATGTGAAAAAGGTAACAAAAAAGCGCCTGGCTGATTTGATAGCTTGTTATTTTCTGTAGAAAAATAATTCTATTATTCTCACAGCTTAAACTGCTTAGCGCCTATGACTCATGAATAACTGTGTCTTGAGTAAATCTTCACATTTCAAATTACTCATGAGAGTACCAGAGTCCAAGAAATAATTTAGCGTATAAGAGTCGCGGTACATTAGCTATGACTGTAACGGATGGAATAAATTTCAGTGGGTTGAAGAAGTACCCTAATGACTTGTCATTCACAAAAGTGGCATAATTGATTGAAAGCGGGAGTGGAAAGTTCGTTATGTCGATTTATACTAACAATGTTTTGGCGACTGGAGATCGAATTATTCCATCGTCTACAGAGGTCAATGAGAGCAACTAGGCCTCAATTAACTTTGTTTGACAGCAGAAGACGACATCCGAGGTAAAATACTGTAGTTTGAACGAATATCCTGACAAAATTTTAATCTCTTGATAGATACGTTAAATTAGATTTTGCTTGCGTCATGATGAACAGATAACATTCGCTTGAAAACTCAAAACCTAATATGTACGAAATTCAGAGTAAATATATATTAAAAAATCCTAATTCCTCAGTAAAGGTAAGTGTGCAACATTATTATATTCCAAATTTTTTCAAAGGCCATTTCATATTCAAATTTCGAAATGTAAGCGTTTGAATAATTATTTGGCTTAGCAGTCGAGTAAATATCTACCTTGGATGTACAGCAACACTTACAGTACCGTTATTTTCAGAGACGATGGAGTATATTTCGATTTACAAACTTAAGTGAATTCATACATTTGTACTGTTAAAAGTTTTCAAGTCGTTTACACTAGTCTTGCGAATGTTGTATTATGCTGCAGTTTCACAGTATCGAAAACTTGGAAAGTATAATGATAAATGTATACCATAGATGTATAGAGCCTCTTATGTGTCGTTGGGAATAGATATGATGATGATTGTAATTCTTGCCGAGACAAAAGTGTTCAACAAATAATACACGGCCACGTATGACCTCAATAGGGAATTTTTGTTGAAAATAGTCAGGATATAGAAGCGCAGAATTCTCATTAGTATTATTTTCGAATGGTATTATTTCTTATGACCGACCATGGCAGACAATCGAAAATGTCGAGTAAAGCTTTGTGAAGTGATGTATTGCTCTTTTACCTAAATACATTTTACTGCCAAATTTGTTTATTGGATCTAACTAAAATAATAGCAGATAACTTTTTATGTCTTAAGAACATGGTAAACGCGAAATGTATGTTGGTTAATAATACCTGCAAAAAGAGAGTATTTACGGATGGACAGCTTGCAAACAACTGCGAGTATTGACACATTGTAAGCTCAACATTTAATTACCATGAAACGACAAATTCTACTCATGAGTATCAAATCATACCCATTCAGAATTAATGAAAAAGTCTCCCTTGTCCTCTGAATATAATCGGATTTGGAGACACGTGGTTTCAAAGACCTCGACAAAGAATTTAAATAATAATATCTTAAAATAATATTGACATCAAGATATATATATATATATATATATATATATATATATATATATATATATATATATATATATATATATATATATATATATATACATGTATATATATATATTATAGGTATCACAAGGCGATATGTAAGAGGTCTTCACCTCTTCATTCTTTAGAGCTCAACGTTTGAAATTAGAAGGCATACGTCCAAGGTATATCCAAACATATCCACAATTATGTACCCCTTAAGCAGGATAACAAAGTTGTGTGACCTAGGTCAGTAAAGCGTCAGGTTTAGGTTTAGGTTAAACTCGGAATTCGAATAGACCACGTTACAAACGTGCATAAAAATACGTGTATTTCTGTACGCTCTTGTGTACATGGGTTTGTTTGTACCGTCGTCACGTGATACCTTGAGGCTGTAGAACACATCGCGTCCTTTCTATTCCAAAGTAGAATCGTTTGGCTTTTAAATCCGTACAGTGTTCTAAATGATATCTTCTGCTGCGATGTTGTGAGATTTACTCTCAACATATAATCCATACATCATTAGTTGATAAGACCGTGGGTTAATCTGACCAATTCATGTCATCAAAACTGCACTAACAACCGTCATGTTTGACAGAAATTTATTACTAAGGCCTAAATTAATTTACAAACAACAACAGGTTTAAAAAATATATATGTTTTAATAATTTTTCACGAAAATCAATTTTAGGTCACATCTAGCACCATAGGATAACGAATCTTGCAACCAACATAATAACGAATATATACAGTAATTCAAACAAATGTTTCTCTCGATATCAATAATCATCTTTTGACTGTAAAATCATGCCAATCCTCCTGTATGGTTGTGAAATTTGGGGATTTCATCCTGCACCAGATGTTGAAAAAATCCATAACAGTATGCTGCGTTATATCCTCAGGTCATATCGTTATACATCAATTATTGCCATGAAAGGGGAATTGGGCAGTCTGTCTTTAAGAGTACCACTTTATCTTAAAATTGTTAAATATTGGCTCAGAATTGTAAAAATGGATAGAAACAGACTTACCGACAAATGCTATGAATTTCAGTTAAGCAATATTGATATAAACAGGTATGATATTTTGGGCAAAGAGTGTAAGACACTTATTACAAAGTTATGGTTTTGGGGAATTCTGGAACCAACAAGGGGTGGGCAATGAATCTGCTTTTTTAAATATCGTCACAGAAATTTATTGATATTGACATGCAATCATGGTTAGAGGATATGAGTAAATAAAAAAAACCGAGTACTTATTCAACCTTTAAAAAACAACTTATTTTTGAGCCATATTTGAATTGTATTGATAAACCTGTATTTAAAATAGCACTATCAAAATTTAGAATTTCCGCACACACTTTAAAGATCGAGACTGCCAGATTGAATGATATTCCACGAATTGATCGAATATGTGAAATGTGTAATGTGAATCTTGTCGAGGAATAGTTCCATTTTCTACTTGAATTGTCTGCCCAAAGTATAGAGATTTAAGATGTAAATATATTGCCACATGTTATTTTAATCTACCGCTTGTATATAAATTTGCGATACTTTTTTCTACTTGTAATACTGCTATTTTGAGAAATTTAAGGAGATATATTTTCTATGCCACACAACTCAGGGAGAATAGCCTGCTTAACCAGGGAAACAATCTGTTTCTTTTCCAGTGTTTGTACAATTGTATAAAATGTTATTTACTAGCGATCCTTACAATGTATCGCTAATTTTTGTACTTCACGGCCGGAGACCAATAGTACTAAAATAAAGAACCTAAGTATTAATAATCGTCAGCTCCAGTATAGGTTTCAATTGTAACAGTTCAAATGTGTCAACTTGTACAATTTAGTACAACTGCACGATTCTTTCACAATATTCATGTGATTATATTCAGAAGTAAAATATTCTCTAATGAAACTCTTACTTATCCATCACACACGAAACTAAAACTGAAACAATAGCTTACCTGCGCATACAATTGAAATAAGTGCAACTTCATTGTAATGAGTATATGAACTAGTATCTTTCGTAATATATGATCATCAAGAATTTTCTGATTTCAGGAAAGCGTATTTTTAAGCATATTGTGTTGAATGCACTTTTACATTTTGTAAAAATTCCTACCTGAAAATGACGTCAAAGAGTTATCTTCTCACTTTTATGACACAGATAGCTTGTAATTTGAGGCAATCAAATTCCTTTAGAATGTCCTCATGATTTCGTCTGAATTTTTACGTGTAAATTGTATGCTCGCTGACGAAAAGCCTTTAGAAGCGTAGGAATATAGCTCAATCTTATTAAGCGTTTATAGCCTTTGAAAGATATCGGATAAAAACGCCCTTTTCGTGCCTTCTTACCGTATCTTCTCGTCCAATTTTCTCGGGTAATTCGGCGCAAAGAGCGGAACATGATTAAGCGATTACACGAAGTTGCCCTAATTCCATAATTGTAACCAGATGATGTATTGCAGGTGAACTACTTGACAGCTAGAATTCCGAATTAATGGTCCTCCCTTACTGAAAGACTTGCAATTTATAGTTTTCAAGCATATTATACCTTTATTTGGGAAAATTCCTGCCGTAACGCCAATATGCGACAGCGTAACCATGGAAACATTCGTGGAATGAGGTGCTCTTAATCTTTCAATTTTACCTCCATGAACCTTTTAGTACCTCAACAAATTCTACCAAAGTTTAGCAAGAAATAGTTAATGAACATAAACCGAATATATTGTCGGCAAAATATGTTCAAGTGATCACTGCTAGTTTTCCTGTACATGTCAATTAATAATCACTGGCATTTTGCAACCAGCAATAATTCGTCGTATTAATATCGTAGTAAGTCGTCCTATAAGCAATCACATAGACTTAAAACTGTGAGAATTTCATCAACATTATCATGAATTCGTACATACTATAACTTAATGTACAAAATCATACAATGCAGACAAATAATAATCAGGACATTCGCGTACATTTTACAGCTAGTGCTTCCTCTGATATTGCTGACATTTCTCAGCGACTGTACTCTGTAAATATAAAAACATCTGTAAGCTTTTGAGTAAATTGCGCGATATATATATATACCAACGTTATGGAAAAGCTGCGGGTTTACGTTAATGCCATGCTCCATAACCACAAAGAGGACATGAAGAGGTTTTTTGGCCTTTTTAATTAACCCCATGGTTGACCAAAAACACGAAAATCCCTTCCCTTCCCTTCCCTAAGTAAAGGTTTGTATTGCAACTATGGACCTATTGCCCTAGATACATAGGTATTATCCAATCACATTTTATTTTAATGTGATGACGTCTCTCACAAATTTGTAACAAATAAGTTCACTTACCGAACGACCATCGTTAGATGTGGCCATATGGCAAGATATATTATTCTATGTAATCGTTTTATATTAATTTTATATTAATTTGAAATTACATTTACACATTGCAGACACAGACACATTGCCCGATCAACATTAATTTTTGTTACTAAAATGTGAATTATTAGCATTGAAAATGTAGAATTAGGATATTTTTTATCAGTCAGGTTTCTATGTTAACGCTGCAACATTTCAAGAATACAACTGGCTTATCCAAAGAGTAAAGAATAAAATCGACTACAGTGCTGTGTGGATAGGTCCAACAAACTTGAAAACCAAGGCCCCTTTCTAGAGATGTGGAAGCTTGTCTATCAAGACTATGCATGCCTTTGTGATGAATTTCCTATCAACATTCTTCGACACTTCCTAAGGGTACTTGAGAGGATTATGTGACAAGTCGTTGTGTAAACTTTCATAGCAGATGATGAAAACTATAACAGATAACCACATGCATAACTTTCTCTAACTCCATCGGATTTTCTTTTGATTCAGGTCGTTTAACCATGAACCTCGGCATTTAAATGCATGCTAACTCTCGGTAGAATGTATTGGGCGACATTTTCATCCCGATGTACTCGACTTCCATGACGCTTTGACGTCACCGATCAAGGTTAGCTCAAGCCCTGAAACCGTAAACTGCTGTTATCGCCGCCCTATGAACTTGGAAGGCCTAAGTTCATATGAGCGGCGTATATTAGTCGAGTTCCGACAAACATTAACTTTTTATGGAGGTTTTCATGTCAATATTTCAGTGTCTTCAGCTCCTGTGGCCAGGAAATAAGATAACGCATGCAAGAATTGAATGTATTCTTCAATAGTTGAACTAAACTGATTACAGATTTTGACTGCGGTATTTCAAGCTATTACATTACTATATGTATTTGCACGAAACTAGTTAACGAAGTAACGAAAGCAGTTAGATAGATGAATACACCAGGTAAGAAGTGCATGAAGAACACGATTGGAACTTATTTTGGAAAATTAAATCTTTATATGTGTCAAATTTCTCAAAAGTGTTTGCTGCCATATAGCTGAATGCTGCAATATTGCAAATTACTCAAAACAAGTGCATTGTTTAAAGAGAAAAGCAGATGAGCTTACATTTGCAGATTAAACCGACATCAGTTCATTATCCAATTATCCAAAATTAGTTCCAATCGTTTAGACGGAGGAAAATCAATGTAAACAAAACCTGCTTCTCGGAATAAAATCATTTGCTAAGGCACTAGTTGCAGTCAACCGATATTTGACAAAACCTAGTTGAAATTGAATTATGAAGGAGGTAGAGAGGGGTAAATTCGTTGTCCTGCAAAATTCATAGACAGTTCAAACTATCGTGTATTAAAGTTGATGGGGATACTCGGTAAAGATTGTCAGCGATTTTGTGGCATTAAATCTTCAAAAAACATAAAATTATTGTACTGCTAACAAAAATCCTGAAATTGACGTATTCCTCTAAATTGACTCTAATATCACAATATGCTCCCCAATATATCATAATGTAATAGTATAAAGTACTGGAGTCAATGTTTCTTATCTTTATTTCAAAAAAAGTTGTAAAAGCAATCTGAAAAATACTGTATATTGTTTTCCGCTCAATACAACAATCGTTTTGATGAACATCAATGGAAACCTGCGGGGTAGTCAGGTTACCGTTCATTTGAAAGTCAAAAATTTATATTACCTCTTTTAGTATTAGTCTCAAGTGGATATAGTTTGTCTTGACGCTTACGTTGCCCTTGTCAATGGTCTAGATCCTAGGTAAATTATTAACGTTAACAGCGTTGACTGTGTTTTACATTGCCATATCCGTCAGACCCCGACTTGCGAAAATAGCATGTGTATTTCTGGTAAGAAGATTTTTCCATGTTGTTGATTCTTAAATTTGTATGTAATCAAATAGTTTTACTTAAAATACATGTAAATATACTTTCCTATCTAAATCCTGATGCATATATACTGAAGCAAACATTGCACTAATAGAACTTTAAGTTCTTCAAACGGAATTAAAATACGTTTACACAAACATTGATATAGGGATAAACAACATGATGTGGGATATTTGATTTTAATATTGAGAGTTCCAAGAAAATTAAATGAAATTTTCCATTAGTCTCTAGACATACATCATCATCAACAAAACCGTAACAGCATCATATAAATATACTCAAGTTAAATATTTTATCACAATAGTACATACACTAGATCCAGTAGCTTTGCTATTTTGATGATAAAAGTAGAGTTGATACATTTCAGTTAACTCCAAGCGTAAAATTAATGCAGTGACATGACATGAGCAAACACGTTGAATGTTCACCATAAGTTTTAATACAGTTGTCACTTGGTTTTTCTATTTAAAATTTCAATATTCAAAATTTCAAAATTTTAATCATTGTACCAAAACGATTTTTCTTATTAGACAACATTTCCATCGCGCTCCATGCCATTAAGTCTACATCGATATGGAAGAATCATGCAAATGGGTCGACATACATGTCATTTGAGCGTATTGTAATTACCGGCCGCAATAGTTTAAACAGCTGGCAAAACATTACTACTTTGTTTACAAAGGCTATCTACAACTGTATGGTGTTTAACGATCTACTAAACAACGACCTTCATGCACTGGATATCGCTAGAAGGGAGAGTCAGATATGAAGGTAATGCGACATACAAATGAAATCTACGAAATGTTAGTCAAGCCGCAAAATTTTAGACAACATTGACGTTTCGAGAAAATAGAAGTATTGCTTTGATTGCTAGGACCATTGGTTTCTTTCTGCTCTTACTCGAATAAAATGTCAGTACCAACACACCATATAGCCATTGGAATAGCCATTGCTTATTTAACAACAACGTTCAGTGGTTGAGGAAATTGGGTCGAATACGATTGGCTTTATTTAGGCTCACAGGGCAAGATAGTGATACAACGGATTATTGCAAGAACGCTAATCTTCTTCATAGGGCGCAGCGTTTCACATGAAACAGTCAACGTTTATGACCATACCGGTATATATTCGAAAATATTGTTCAGTTTTTATGGCCCATAAATTAGCTAGGCGACTGATGCCGTATGTTGTGGGTTCGAACCCGATTGAATACTAGCCGTATTTAGTACTAATAATATTTTTATCTGCACAGCTGTCCTGTCGGTTAAAGCTAAACGATTGAACAAACTTTACGTCGTTCCATAAAGAAGAATATAAAATGGAATTTAGTTCTTTTTTTACAAATGTTGATATGGGCCCAGGAGGCATAATAGGCTATAATTTGAATTTTATTGGAAGAATGAGTTCCGACAAAACCGACTGAAATTTTCTGTTAATCTCTTGAAATACACGATCATTAACGAAACGTGTACAACAATCATACAGTATGTTATTGCTAAGGTACACAGAGTCACTAGAATAGTGCGTACGATGGATCCGACAGTTTTGCTATTCGGAGCTGAAAGGTGAGTGTATTATGAATTCTTCGAAGCTAAAAATGGATATGTGACGTACTCGATGCAGGGAAACAGGTCGACCTTTCACTAACATTTTATATACATTTCTTGTTCAGCTTATTGTGTTGATATTATTTATACAGCGCTTCTATCTGCTTCGTTCCGAATGACAGTGTCATGAAGACGGAATTAGTTTCAAAGACATTATAAATTCTCTGTCGTTGTCGTTTCAATAATATATCGTGGAAGACAGAACGGATCAGAAGTTCTCCTCTCATGAGGCTATCTAAATTAGTTTGCAACTAGTTGTAACGCTTAAATGGCGTTAAAGACTGCGATTTCAAAACTCAAAAGCTGCTTTAATTTTATACATTTTGTACTATGATCAGTATTTTCATGACCACTTTCACAAGACTTGCGGTCGAATGCTTTCTATATGAACTGCGGGAGTTTATTGGTCTTTATGTCATGGATTCCCACTCGGATATGAGGAGTATTATTTGGTCAAAATATTGATTTTTACTCTGTTGAATAAAAGAGTGGAGTCATTTTCAAAATTAAAACATCCATCTTTCATGATTATGGATCAAAGACTGTCTAACTCTCTGTTCTGATGGATGACATGGTGTCCATGTCATTCAAGTCATACAAAGTTTATTAGATATGCAAATAAACCCTTAATTATCTCCACACTACTAAATGCTTTACATCACAGTTAGATATCAGTAGGATCAGTATCTGCAGCAGATTTTATCACATTTGGTGCATTTATACGGAGTTATATGACTAATTATAAAACTTCATAAAATATGCAAATGAGTTATTTATTAACTTGACACTGCCCAATGCTTCTAAGTATAATTAGATATATATCAGATCAGTATTTGATCCATGTATCATCAAGTTTGGTGCAGGAATTTCAGATTTATGTCACTAATAATAAAAGTTCATTAAATATGCAAATGAAAAAATAATTGACATGACACTGACAGTATGATCATAATGTTCTAAGATTGTCATCTGTGAAAAGTTTCATGAAATTTTGTGGAGTATTTCTTGATATATGTCTACACTGTCATAACCTTCTCCATAGGGAAAGCATTGTACGGGAAAAAAGGATATTGCATAACTTCATTACTATGCAAGCCACTCTAACCAAATCTAATCAGTTCTTGCAAGTACCATATGGTACTTGTGTACCAAATCTGACTTTCTGTTCAGGCGTTTTTGAGTTGTCGTGTAAACAGACAGACAGACACACACACACACTAAAATACACACACACACACACACACACACACACACACACACAAACGGACAGACAGACAGACATCGCTATGACATTAGCCCACGTGTGAACACGTGAGCTAAAAATAGTCACGGCATTTCTAGAAATCCTACGAGTATAAGTACCAAAATCCTGACAGCTAAGCAAATTGACATCCGAAGTATCTGTCTTTTTAAAAAATTAAATGCTGCACAGATGGAATTGTGCACGGTTAGCCTTCTTTCTACACGTAGGGCAGGATTATGATACGACAAATGGTTGCAAGCACGTAATTCTTGTTCACATGGTACTGCGTTTCGCATGAAACCAATGAAGTTTAATGACCATGCCTCTTTATATTAGAAAATGTTGTTCAGGTTTTTCTTGCCAGTGTAGATTGGTATTCATAAATCTTCGTGTCGTCATAACCGCCTGGCAGTTATACGATTGATAGGTCACAGCTTCTACGTGTTGCTGAAAGGCTTCATATAATTGCAGACGCCAACATTGAACATTACGAGTCTATCGAAGGTTTCGGCACTGTTATATGGGGAGATTCATAAGTTAAATATGTATATAATACTATTTGTGTTGTTTCTCTTTCATAACTTGAGACGTGATGTTTTGGAAAAAAATCGTCTTTCATCTTTTGTGACGGACAACAGCTAAAGTTTTCTTTCTAGATTCGCAAGAAACGCACGATAAACGTTCAAATTTCAATAAATTACTTCCCTTTTCCAAAACTCAGCCCCGATCATGTGTGACTTTAATTTCTATGTCAGCTTTTCTTTACATTGTCAAGGTTTAATATTTATTTACAATTTGTAAACGTTATAAAAATCTGTTCCATATAAAAACGTAATTTCTTAGATTTTTTCTATTCACATCTGAGGAATACATTACTTTTTTTAAAACAATCATGTTTCGGGATATATTTCTGTGATATATATATGGGGGTGTGCAACGTAATTGACTGTTATGCACTCCAAGATGTGCAGTTTTGACATAGCATACATTAGCTCATCAAAATGACGTCAACCTTTTATTATTTGTGTCCACAAGGTGAGATCGAAGGTATGCTCTCTCGTCTATTCTCCCGTAATGTTACAATGTTTGAATCAGTGTAACTGACTAATCATGAAAGACACAATTCTGAACATTTGTACAGACAGCGACTTTTACCCTAAAATAACATGCCTTCAAAGTGGTGGAGTAATTGTGATCAGGGTTACCTGCCTTGTCGGATCTGTGCACTTCTGTACTTCACTGTTTTTGTACTGTGAGAGATAGGGCTCGTCTGTGATATGTTAATGTTCCCATGACATACGATACAAATTGACTTGCCTCGTTTCGACATCCCACTGAGACAGCTTTTACTACATGCTCGTTGATTACAGAGGTGTATACAAACGCCTTGAAAATGTCCGTTATGCCTAAGGCAGGGAGATATTGGTAGAGTCTTTGATATCCGGTCAGATGTTATTGCACTCTACAGGAAATTACTGTCGGACAGGAAGGTGCGGAGCCGAATGCTTACAGGGAAATGACAGTCATGTTTCTGCTTGTCAGATTTAAAGTTAAAAAATGGGACTTGTGTTTCTCACTTGTGGCAAGTTAATTGTTGCAATTCCTGAGAAATATATCTATCATCCTCAATTAGACCCCTAGAGATGAAAATAGATTGGCATGTTCGATTCTGGTGCGAACATGGCTCCCTAAAACTGGGCCGTAATTACCTTGCATCTCCGAAGATAAATATACTGGAACGTTCTCGAGTGTAGATATCTTCTCGCACTACTCTTTGACAAATCCTCGAATTCCAAGCCCTTCGGCAGCTTTCCGTGTCGGTTTCTCGAAAAGGATGCCGACACGAACAGCGAAGAGAGAAAGAGATCAGGGATAGCGAGCATTCATAAAAGGATATGCCGTGGACGGAGTGAATTTTCCAGGTATTTATATTTGTATTTTCCGTATATGGACATTTCAGTCTGACATAAAGTATTATACTATACTATAACACAAGTACCCCGAAAGCCAACGTTCTATTTACGCATTGAAAAGACAAAATGAAGAGCTAAGCTACTGTAACTATATCTGAAACAGAAATAAATGGTAGATGTTCTTTCGAACAAATATATTTACTATCTATTAAGACAACGTGAACGTAATTATAGTGAATTTCAAAATAGCTTGGAATTACAACGTGCTTAACTGATTAGGAAAACGTTTCTGGCGATAGAATATAACGCCAACTGCATCCATTGCAAACGTTCTCCTTTTGTAGATTTGCAACAATTTAACCCAATACGACGTCCATTGTTCTCAATAACAGAACACGTTCAGTGTAGGAAACACCAATCGTTGTACCGACCCGGAAACACTGTACAGAGAAAAAAATATATCGTTAGCGTTTGGTGCAGTTTTATCGACGGGAAATGTGATAAGGCAATATAAGAATGTTCAAGCAGTCAATGAACGGGCGAGTTTTTCAATGGGAGCGCGGCAACGCTGACGATGTTGACTGTGGCACAGTGAATGTCGTATTGGGTTAAATCGTTGCATAATTTATCGAAGGAGAACGTTTTTAATGATTGCAGGTGATGACGTCATTTTCTATCGCTAGAAATGTTTTTCTTATCAACCAAGCATGTTCTAATTACAAGCTATTCTGAAATTCACTCTAACGACGAAGCACCAGTATTCACGGCTACATTTTAGAAATATTCAGAACAAAAGCGGCTATTCCAACCTTTTTTCGACTTTGTCCTGCTTCTGATCTGTGGTGTTAGCACTTGTCTAAGGTTAGTTTGAAAGGGAAACGTTAGTGCAGAATTACTGTGATATGTCTCGTCAAACCATCTCCGTTGCACCAAGAACAACATGTGTTTTTTCACTTGTGTATTTAAAAATTATTTACAAGGTATTGTTGTTATTGACATTATAACGATTCAGAAAATATCTTAACATACCAATCTATAGCTAAAAGGCAATACTACAAGTAACTGTAATACTTGGAACACATCTTGAAATCACATACTATATAAATACGGGCAAATTTATTCCTAGGATATATCGGGTCTTTTCATGTCGAAAATTCCATATTGCCTGAGAATGCCTGGCAATACATTTTTTTATCCAAATGTGTAGTCTTTTTCAAGAACTTCCGCAGCGTCTTACGAATTGAATTTAGCAAATGTGTGAGTGAAATCTGTCTTGATTTTATTAACAGTAATCATAAACGAATGACATGTTTTTAATGGCATCTTTGTAATTGGAATTGTTCTTGCGAGAAAAGAGCCAACGTGAATTCATGCGACGGCACATACTTCGATCTCTTTTATTAATCATTCTTTCTTTTGAGCCGACTTTCTTTTAAGCAGACCACTTTACATGCTCCTATACACTTGCGAACTGGTACTACCGGCGAGCTTCCTTATCTTTTAATTTATTTTTCTGAGACACCAAAGGAAACAGGATTGTGGTGTCACTTTAAAAGCAAGCCGATAAACTGCTTAGCTGCTATGGCTTTTAGGTAGTGGAAAAAAATTATCAGTCTGCGTGGCATATTTATTATAGCTATTCATAAGCCATTCGTAACTTTAAACTGTCTCCAAAACCTTGCAAGACTTCTCAGAGAAAACCGGCGACCCAGTGGTCCAGATTATGAGTACAAAGAAAAAAGTCTCCAGGCGAAATGTTTCATTATTTGATGTAACTTCAGACTTTGGGTAACTTCCTCATCAATATCCTAACCTACCTTAGAAATACTGTATATTTACTACGCCATTCGTTCCTTTGACGTACAAACCGCTCGCGCTTTCAGAAGTGAACACTACATGTATACAAAAAGAGTTCATTCGCAGGCCGTGTAAGGAAGAGGGTACCAACCAACTGAGGTAGGCAGCCATATAATATACGTCGATATTTTTTCCTTTGTGTTCCCTATAAGGACTCGAGGCCCGGCAATTTCGTAAAGAGCTGCCGTAGCATCTTACAAATAGTATAGCTTAGAGCCACATCCATTGCAACTGATTATTATTAATTCATCAGCACGGTAGGATTTAACATATTTACTGTTCAGGTGTGAACATCCCATCGCCGATACGTTTCGATGAAAATACGTTTTTGTGCAGCATATAGCTTAATTGTTATACCTCTGAAGATACAATTGATTGTAAGAAGCGTCATCCATTGTTTATATCTGTTTTTGTTTGCGGTTCGTTAATATCACAAAGAACAAAAGCCGCGTGTAACAACATTATGGACAGGCAAATATATATTTAGGTTAAGGTTATAGTTTATGTTTAATTGAACTATTTGACTTAGATAGGAAAATAGTAATTTACAAAGTCCCAGCTCTTTCACAAGTGTGCATGTCGTTGTAACTATTTACCTTCTGTTTTCAGAAGAAGATGGCAGCTTGGCTCAGTCTAAACGTCTCTGAAATTTCCATCAATGCGGCTCATTAGACACGGCTACTATTCAGTTCAAGCGCACTGATTGTCAACACACTGTTATTTCGGTTGTTCTTCAACTTTTGTACTGTCCGTTTCAAAATCTTGTAATCTCAACTGTATCGGATATTTTTACGTGTTCGAGAGGTAACTCCCATTACAATCTGTGTATGGTCAGGGCACGTAAGAAGTCTCTCAGAACAATTACTCCACGAAGAAATGATTAGTGCTACAGCAAGTACTGAGTCAAATGACATAAACAAATTACGTGTTTTTGTTTCTGTATTTTGTGAAATAACATTGCTCATTCAAACGTTATTTTCACACCAATATGTTCATCGGACACTTCGTCCGTCCAGGGCCAATGATTAGCCATACATCCTTTATCGGTTTCTATGATGCCGCAAGACAATATGGAGGCACTTCTTCTACCGATAGGCTCGGACCTCTCAGGACAATTATTGAGCGTGCGTAATTTGTCGCATTGCTGTGAGAGAAGCAATACTTACAACCCATCATTCAGATTAATTGAGGCCAATGGCGTACATGAGCGTCCTTAGGAGGTAAATGAACTTTTCACTTTGGAAAGATCAAAAATTAAACTTTCCGCATAGTATTAGGTATAGTGGCCATTTTGAATTACAGACGTTGGCAAATTCTTCGTACATCGTTCCTCTAGTAACAATTTTTGCAAGAGGACTAATGAATCTTATTTCTGGCTTTGAAAGAGAATGTTTGAAATATCCTTTAGGAAAGTTAAAAATTCTTCATTTTCAAGGTGTATTCCACAATTATTGTCTACGACAGCTCGAGCACTCAAATATGTCATATTTTTTTATATTCATTGAAATGCACCTGTAATAAATTTGAATTCGTTTACGTTTATTCCGCACCATCTCATAAAGTTCTCTTTGTTAATCTATTGGGAAAAAATGAAATCTTCAATTTCATGAAAACAAGCCGGTAAAAATTAAAAGTTGTCATCAGGTTTCAAGATGAGTCCGAGAATTCGAAAAGGTATCTCCCGAGAGGCATTCCGATTGTACGCATTCTTATGTATCACGATGAGGATGATACCGACAGATGAGATGCGTCGTTAATATCTGCTGGAAAACTGCTTTCCAGAAAGTGGGATAACTATTTCACGTTGCTATTTAGACCTTGGAGACCAAAACTCGTTGCTGACGGCATTTTCATTTTAGGACTCGGTCAAGGAAGGTAGCATCTTTCACAACAGTGACTTGGCTTAATCTACTGCGAAAATTTCTATGTAAATCTGTTTCGGTTATAAGTTACATTTATGTAAGTATCGATGAAGTAATATTTGATATCCGTTTGATTCTTTCGGCGAAACCAAGCGGAAAAAATTATCAAACAGAAAACGAACTTAGAGAATTCAAGTCACCGGCATCGTGAAAGCTGACGCGAGTATGCACGCGCATACAATTATTCACGTTTGTCTATACGTATTGACGATTGTCAATAGTTGCTTATCCGTAACATCTTTCATGTGAATGCCGAGAGACTTTGCTTAAATCAAAGCCCTGCCGACCACGGTCTGGGTTATTGTATAAAATCTAAGATATTCGAGGTTGGAGATCTACTTTAAGAGGCTTTATGTATTAAACTTCAACTATTAAACTAGTTTAAATTTATGATGTCTTAAATATGTTATTAGGGTTCTGGAAGTTGTTGCCTTTGGAGACTAAAATAAAAGACTTGGTGAAACTGTTATTATAAGCCGAGGAAAAATCAAGAGAGAACAAAATTGGTGTGTTGAATCGAGGTTTACTTTGCACCCACGGGGAACCCATTTGCAGCCAGATACATTCATACAAACAACATCTGTCAATTTCATACATAACATGGCACATTTTGACATCATGGCATACAACATTATTTCACCCCATATGTGACAGTTAAAGTGGTACCGCCTTGCTGTAACATTTTCATACATCGTATTTTGATGCAAAGCGTCAATATTTGACCATAAACTTCTACTCGATCGTGCCAGTATTGAGGGTAAATTGTAGCATCATTGTATTGCCTAACCCTCAGAATCCCAACATTACGTAGGTAGCTCGTACATCTGAGAATTTCTCAATATCTTTCATGAAGGTTCATACATCTGCAGTTGTTGACACCGATATTATTTATCAAACATCGGGGTCGTAGTTATAAATAGATTTGCATTTTAAAACAGACACATACTTATTTGTCTCAAAGTCCACAAAAATAAAATGTAAGTCTTTAAAAACATAAGAGCAGTATGAATCCAAGTAAATAACAGTGAGGGTGGGTGATTCTTATACAGTGAATTTCAGTATAGCTTTGCATTACAACGTGCTTGAGTTCATTTATATATGATACTAGATGTTGTACCTCTTGGCTATTAAAATACTTTCAAATGGCAAAAATACATGTCAATGACACCTACCTTGTGATAGATAAGAATTCAAATTGCAGCAACTCTAGACTGAATCGTTTGTTTGCATTTTGTCTTCACTAACCTCAGACACACTCTTCCGAGTTTGAACCAAAGTTTAGTGACTTAAAATCAACTAGCAAAGTAAGTAAGTGTTCATATTCATGCCGAAGTTGTTCAATTCTGTAAAACCAGATTCGCTTGTGGTTTGATACACCGCGAAGGCCCATGTCAGTGTAGGCATTAGGAAAATTGGATCGATCAAACCAGATATCATCAGGTGATAAGAACAGGGAAATTATTACATCAATGACATTCTTCGTTTCCAAGAGAATGGTAAGACGTGCCATTGCATATCAATAACATGGACCCATAGGCCTAAGTTATCTTATATAATTCTTTAAGACCCTCAGCGATTTTATGCAACATAAAACAACAACAACAACAACAATAATAATAATAATTAGAATAAGTATTATATAGAAATAATAACGCGAATAATAATAGGTTAGATTTCCGTTAAAATTTCACCAAGAGGGTATTTGGGGTAGAAAGACCAAATATGATATCGATTTCACTGCCTTATGTTTCCATGGTAACAATTTTAGGGGTTGAAATGTTACTTTTTCCCTAATTCCTATTAAAGAACTATTGATTGATGTAAAAAAATGATCATAAGGGTTTTTCTGGTTAGCACACCAAAAAAATCACATTTATTAATGTGAGATGTTTCCATGGCAACCATTCAGGAGTAAAATTACCAGTTTTTCAAAGATTCCGCCTAAAATCCAATAATCAACAGAATGTGTTATATCAAAGGGATATTTTGGGTTAGAAAGACCAAATATCCAGTGTAAAAATCCAGTAATAAACAGAAATATTATACCAAAGGGTTATTTAGGCAGAGAAAGACAAAATGTGATATCCATTTTTACTGCCCTGTGTTTTCATAGTAACCTATTAGCGTTTTAAAATTTCAATTTTTTTCCAGATTCCATTAAAAGTAATCCCAGTTACTGTGCAAATGCTCTCCTAAGTGTATTTATCACAGCATGAACTCCATGTTCATTTTTGTTTTATGTTGCCATGGTAATCATTTTGTAAGCATTTTTTTTATTTAAAAGATAATTCAGTTTTTTATTTATTTTATTAATTTCTAAGTAACAACTTCTAATATTTGCTCTATAATAATAATAATTGTAATTTCTTTGCCTCCAGCTAGGAAGAATAATAAAGATAATGTATACTGGAGCCATTCTGGTCAAAATTATGCTTTCCGTTAATTTAAGTGTGTTAGAATTAATTTTATATAGACTAGAAATAATTTTTCAAGCATTTTGAATTTTGTTTCACGCAGTCATCCCAAATAAGTGTTATATAGTATATTATTATACATCTACCATCGAGAACAATAGAATTTAGCGTGCGCTAAAAAAGCCGTACGGAACGCCCGTTCCGTAACACGTACGGTTTCAAGCACAGGGACGCGTTATCTTTCGAATGACGAATGTTGGTACTATGAGTACCCATTTTCGAACATTATGACTCGATCTTTTACAACATTTGTTTTCCGTGTTTGCTTGTTCACAATAACATATCAATTATTAATGAATATTTATATTTCCGTCTGATTATAAAAATAGTATTTTCAAGATTAAGTGCTTTGCTACTGTTCTTATATAAAACACCAAGGGTGGACACAAACCGGACACCTGAAAGAAAACTGCTCTGTACGTCAATCATTTAAAACTGAAACTGTCATTGGACAGGTGGCGCGTGGTTCATCGGAACGCGTACGGTCTGTACGTTACCATGTAGGACTCGCGCTCGAACCTTAGTAAAAATCACTGAAATATGAAAAAAATGACCCAAAAATATTCCACACTTCACATATTGTTAGACAGGCACTGGGTTTAATTAGTTGTACGCATATGTCTTACTTTCATGCCATGAAACAGTCAAAAACTGTGCGAGATCCATACTTTCGGGTTGAAACACTGGGACGTCGTTTGCAATGTTTGTATTTGCACATACTTACGTCATAGGCAATCATAGCAAATAAGCACTCGATAAATCTCTTGTGACATCGCGACCTGTAATTTGCATACAGAGCAGTTTTCCCTTCGTTCAAGCAGCGAAATTACACTCAGTTTCAAATGACAAACGCACTATTTGGTAATGTTACCGGAAAAATTATTTATTTGACGTAAGAAATGGCCATAACTATTGGTTTTGTTGGCATATAAGCCGTTACAATGTAGATTTTCCCAAACGGTCTAGTTCGGTGTCCACCCTTGGATTTCTTATTAGTAAGAGTGTGTGTACAACTATTCATAGTACCCAAATTCGCAAGAGGTTGCAGCATGCGCGTGACACAAATAACGCGTCCCTGTGGTGTGTAGTGCACACACTCCAAAACTTGCAGAAGCGCGTCCGAGGTAGCGTTCCACACTGGCGCGATAAAATCGGGAGAAAAATTGTTGACATTGCACGAAAACGGACACTACTCCGACATTTTCATGCCCCGATCAGGAATGTAAGATGTATAATAATAAGGATATTACGAAAATACCGCAAAGGATGCACTCGGACATTGGCGCCGCGCATCACCCTCCGCTTCGCGTCGGGCGATACGCTGCGCCAATGTCCTCGTGCAGTCTTTGCGGTATTTTCGTAATAACCTCATAGTACTAACTTATCATGCATTCATTAAATTAAGCTTGTACCTTCAAATTTAATTGTGTTAAAATTAATTCTACTAGTATCTCAAATTAATTTCATGAACCCAATTCCCCTTAGCACCCAATGTACCATTATTTATCACAAGCAGTAACAGTAGCGCACAGTTTTTTTTATTTAAAACATGATTCACTGGTACTTATTTATTTTATGGATTATAATTAACGACGTATTAATATTCATTTTAAAATAATTTATTTTGATTTCTTTGCCTCATTCCTGGAAGAATAATGAAGAACAATTATTTCTGATTGTAACTAAAGTAAAATTATGACCATGTAGTAATGCATTATTTTTTGTGAATATTGTTGAGGGTAGCACACTGTGGATCTATTTTTTTAGTATGACATTAGCTTTCGGAGACAACAGTCTCCTTCATCAGATGTACTTGCAGAATGGACAAAGAAGCAAAAGGCCAAATGAAAGATTTGTAGTAAAAGCACCATCCGCAGAGAGACTGAAGAACTCAAAATCATACAATATTTCGACTGTGTAGAAGGACTCAATCGAGATTACGGATTTTTAACACATTACAAATAACTATGTTGGCTGTATTTTGCCCCAGCTTGTTCCAACCATTGTCCTCATTCAACAGTGTTTTTAAACCTTTGCTCAAATACAAACTCTTTGTTTCACATTGACACCTCCTTTAGGCATTGTCCATTACCCACGTTGCATTTGGCCTTTTGCTTCTTTGTCCATTCTGCAAGTACATCTGATGAAGGAGACTGTTGTCTCCGAAAGCTAATGTCATACTAAAAAAGTTGATCTACAGTGTGCTACCCTCAACAATATTCACAAGATTTAGTCAAGATCAACACGGCTCTATTGAAACATTATTTTTTGTGTGACCTTGCGTGACCCCATAAGCTATATGATAAGCTAGATCTCCCCTTTCCATAGTAGCAACGGCTAAATTTGAACATGGTGCCTTAAACACTTTTTTAAACCGAGTAGGCCAAGACAAGGGGGAAATATTGCAAGTTAAATATTTCGTGTTTAATACTGCCCTACTTGTAAATAAAATTAAACTAATATCAATTCTCAATGAATTTTGCCCTATTTCTCACTTGTGCAAACGTCGTAGGAAACACTTATTGCAACAATTTACCCTAAATATAACCAACCGGATGTCAATAGTGAGACTAAACGTGCCCAGAAATACGAGCGTAATAGACTAATCGTTTTGGCGTGTGCCAACTCACTTAAGTTATAGAAAACCGCAAAGACAAGTCGTTTTGGCGTGTTCCAGCTAATCAGCTAACAAAATAACCAGGAAACTGCAAAACCGCAAAAAGTGATAAAGAAATGTAGCTATAGAATAGTTTCTAAAGAAATCTCTACACGTGTATCAACCTGGGGCCTACAGCACAATGGAATAGCCAGTATTATTTTAAAAGGCGATAGTCATATCAAACTATTGACATGCGACAAAAATAATTAATCTTTCCACCTTTCAGCTTGGTAAAAAACGCATTATCGATTCGCCAAAGGCCTGTGGATTCGCTTATTTTTGCACAAGTGCTACATGGACATAGCAGGGCTCGAAATTAGCGGTAGAACCGCGTCCACAGACTACCAACTTTTCCCTGGGGCTACCAACGTCCATGAAATGGTAGGCCACAGGGACTACCAAAGCCTGGCACATGAAATACTAGGCATGCGATGTCCGTCACTTTACGACGAGCTAAACGCAGTCAACATGCAGTTTCATTTGTTTGAAGCAATTATCCTTTCATCTGTGAAGTTTTTTCTGGTGACTATTGCAATTTTCACTACTGTGTTGTCGTTTTCACAAGATGCATAGCGTTTGATACTAGAATGTTGAGTTGCTTTTCCGTGTAGTCTTTGCATGCCACTTCACACTATGCTGTTGATCGGCAGCATACAAGACATTCTTGTGTCTAGTTTTAGGGTTTTGATGTTGAAATTTCACAAAACTGTCATTTCTGTATCGAGAGATTGTATAATGTTTGATTTGAAACAGCGATATAAAACACTGTGTCAGTTAAGCTTGGAATTCGTAGCTGAGTGTTGCTGTCTTTTATCTATGGTTGTCGATCAGTATCAATGTACTACGGTCTGTTTAGAGAGACTCGGGTGTAACAAGGCATGCCAGTTCATAAAGATCATGCGAATATTTTTTTCTGTTTTTCTTTACTAAAGTTACAATTTCTTTGGGTGTATAAGCCGATTTTGAAAATGATAGAAAGTGTTACAAATTTATATAAATTAGCATAAATTAAGCGTTCCTGACACATAACATGCGTTTTCTCAAGTAGAAGCCCCTAGTTTTACCGGTGTTTTGTGTTGCTGAACCGGGGTCTATACTCGATCGTGTACAGTATCCCTAAACTAAACTATCCATGGACTACAAGCCATTGACACTGGGCACTGGGATACCAACTTCAGAAAATGGTAGCCCAAGTGGACTACCAGGGTAAAAAGTTAATTTCGAGCCCTGCATAGGAAAAGTTTGACTCTCCCTCTCGGTATTGATGTGTCAGTGAATCGGCCATGATGAGAGTTCTCGAATCAAAAACTGAAGCCGTGCTCGAATACAAATTTTTTCTCATTAAATTACGCCATTGTTATAGAAGAGTTAGCATTCCAAAGTCTGTCACTCTGTTTTTTTCAAAGTTCGGAGAAGGGTGGCGTTTCCATCTGAATGATTGAACGACGTGAAACGCAAAATTCCATCGCATATTATCAGGCAATATGTACACAGTACAGTAGAAATACTGTAAACGCTCCAGATACGTATAAGCTGGTACTCCAAAAAATGGCCACAGGCGGCGTGAACTTTCTGAAAGAATTTCCTAAAGGTCCTACTTTTTACCTCAGAGACTCACATGTGTTGTCCTGAAAAGTATTCTCTGCAGTAATTCAAATTTCTGTCAACTTGCACATAATTTTAAAGCTCAACGACACTCACGAGACGAAGAAGTCCAGGCTGCACTTTCACGCGCACGTAGAATCATCTGCGCATGCTCATATTGTCAGTTGCACTGGCATAGACTCTCCACAGTCGCTAGCGTTCTGCCTTGTTTTGTGCTAGTCTGGTTCCCTGCCCTCTTTCTACCGCTGGCTGCGCTACACTCACGAAAAGGGTCAGGTATGCGGCAGCCATTTTGCCCAGACTTTGGGCAAAATGGCGGATGCGCATGGACGCGTGATGTCAGGCTGGAATGTTCGAAATGATTGCGCCCTTGACAGTAACTCAGCAATAAAGTAGGAGGAGCAGTTACATGAACATTACACAAGTCTTCAAAAATCAATGTTTCATTATGCAAAACGTCGTACAAGGTGATATATTTGTGAAAGAGCGTACATGTACGTCATCCGAATGACAGAATCGAATTATTTTTTTGTTTGTTTTTGAAATTTGAAATAACATATAACACTGCAGCGGACGCAGCAGACGCAGGTGCTCCCCTTAGCAAATCGACATGTTCCATTGTGTCGTCCAATCAGTGCCGTGAATAGAATGGCGCATACCTGACCCTTTTCGTAGAAAGGGGGCAGGGAACCAGACTAGTTTTGTGCGTGCCCACGGTGGGCCTGCATTCGAAGGCGACGCTGTGCATGTGAACACGCGCTGCAAGACACAGATACCAGTCTGTCAGTTTTTGTAAGTATATGAATATTCATAAGGTTAGTGACGTAAAAAGAAACACTTATCTAACTGGGCGGAGAGAATATATACTAGCTGGTAGACCTGTAGTATACACGCTATGTTTTTAATTTTTTTATTTTTTATTTTATTTGGCTATGCTACTCGTCATTTTTAGCTCACGTGTGTAAACACGTGGGCTATTGTCATAGCGATGTCTGTCTGTCTGTCCGTGTGTGTGTGTGTGTGTGTGTGTGTGTGTGTGTGTGTCTGTGTGTCTGTGTGTCTGTGTGTCTGTTTACACGATAATTCAAAAACGCCTGAAAGGATTCAAGTCAGATTTGGTACACAGGTACCATATGCTACTTGCAAGAACTGATTAGATTTTGGTTAGTGTTGCTTGCATATTAATGAAGTTATGCAATATCGTTTTTTTTCCATACAATGGTTTCCCTATGGAGACGGTAATGACAGTGTAGACATATATCAAGAAATACTGCACAAAATTTCATGAAACTTTTCACAGATGACAATCTAAGAACATTATGATGATACTGTAAGTGTCATGTCAATTATCTTCTCATTTGCATATTTAATGAACTTTTGTTATTAGTGAGATAACTCTAAAATTCCTGCACCAAACTTGATGATACTTGCAATAAATATTGATCTAATATATATCTAATTACAGTTAGAAGCATTAGGCAGTGTCAAGTTAATAAATAGCTCATTTGCATATTTATGAAGGTTTGTAATTAGTCATATAACTCCGATATAACTTCACCAAATGTGATGAAATCTGCTGCAGATACTGATCTGACTGATATCTAACTGTAGTGTAAAGCATTTAGTAGTGTGAAATTAATTAAGGGTTCATTTGCATATTTAATGAACTTTGTAATTAGGTATATAACTCTGAAATTACGGCACCCAAGTCAGTGAAATTGGGTACAGATATTGTTTTGATAAATATCTAATTGTACTGAGAAGCATTTGACAGTGTCAAGTTAACAAATAGGTCATTTGCATATTTTATGAAGTTTAGTAATTAGTGATATAACTCCAAAATAACTGCACCAAATGTGCTGAAATCTGCTGCAGATACTGATCCGACAGATATCTAATTGTGGTGTAGAGCATTTAGTTGTGTGAAGTTAATTAAGAGTTCATTTGCAAATTTAATGAACTTTGTAATTAGTGATTTCACTCCAAAATTAAAGCATTAAATTTGATGAAACTTGCTACAGATGTTGATCTGATAAATATCAAATTGTGCTGAGAAGCATTGAGCAGTGTCAGGTTAATAATTAGCTCATTTGCATATTCCATGAAGTCTTAAATTTGTCATATAACTCCGAAATAACTGCATCATGAGAACACTGCTGCACATACTGGTACGACAGATATCTAACTGTGTTGTAAAGCATTTAGTAGTATAAAGTTAATTAAGGGTTCATTTGCATATTTAATAAACTTTGTAATTAGGTATATAACTCTGAAATTTAGGCACTAAAATTTGGTGAAACGTGCTACAGATATTGACTTGATAAATATTTAATTGTGCTATGAATCATTGAACAGTGTCAAGTTAATGTAGAGTTTATTTGCATATTTGATGAACTTTGCAATAAGTGACATTACTCTAAAATTACAGCATTAAATTAAATAAAATGTGCTACAAATGTTGATCTAATGGATATCTAATTGTCCCATAAAGCATTGAGCGGTGTCAAGTTAATTGACAGCTCATTCGCATATTAAATAAAGTTTTGTAATTAGTGATTAAACTCTGAGAGTACTGTGCGAAGTTTAAAAAAACCTGCTACGTATAGTGATAACATATATCTCATAGTTCTGTGAAGCGTACTACTATTAATGAATCTGTTGTAAAACAGGTGAGCATATTCAGTTCATATCTGGTTTTTATTAATGGATGTGTGGAGTTCTATAAAGTACCCGGATCAGGCTGAAATCCGACCGGTCGCTTGCAAGAACGTCAAGACCCTCTCCCCGTACAGTATGACGCATAATTCGGCGCTGCACGTACGACAATTACAAATCACCCCTATTGACAAAATTAAAATAAACAACACCTCTTTTTCAGAATTCCTACAGCTTCAATGAACTGTTATTAGAATTCTACATAATACTTATAGCCCCTTAACTTGTAATAATAATAATAATAATAATAATAATAATAATAATAATAATAATAATAATAAATGTTAATGTATTCACAAATTACTTGACTATGTAAGTACCTATATAATTGTTTTATCAGTTTCCTCGTGTAATTTCTAACAACAAATGGGACCTCAGTTGTCCGAGTGAAAGATCGCTACAATTTGCTGATCATTCGAAAACTTGAGAATACGCCTCAAGCATTAACTTATGTTGTTCTATGGGTTGCAATTTTAGAAGTACCATCAAGCAGTCAAATTGTGCGCGTACAATTTTGTTATTAAGCAAAGAATTTTCATTTCAGATTTATTATGGCAAAGTTTGTAAAACTTAATGCGTCCGACTGTACGCATGGACTATGGAATTGGTGCACATAAACCGGAGTAATCCATTACACGGGTATGAATCTCCGCACAGTTGTGTTTCAGCAAGTGATTGAGTTCTTTCATTTTCATTACACAGTGAATGTTTTACAAAATTCTTTGACTTCATTTCCTTGCCGTGATATGAACTTCCAGAGGCTGAGCATACAGTTCCTTAAATTATTATTAAATTTACAAGGTCGTAAGAAATAAAGAAATAAATTATCTCCTCTTTCATTTTCTTGGCAAAAATGTTGCTCTTTTAGTTTTCCCTAAGCGTTTCCATTGACCTCCCGTCCGAATCCGGTCGCAGGTATAAATAAGCATTGACAGGGGAATGATTAGCATCGCCGCAGGTTTGGCTTCGGCTTGTTTAATAGCTTTTATTGTTAGACTTGGGATATTTCACATCAGTAAATCATACTTCGAACCTGCAAGCCAGACAGTTTTTATCTCACGTGGTAATTTAAATAATGATTTCCAATCCAACTTAAGGGAAATGAAGGTTACCCATGGTACATGATTCAATTCAGATTATCTTGCAACTGTTACAGTGATTCACTTTAATTACATTAGACCGGATATTACTTTAAATTAAAGACGCGGGACAAAAGTCTAGCAGGCCCGTAACAGTATGGATAGCTGGTGTTGTATGATTTCGTCATATATAGGTATAAAATATTGTTTGGCAAGTTTCCTTCCTAATATTTATTCCCTGAAAATAGGGATGTGCATCGGACAGTATTGACGTTATAAACCATGATTTACCATTACACTGACAGTACAAAATCATGTACACCTTATATAAGCCTCTATGCTGCATGTGCTTGCAGCTACCGTTACGATATCTGTGTTTTGTTCATATTGAACATTAATGCTCGAAAGTGTTTGGACTGTACATTGAAATATCTCATGAAATATCTGATAACTTTGGCCGATCTTTAAGCATGTAGCAAAACCATGCTCGTTTGAATGCATAGGCTCACCTATCCTCGCGGCAGAAGCCCACCGCCAGCAGCCGACGCAATGTTGCAATTTACTTCCTCGGCAGGGTTTCAAAATGAGTTCACAAACACTGTGGACTAGCGCACTGTGTAATAAATTCATTTCGTGTATTTAAATAAGGGCCGTACTGACAGATTAGTTACTTTTTTTAAATAATGCTTGCCTCCAAAATCTTAAAAACTCATTTGCCATCGTGAACAGTCCAGTTATTCCAGTATTTTCTCAATGATTAAAAATGGTTTCACGTGGTTGATCTTACTTGTCGCACTAGCGTATCAAGCGCAAAGTATCGTTTTCTTCTTGCGATCCTGATAATAATTGTGTCCATTTATGCAATGTGACTGTACTGTTTGCATCTGGATAATATCCACAGGCCAACAACTACCATACGTGATCGTTTGGTCTCAGTGAGAGAAGGCATTGTTCTTTAATAACAACATAGGGACGGTTAGATAGCACATTACTTGCTCAAAAAGTCCATCCATACGGTGTACTAGATAACGTCTACAAAGCACTTGCTTCAAAGGGTTTCCCTGTTAGTGTACTAGATAATATCAGCTAGTCCCTGCATAGCTGACGTTTGCGTCGTTAAATTGGAAGCCGATCTCACATTTGGAATAAAAAAAAAACTTTCAAAAGGAAGATTAGGAGTTGCAGTCGCCCGTTATCTGTTTGTAAAGTGTTCTTATGCTAGCGCTGGTCAGAGTCGAAGTAATTATTAAAAATCACGCTTCAGTTCCAAACTAGTTTAATTCATTATTGTCAATTTTGAGAAAAATATACAATTTCTTTGTATATAACTGCAGGTATACACGAACTAGCTTCAATATTCTATTACACAGTCACTGATGCAAATCGTCACATATGGCAAGAGATGCTTGATTATCTGGCATCATCGGAGCGAATCACATTCGTAAATTCTCCGGAAGATAAGCTGCCAATTAATGTTTTCTATAGTCCTTGTCACTGCCGCTTACTCTCTTTGACGCTTCGAAAGGACTGTTGAGACTGAAGGTGGGAACGAAATCAACGTAAAAGCGTAAACTCACATGAATCACGTGATTACCATCGTAAAAGCTGATGCGGGCATCCAGGCCTGTGAAATTTACGATTGCTTTTACATGTTGACTTTATCAAAAGGTGCTTATCGACAAAAAATGATGTTCATATGCATACCAGGAGACATCACTGCAGACATCTTGGGAATCTATTTTTAATCATTGTACTATCGTAAAAGAAATCTTAGACACTTCACTTAAACGCTTATCGAAAAGCAACCATAACCTGAATTTGTTTCTATATGCAGATTCACGTATTCCTTTTGATTGTCAATATCCCTTGCATTTCCCCCTAGAATAAATCTCTAATTATGTGAATACCTGTAAGTTTGCACATTGTTTAATTTCAGAGTTTGCCGATGTAGTACTATGGGTTTTTGTAGTCTTTCGTAACCGTTATTGTGAAGGCAAAGCCAGCGAGTGATTGTTGCTATCTCAAATATTTGTTTCCGATGAACGCAATTATGTTATGATAAAACAATAAGAGCACGATCACACGCTACAAATGCTGGTCATGTTAAAAGTGCAAGCTGCAGACTACTCCGGTTAATTCATGCGAGTTGAGCATTTCTCGCTATAGTTCTGTAATCCTCTTACAGTCAAACATGTTCATTTTGAAAATAACTAGATCGTTTTTTTCTTGCCAATTTATCACATTGGCCACATCGCGAATTGTAAGATGATGCAGTGTGTGTATTAAAAAATCTGCCTTTCTCCATCATCGTTGATCGAAGAAAGAACATTAGATGTCTATTTATGGCTAGCATTGTTATGACGAATAAACCGCAAGTTCATTAATCGCCATATTTTTAAATATATTTCATACTACCTGTTGGCCTCACTTGTTCATTGTCCATTGCGAAATGATGCCATCGGTAAACTAATCTGTTCTCCGTTTCTACGTAATGTAGGGAATGCATATATGTCAACTAGTCAGGACTCGTGCGAGCCCATCGCGCAGGTCTGTTTGCCTTGACTACAGCCTGCAGGTCTCCATAAACAAAAATGGTGACCCTGCAGTCATGACCGGACAATAAGAACAACAATTCTTACGGAGGAAATGTAGCAGTAATCAACATAAATGGGGTTTCTGCCAATCCACCATCCCAACCTATACATCAGCCTTTCCTTGGAATAATGTTATTCTTTCAACTTCGTCCATTTGAACGTCCTTCTCTCTTGATTTCAAATATGCTTTGTTGAAACCTATTTTTCTGACGTCATGCAAGAACTTGGTCACGCATGGATATTGAGCATGAGTGTACTTATGTAGAAAGCAGACGTAGAGAACACTGTATTCTGGGTCGAAAACTATTCAGAGAGGATCATCCAAATATGGCGTGTCGCTTTTTAAGCGCGTTTTTTGCACTATCATGGGCTGGTGAATATAAAACATACACAGACTGTATTTATCCTACAAGTGCACCCATTCATACTAAGACACTAAGAAAGGTGTATAACGGGTGCCACGTGTTGGACAGTAAACGCTCACTCTTTTCAAAACAACTGACATCACTTCTTCTTTAATGACAGGACATCCATATATCCTTCTTTAGTTGCCTGTGACTCTGTCGTCTCGTATTTTTACCTAGATTTTATCAATTGTATTTGGAATATCAATTTGTACTGACATAGTTATGACTAGGATGTAGGCTATTTTCATAAACGTTTCTTCTTGGCATTTTAGCAGTCATTTCCTGTATTGCATTCCCATCTGTTAAGGTAACTCTGCAGTGGAGTTCATTCAGACCATAGGCACTATTGAGTCACCCGACCTACACTTCCGTTAAAGTTATAAGGCCTTGAAAGTAATATATGTAATATGTACATTAATTTTTGTCATTTCACTGTAATATTTACGCTGCGAATTTTTATTTGAGATTTTTCATGGACACCTGAGTACATGTTTGTGCATTGTAACACTTGATAAGAAAATGACATCGATCTTCTGTGTTGCAATTCGGGAAACGGTCATCGTCGACTTTCGCTGAAAAAGTGATTGATCGACAAATTCAGAGTGAGTCCATAGAGAATGTCGACAGACGAAATATTGCAAAAATTTGATGATCCAATGTGTGTCCTGCGAGGCACATTCAACTTTTATGCGATATCATGCATCACAATAAGACCCGTACGGCAGGTCAGGTCCACCGTGTCTCTCTGCAGGCTGGTGCGGTTCGATTAAAAATGCCCGTCTATGTAAAGGCCATTCTGCGTTAGGCATTTCCGATACCGAACTGATTCTAATAGTTCTGTGTATTGAATATGCTCCCAAAACAATTCAAAAGTAAAATCTACGGATGTTGCTACTATCATTTTTTTTCAACATTACGAAAATCTTCACGATGTTCACTTGGTTGAACTGGCTACCCGTTTCCAAAGGATACAGGTTGGTTTCGATTTTTCTTTTATCTTTTAAAAATGCATACACACGGTTATTACAGGCTATGATGATGCTTGCTTGTTGAATCAATATTGCTAACATATAAGTACAGAATGATCGAAGATCACGTGAACATAATGCTTTTTCTGATGCCACTCCGCTAAATGCCGAGGAGTACTTGTTACTTGTTATTCTTCAAAGTGTGCTCTGATTCAACAAGTTTTACATTTCCCTGACTCGCGCATAAATCAATGCTTTTTTGGAAGTAGTACTGTTCATGAAGTGAACATGAAGTCCAACAAATTCTTGGCATGAGATAGTCATTTGAGCTTCCTGTCATTTATTCTGTTGGTATATACGGTGATTCCGTCTTAACTCCTATGTATCATTGATAGACCTAAGACTCATCCTTGTCTTTGACTCATTGTGATTAATGTTTTTTAACATTTGCATTGGTAAGACATAGAGACAGGCAAGGTCAAACTATATGTGACAACTCTGACCTTTTGAAGTAACGATGATGGATACTAAAGGGAAAACATGTTGTTTCTTGGCCCCTGCTGAAAATTTTCCAACAATCAATGTGGAGCTCTTAAGACCATAGGCGTGTATTTATACTTTCTGTGCAGGTATTATTTTGAAATTCTAAAGTCGGGTGAAGTATATGTAGAAGAAGCCTGTAGGCAGTAACAGACATCATCGTTTTAAGGTCAACGACCACAGCAATATATTTCGTCTTTCTCAGGTAAACGGTTTAACTAAGTCACTGCACTTTGACTGCACTGTTACAAAGTACATTAGAAACGTTTTTGCTTTGAGATTTCAAAATAAAAAAAGGACAAAACGACAAAATGAATTAAGTTCCTGATAAAAACCCCTGTTGTAAATACAGGCAAGAGGCTAAACGTTTTACCTAAGTTGGAAGATGTTGCGTAACATACCTTTTAAGATTTACTTTGCCATTGTTGTCGACTTGTGTACCTTTTGCACAAACAATCAATTACCGTGCTAAAGTTCCGTTTGGGTCGAAACCCATTTTCACCTGTTATAGGGGGAAAAATCGTATTCAGCAGTTTTTGGGTGAAAAACAACATTGTTAGTGGTACAGCAATGGAATGAGAAACGAATAGAATCTGTTATGTGCCTGAATCTCGCCTGTCGCCTGAATCTTCTGCTATTTTCTGTGTTTCCACTAAAAGTGTGTATTGACGAGCATACGATAATAAAACAGCTTTGTAATTTATGAGTGCAAATCCATTCCAATTATCTAGTGAACATATAATTATGTACACTACTCCAAACTCGACTATGTCCGGTTTATTCCGACGGACATAGTTGAATATGATTGCAACGATATCCATTACAACTGACTTTTGGTGGCTCCCCTAATCAGACTAAATAGCCAGAGGGAAATGGGGTAATTGCTCGGTGTACAGAGAGATGACCAAGTGGAGAGACGGTGCAGCCTAAAATACACCATCAACTTTGTATAAAACGTCCCTGTTACTTTCCAGCTCCGATATTGCAGTGATTCTAATGCCTCACGGACGCTTCAACATCGGTGCGAGGAAAGCAATTTCATTCATTGACGAGCGTCACGTAGACACCGGTGTCGAGATATTAATCAGTAGTGTTCCTTGAGAGTGAGGGGATCTACAGTAAGTCCCCAGGGTATCAAACGAAGGTGGATATAATAAAGAACGTGCTCAAATCGACAGGGTAAAAGTCGCTCTAATTAGAATTTCGAGTAGCTTACCGTTATTTGCACCAAAATACGTGAGATACAAGAAACATGCCTTCACTTTCTCTCTTATCCAAATTTAATGAGACCTCGCCATGAGATAAGTCTCAAGTAAAGCTATTCACAAGGAATCAATGTTCAAGGACAAAACTTGACACCATAATTCTCCATTACAGCTAATCCACGTTATTAGAATGCTAATTGGACAATAGGGGCGGTTGTACTGACACTAACATAAAACGAACTGAAATGTGATGCTCAGTTTTGAATTAACAGAAATCAAACCCTTTCGTGATCCAAAACCATAAGTCAAAGTTACATTACCTAGTTATTGCATGTTACAAACACTATGGCATGAAACCGCACCGCCCCGCTCAGCATAGCACAGCACAGCGCAGGCTGTGAACAAAGCACCGGTACTCATTCCACATGTAATTCGCGAAAAGAAGATATATTGACCTCCGGTAAGAGAATTAAGAAGTGATGCCAGGAGACGGTTGCCGAGAAAGACTTCAACATTATTGTCTGAAAAATAACAGTATCAGTTTTAGACCTATCGCATCGAAATGGAAGTTGATCAACATTAAAGCATTACATCTAATGAAGTGTGTATCTGTACTCTTGTGTGTTGAAGTTTAAAAGCAGCTTAAATTGCGCTCCTGTTTATTTAGTGTCCTTTCAAGTAAGGCATTTCTTTAAATAGAAGAGAACACAAGAAAGCAAGTCTTGGATGCATGTTTCTTTGTCAGAATGTTTGTATTATCAAGTTGCCCGACAAATCAGCGAAACTTAATTCGAAAAAGCCATATCAAGAGCGATTTCTTTCAAAGTAAACAAAAAGGCCATGTGCCACAGTGTGGATATGAACATCAATTGCATTAACAGTGCTATCCAATATCACAGTGTCTTCAGGGAAATCTTGTCACCTCTCTTCTGACGCCATGACCGTTACTTTTGTCGAATTCCTCAACACATTACTATTATAAAAAATACATGCCATTGAGCTTCGCAACTTATGTTATACTACTATGGACAGATTAGGTGGAGACAATGTAATATGTAAATGACCTATGATATTTTACATCTAAAGTGCTATGAACACACAATCAGAACCACTGTCTTCGAAGTTTACTTAATGAAAACAGGACTTGTGTGATCGACAAAGATTGGTTTACAGATATCAGGAAATGTGCAATCAGAAAAACAAAGACCATAAAGCAACATTATGTATTATATTTAATAAGATTTGCATCTATACGCCTCGAGTCACACATGCATTAAAGGCAGGGGGAGCCTATAAATACACCCTATCTCCCTGGGTATTCATAATCCAACATGAGTGGCACATGATAGCAGCGTCAACGAATGCTCGCGAAAATCTGGATCTTTCAAGAACCACGGTGTAAATTAAAGCACTGTGCCAACATATTACGTTTTGTGAATACTTATGGCATCACCTTGTTGGCGAAATTCTCTCATTTTTTCCATTTCAAGTTGGTTTTTGATGCCAAAACTGATTCGATGCTGTGTTCGAAGCGTCCTACAAACAATAGATGAAAGCATCAAACAGCTGCCAATCACGACTCGGGAGGGGACGCGCAAAGGTGCAACCGATCAAACATTTGTTGTGTACATCGGATCGATTACGATGTCAACTATGAATAAACGATTCTTACTACTGAGCAAAATATTTAACCAACGGTTACTGAAAACGAGTCTCAGATGAGTTCAGACACAGACGGACTGTTTCATAGTTTCAAGCAGATTGCCTCTCCCCGTTTGTTTATGGATCTGTGTACCTGTACGAGGTCTATGAATGTGTGATGTGTATGTTGACCCAGAGTACGATATTTTACGATAGATCTCTTTTGGAAGTATGTTGTGGCCTAGGCGTACGATGCTGTGTTTTCCCGGCGTTATACGGCCTCCACCACAGCTCTGCTGATTGCCATGGACAAAAGGACATTTTGGACCGAGAACAAAAAAATACTTTTCTAACTACTTTCATCCGAAATAAACTCGATTCCGATCTATGCGTACCTAAATCACTCAACAACTCGTGACAGAGTGCAAAAAATTGCCCTCGTGACGTCCAAAACCGTTGTTTGCTGGCGATGCACGGTCAAAGGCCGATGCAGTGGCCGGCCATTGGATACGTTCATGGGACGATTATACAGGTGCCCATGAGCTGCATTATTTCCGGTCAAGTCAGGACAGCGAAACTAAATCGCTATTGATTCATCTCTGTCGGAGTTGTCCAAAAAGAGACACTTGCCATAGATTATAGCATCAAATGTTGACCTTTCAGATTGGAACATAGTGAAAGACCTGAAGATCGCCGTGATATCGTTCTTCTCTATACGTTTTTCTGAGCTCGTGTTTCACTAAATTGCTCAAATATTATCTAACGTTTGTTTGAAATCTTTATCAACTTTTCTTTCCCAACCAGGGCACAACATTATCTTTTCTTTCTTTCATAGTAACCTAGGATTCATTTAATTCGCAGATTAATAGACTCTTCTGTTCTTCCTCGATTGTCTGTAACTGACTTTACTATCCCAATATCGATATTGCGTTCGCACTCAGGTGTCTTGAAACTTACGTCATTCACTGAAATAGTTTTCAGACAAACTCAAGAAATTTGACAACTACTAACGAATAGTAGGCAAAATTTATAGAGACCACCAATAATTATGGTCGTTTTACTGTCTTTAGCTAAGCGGGTTCGCTTGGCGGAAGCAGTACTATATAACGATCTGAGTTCCCACTTTTACCCTACGCGTGTGAGTGTAGTATTCGAACAAGTTAGATCATAATCTTCCACTGTTCCGAGTGGCCTGCTGGGTTTTTTAAATTGACCCTATCAAAATTACACTGTTTTACATTGCTTGGATATCGATATTTTTTCTATACTTTTGACTTTTGATTTGAAGTCTCTTGATTCTCCACTGGTGGCAACACATGTACGGTTACAAAGGTCATGTGATGACCGGAGTGTGATTGTAAAATTGTCGGGAAGTTGTTCAGAAGAAAAAGCATTTTGTATGTAGAGGCTGCAGCTCGGGATTTTTCGAGACAAACTACCCATTATACATTTCCTACATCTTTGAAACGGAGATCACGGTAATCTTTCCTGTGATGAAAATTTTTGAACGTCTTTGCAAATTGAATGTGTCCCCACGATGAGTGTGAACTGATTCTTTGATAGTAAAAATCGTCAGAAATGGTCCAGTGACCATGATAAAATGTAGACACAGAATCTGATGCAAAATCATTGCGAGGACCATAGTAAGAAATTCATATTGCAATATTTGCTGCCGTATTTCTCAGCAGGAATAACCCATTTTTATTTACACGTTGTGTATAAAAGAGCAAGCAGGTGTTCGGCGGTCAATTGCTACTATCATAATAATCTCGATCGCAGCTATTTGGCGAGAAGACAGCGGGCTCTTATAATCTCGCAAAATTATTGATATTATGTCTTTGTTTTGAAAATTTTTCGATCAGAGGCAGCAGCTCAAATCAACAGCCATGATATATTGGAAATCGTGTTTATCATTGGACGCAGAACTACGTTCAACATTACGTTATGTACCAATGTACGCCCCTGAAAGTTATAGAGGAGGCCAGCTGTGGCATCGACGGTAACACACTGGTTGTAATCTTGTCTCATTCTGCCCCGTCTTTTGTACCGTCTAGAAATTTCAAAGCTAGAAATTTTACTCTGACATATAATGCAGCGACCTTGCACACACTGATGATCATTTCACTGTTTCTGTTGATTTGCCCCGTTGTCCCGGTAAGATATTTTCCAAACGATACACAGTTTAAGTTTTTTTCAAGGTTAAAGGGATAGTAGCTGTAACTTTTGACCATTTTTTCTGCCCGACTACATAATAAAAAGCAAGCTAGATTATATCTTTGCCACCCTAATTGTCGATTGACCGAAGGAAATAAGTCGAAACTAACACCCGATTGTAAATAACGAACGGTAATAAAACTGTTTGCTGGCCTGCCGCTAAGCGAAGTTCACGGTGATTGTGTTTACAAAGTGTTAGGCGATCACGTGGTATGGAGCTCAAGGAGTGATGATATCACTAGCCACGCGAGAGCGGGATTTTAAACGTGATCACTGTAACAATGGAGACCGAGAGCGTCGATCGTATTTATATCCAACTTACGCACATGTTTATCTGTTTTGATTGTGATGTACGTCCACTGTTCGTTTGAATCTGGAGTGTTATTTGTTCAAACTCTTTTTTTCTGTTGCTTGAGTATGAGAATGCTTTTTACGTTTCAAGTGGTGATGCATTAGGGTCAGAGTAAAAAAAAGGTAATTTAGGCCCGGTGGCCGGACCCGGCATCGGCAGTCGATGCATCGCGCGAGCTAGCGCCAGGGCCCGAAACCAGGGTCACCGCGTCAAAAAGCCTGAAACGTCGAGCATTTTTCCACCAACTATTCTTTACCAAAGTTTAAAACTAGTGCATGCATAATTCGGTCAGTTTGCTTTGTCATTTATCGGCGAACAAGTCAACTAGTTCAACGTAAAGGTGACGATGCGATGCTGTACTTCAAGTTAACGGGATCGGGAACGGCTTACACTCGAGGCCCACTGACACTAGTTGTGTAGGTATGTTTGACGTTGACCTACATGATCCGCAGGAATTACTTTTTGAGCAAAATTTTTGGGGTATTTGTAGTTGAGTCATTACATTTGCTAACTCCTGTTACGTTTCCTGAATACCAAACCAATAAATTTAAACGTGCCACATTGTTTCTGCTACAGCGACCACTACAAGTACAGTGAGCAGTGACAGTTCGCGAGCTCGGACGCGGGGCCCGGGTCACCATCAATGATCGTTCAGTACACAGGCTCTTGACTCAATGCAGGCGAACCACTAGCCGTCACTGATGCAATTATAAAAAAAATATTGCATCAGTGACCGCTAGCGATTCGCCTGCATTGAGTCAAGAGCCAGTACAGCCGTCCGCGATGTGTACGGGCTGTTGCATCTGCTTAATTTCCTGAAAGAGTGTTTGCATTTTGGCCAAACAATCACTCTGAAAGGCGCTTCCGTACTTAAGACATTTCCATAGTTAGTATTGCCTATTTCAGTCTATTTTTAAATGCGTGTTTTTTTTGTTTTTTTGTTTTTATGGGGCGACGCATTCTTATAAAAATGTACTTCCGTCGCGAGCATCACCAATATCTGAATATGACAACATACAAAACAAGTGTACATGCATGGTTATAGAAGTAAGATTATTTCGCAAATAAAAAAAAGACCACAACATAACTGCAAACTATAAGTCATGCGAAGAATTTATTTACTTAAGTGACCAAATTTTACCCAGTTACCCGCAACTTAGTTCTGCGTAGTGTGTTACCGGCGTTATACGGCCTCCCACCACAGCCCTGCAGACTGCCTTAGACAGAACCGCTGGTAGCTCCTCGGAAATACGGCCCACAGTTTCTCCGCCGAAAACGGCCGTTTTGAATCCAAAACTTGCACTGATCTTCGTTTTCGAGCACATCCACCTCGCCTAGGTACACGATGTGCTCAGCCGCGCTTGTAAACTTATGCAAAGCCTACTTTTCTCTCTCTATCAGAGGGAAGTGTTCGTGGGAGGACGTATAACGCCGGTAACACACAGCCCTGCTACGCGGAGCTACCCGCAACTCAATTTGGTCTCTCACGTTCGAAATGTCCAAGGGTTGTGACTGTGAAGGCTAACATCGCATAGCCACACAGTGGTGGACATGTGGACTTGTTTAGACATGATAAAGATCGGATATTGCCAAACTGTCAGTTATATTCCCAGCTGCAGCTGTCAATGTGAATGGCAGATACATTGTTCGGTCGACACCACTGGTCGCTTGCGCTGTGGTGTGGACGCGAACTAGAGTTGAACTGTGCGGTACTTCTCTTGCACATTTGTACAAAGTCGATTACGTGCATTCCGTGTGTCAACTTCGTTGAATTTCTCTCCGTCAAGAAATTCACTTCGTCAACATTCTTTATCACGAGGAATTGATACACGTTACGTATTAAGGTCAATTAATAGGCGATTCTTCATGATTCACAATGCTTATTCATGTGAATAGTTCGCGACGTGCAACAAAAATAGTGAAAATATTCTCAAAAGTTACAGCTACTATCCCTTTAAATTTAGTATATTCACAGTTTTTGGGTAAAGTTGTCTAGAGTGAAAGGTTGAGTTGACGCTGATAGAGTAGACGTCGGGCCCGGCACAGTTGACTGAGATCCGGTCGCTTTGGGGTCGTTCAGTCCAGAAACCTGCAAAGATCTGTATGATCACCATTCGGCATTTGGGTGTTTTAACACATTTTTTTTGTCAAAGTAATTCAGTAACGATGTACGCCAGATTCCGTGTATTCTTTTTGTCACCGTCATACGCGTATACGGACGGCTTTAGATTAAAAACGGGAAATGCGTAAATGCGGGCAAAGTTTAGTCAGTGACTGTTTACGCACGCAGCTGTCGTCAATACGACTAGGACTTGCCACCACGTAACATGCATATGGATGTACAAAAATAGAAGCCGCCTATTTTTGTACATCCATATGCACTTATCGACTGTAACCCCGCACCAATAGTCCATACGAAAATTTTGTGCTGAATCGAAGGAGGTAAAAATTACGGTAGAAAAGGTCGGTCCATTCTCCGTCAAAGTTGTTGATCTGCAAAATCCTCACTGTGCACAAACTAAATGAGTGGCTGTTATACGGTAGGTCTACACGTTCCACGTGTTTTCCGCTGTTCCTTGTTACGAGCTATGTTCAAAGCGCGGAGTTACAGACATTGGTGAAGTACATTGATCGTGTCCTAAACCGCCGCCTGTTTGCTCCTCGTGTCTTTTGTGTCCCTAACGTCGACTGCCTCTATATCCTTACACACATAGCCGTCAGGATTAAGATTTCCTGGATAAATAGATACACTCATAGTTTATTCCGCCTCTGACGCAAAGATAACCACTGTTTTACATGTGCCACTCCCAGGCCCTGGGATGGATTACCATATCTTTAAATTTGAACGTGAAAAAGCGCCCTCAGATTTTAACTTCTGAGTAAGAACTTTAGTGACTAACCACGTTCAATGAACTAGCTCAGCCCAGCTTCTGAGGGCATATGTAGTGGTGCCAACTCAGGTTTGACGATACTGCTATGATACGTCTGGTATCGAGGGTAGCAGTGGCATACCCTTAGTTTGCTTGGAGCGCAGCAAATTTTAGGTCACAATTGCTTAGCTTCTGATCAGGCGACTTTCTACCTTAAGGGAACACATTTGAATATGCGCATGCGCAAGGGAAAATCTGCTTTGTGCACTAAAAACTCTGCCCAGCCAGCCAAGATCTACACCGATATTCGTGGCACGCATGATACTCGAGTTACTCTGGGTAATCAATTCTTCACGCTTTTACCTCTACAGATATTTCGACCGGACTCTCTTTCATCAAAGTATAAACATATGCCACTGACGAAAGTTCGAAAGCAAGCCGTTACCTCTCACCACCATTAACTCGGACAGCCAGGTAATGTATACTCTTAAAGCTACTAGTATACTGTGTATAAATGGTATTGATGTGATTGTAGGATGACTTCACACTTAACGCTGAAGAAATAGAAGTGTTCTGTCGACGGTATTAAAGATACGATGTGATCGAATTTGCATTCATATAGGCATGGGAGGCATCGTGGGGCAGTGGTTAGGGTACCGGACTCACTCAGTTCGAGACCCGGTAGGTCCAGAGTAACGGATTCAATGTCAAAGGATGATGAATGTGAGAATCCAGCATGGCGTTTTGCCCCTGAGCAAGGCACTTTACTCCTCATTGCTACATCGGGTAGTGGGTTATGGGTACCTCATTGTGTAATTAGATTCGCATGTTGGATGAGTAATAAAATAAAAAATAAATAAAAAACATGATTTGATCGCGTTTGCGTTTTATTTTAGGGTTGTGTTTGGTAAGCAAGCTGCTTCACGATTCACAATCGGCTTGGCCGTTCAAGGAGACACTCGTGTTCAGCGAAGTGTCGACCGGAACTACGAGACTCACTCCAATTTACACCGATACGAATACGCCAAAATATGGATGTTCACAACGGAACAGACTTCCCAAAAGGGTACTGGGATAGTGTTGAAGCTGAGATACTGGCTGGATTGAAACTACTGAACAAATCTGGATTGGTCGGCAAACCTGACACGGTCACAAACAATGTGACGGAAGAATACATGGAACACGAGGAGATGGCGCTTACTTTTGGTTGGAGAACAGCCTTGATTTGCGCATTCGGTGTCAACATTGCACTCTCGATCATTGGAAACATCGGAGTCATCATAGTACTTATCTTTGGTCGAGCCAAAACAGTCTTAAACAGATTTCTGATAAACCTTGCCTTGGCTGATTTGACAATGGCTATATTCTGCATGCCGTTCACTTTTCCTACTATCATATATGGTCATTGGATATTTAGCTCTGGGATGTGCCCAACGGTCATATTTCTACAGCACGTAAGTAACACTACTAGAGGCTTTGCCTCGATAACTTCTTTGCTCGTTATTCACACACAACATGGACAAACACATAACCTTAAGCTTACTATCCTGGAGTATGCGTTTTCATTATTCCCATCGATAAAGCATTTAAACAGTGTACGTGGGGACACTTTAACAATAGAGAGGTTTAGTTGCACGTAATTACGCGCCATCAGTACGCGTAGCGTCTAGCCACGTAGTCATCCCCTTCGTCTGAAAAGCTTTTAAAGATAGTTCGCTCATTCTGTTCCCCACCGAAATTAGAAAGTCTAGACTCGAAACACGTCAACTTGTGACGATTCTGTTCGTCAGTATCTGGAATAAAGATATTTATGACGTATATTCTGTCTACACTTATCCGTTACCAGACGTATCTTTTTTAATGCAACTATCTAAACGCCCTATGTTCTAATTAGGTTCTTAACATTCCTTTAAACCGAATTATCGTGGCATTTGTGATCCAATCGTTGTCTGTCTGTCCGTCTGTTTTTTCTGTCTGTCTGTCCCGCTATGTCTGTACATTTATGTTTGTAGGTATGAATTCAGTAAATTCTCGATCGGATTCGAACTGACAACACATGGCACCTACATGTTGTTATCCAGCGAAGATGATACAATCAATACCGCTCTGCTAAATTCCGAACCTTAAGAGAGTCTGGTTTAATAACCGAACTGAGTTACAATTATTAAGGGCAACCATTCCATACCCTGTAGAGTTCATAAGGCAGACTTTTAACATCACATCAGTTCGTCAGTCAGTCACTATATGTATGTATGTATGTATGTATGTATGTATGTATGTATGTATGTATGTATGTATGTATGTATGTATGTATGTATGTATGTATGTATGTATGTATGTATGTATGTATGGATGGATGGATGGATGGATGGATGGATGGATGGATGGATGGATGGATGGATGGATGGATGGATGGATGGATGGATGTATGTATGTATGTAACATATCCATGGAAAATCCATTTGATATACCATCGTGCTCGAATCTTAAAGCCCCTTTCAATTATAAGATGTATCTAATATAAATTTTATTTACTTGATGAAATATTCAATGGAAAACAAAAGAATGACAAACTGTTAATGGGCTATTGACACATTCGCTAATGCGAGAAACTGGGATTGAGAAGGGCGCCTTTAAAGAGTGTTTCCAATAACCAGTTATTAACTGCACGATCACTCGTGAAGGATACTTTTATCAGCATTGGTAAAATGTCCCAGGCTTGAGAATAGCTTTTTGGCTCAGATCACGATGTCACGAAGTAACAGATTTACGACGGACGCTACTAAGGCATATAAATCAATATCAGAGCTAATATGTATATCAGATGAAAAAGTCACGTTTGAAGTCCATGTAATTTAGAAGCAAAGAATTATAGATCGAGTACTTTCCTGCAAATGCAACAGGATAATAAGTCAGTCATTACTAAAATTTCTTTTTAATATGAATGTAATAGGGTACACTTGATAAAGAAGAATACACGCAGTAGAGATCTTTGAATTTTTGGATTTAAGCAAAATCATGATTATTTTACAAGCCAAAAGAAGACTACGATACGACAATTTGCTGCAAATGTATTGTTTGTATATCACATTTGTAATCGTCCGCAAGTTCAGTTCTGCCTAGTAACCTATTAGACGTCATGCAAATACTACAACCTCAGCCATACTTGCTGAACGAAGACGAATGATCAAGGCGAAATTCATAGCGTTCTTTAACTGACTCTTAACAAATGCCATTCTCAATACAATACTTCATTACTACAGAGTTAATGTTATGCGCTTGACTGCATTCATTTTCATGCACCGTTTAACACAGCCTCCAAAAATGCCAAGCATGCGCATTTTGTGTCTTCCACATCATCAATCTGTAGGACTTTCATTAAAACACCAACGCGCTGATTAGTAGGCAAAGAAAGCTTGTTTAGTTTCACAAGATAAACCGACGGACAGGTCGTTTCCACAGAATTGAATTAGACATGCAATAAAAAATAGATGACTTGAAGAAGTAAAACATTATTTTGTAGACGTATATCTCCTAGATGATGTAATATTGTATTTGTTTATTCTCGCAAAAGTATAAACGCCTATGATTTTTATGGACAACAGCATTATCGTATTTTCATAAAAAGAATAATTTTTTTCCTGATTCTCTCCAGTTCATATTGACAGGCGTACAAAGAAATGCAAACGCTACACAATCAGCATTTATCACAGTTAAACCAGATATCTGACTGCCTTGCGTTCTTTCAGCTTGGTAAAACATAAAAACGAGGCGAAGTTGCCCGTATGGTCACTAAAGATCTCCAAGCAACCTCGCCGGCTTTGTCAAATCACACTGTCTTCAATGATGTTTACATATTGCACTTTGTTCATTTAAATAGACCAATAAATCATTCAACGTAGGTCTAATCAGTAGGTCTGATTAGCAAGCATTGTTATCAAACACTAAATGTTCAATTATGTTTACAAATTAAAATTTTTGACGTCTTCTAATTTTGATAGTCTAATAAATTATAAAGCATAATAAATGGATCGGAGCACTCGCTTCATATACGGCTATCGTACATTTAATTATCCATAAATTACGCATATCTATGAATCTATGAAACTTGAAATCAGCTCTATGTCAATTGCATGGAAGGCAAAAAGTATAGGTGCACTAACCCCTTGTTGTGAGAAGGTCGAATGAAAACTATGCTCACTGTGAAAGTCTCATGTCTTTGAACAGTTATGTCGGAAATGTTTTAACTTACCCAATTGTTTCGATATCAAATACAACATGTTATATGGCATCCTTCATCATCTGTCACACGAAAATTTTATAGATTTTAATCTTCGCGTTAAGTAATTGCAATTTGCACTTTGGTGAATTAAACAGAGTCTGCGAAAGCTTGCCCCTAAGATATAATACTTGACGAGCAAATTAGAACGCCTAAAGGTCATCTGATATTTCTCTTGGGAAGGTGCATGAAGACATGATTAACACAGATAAGCCTGTGATGGACCATTGAGCATACACAAAATGAAAAGTTGTTACATGCTGCGCGGGTAGACAGATCCATGCTTCGTTTCAGTACCCTTGGACGTAGTCTGCGGGAGACATATTGATAGGCTTCCACCTTCTCGTCATTACGAAAACATGCACGAACTGATTGTACACAAATTGACACATGTCCTATGGCATATATGTGCCTATATAGGCATAAGTGATTAACTCTGATAAACCCACTTGGCCCATTAAGCAAATAGAAAATCAATATGTGTTTATTTAAAGTTGCCTGATGGACACCGCAGACCCATGCTGCTTTTAGTACCTGCGTATGCAGTCCGAAGGAGCTACGTTGATTAGTTCCCTCCCGCCTGTCCATGCGTCTAGAACGATAGCCTAAACATACATCAACTGATTTCATTTTAGCGATTTCAATATTTAGCGTGCTACCCAAGCTTCCTAATATGACCTTAACTTGCTAAAATGTCGTTATGATGAGATTTTTCATACCCGGATGGCTTTCTAAACCATACAAAATTCCTGAGTGAATGATGGATTTTCGTAGAGACTTGCTGCAAGGACACAGTGCTCTAACGTAACACCTGCACTTCTCCTTAGTTTCTAATAATCCCTAATTACAGGCGGCCATTTTTATTAACTTTTCACGTTTTGCATGACACGTGTGGACGGCCTTCGTAAACAAACGGTACGAGAACAATGTGTAGCTGAACATCCGATAATGGATTCATTTTGCTATCCTTCATGCCTATAGGATGCTAGTTTGCTATGTCATTTTAATATCACATTGCTTATGTTACCTCATCCAGTTTCCTTCGACTTTATTAAATTTTCTGGTAATTTAGACACTTCAAGTTACCATCGGGACTGTGTCAGCGGTTACCGTGATCACTCCTCTATTCAGATAGTCACATCGTATTCTTTAAAAAATGTACAATCAGAAAATAGTAAGTTCACTATTGTATAAAGAGAAAATATATCTTTGTTAGCATCTTCAATTTATTGGACCAACGTGGCCAAAAACCGGCCTACGTCTCTGATCTGATGACCATAATAATACTAGCATGGCACATCATTTACAATGAGGCTAGAAATAATTGCTTATCGCCGTTCCAACGACTTGGACCTGTTAAAGTTTAAATTAAATAACAGCAAGCAGCATTGAAGCCCAAGTAATGCTATCTTGTCACAATTTTCTCCTTATTTCACACGTTATTCCCGTACATTCATCGTGAAATGTTTAGTGAAGACATGGTTAGCCGGGTTTCTGCTGCTGTAGTGACATACTAAAACTAAATATTCCATATCGAGTTCAAATGCTGCCCGGCTTTGTTAACAAAGTCTATGTTGTGCAGGTGACTAAGAACGCTGATTCTGATGACATCATTGGGCTTGAAAGATCTCCGGGGCAACGGTGCCCGCGCAATAAAAATAGGATGCCTACGGTATGCGTGTCTTGCTATAACTTACTGAATGACCTGCGAATAAGAGTATTTTTTACTTCTCTGTTCAAAAAATGCTGTTTCAGAGGATACAGAACTTTGGCGGTGATTCGCTTTTGTAGTAATCTGTGCGTTACATACAGATCAGAAAAAGTAGTCGGCAGTGGCCGATGGATCAGGTTGAGCGGTATAGTGTGAAATCCCTGTACCGATGTAAAATCAATATTATGGAAGATTGCATGACACGGCCTAGACTTTCCCCCAACCCTGTAGGCTAATAAATATCAAAACAAAGTAATTTAAGTTTGGCCCAGAGCCAGTCTAGGCACAGCTAATAGCTCGACGAAAATTGGGAACAAAACTGAAGCTATACTCAAAGAAATTTACATAAGCTCGGCCTTCGACGCATCATTTTTTTTGGAGATTTTATGTACAGGCATACTTATTTTTGAATACATCAGTAAATTTCCTTCCAAACTTGAAAGGCAAAAACACGGTCATCCTGCAGTGGACGCTGTCAACTTTTGAACTTCTACATGCTCGGAGCTCGATCGCAGCTAGCCGGTAAAGAGGTAGTAATAGTACTCGTGAGGATCAGATACTCGTTGCGTTCGATATTATTTAGAAATGTTCTTTTAGATTTGCGATCATGTTCATGGGCTGTATTGCCTATTATTTACAGCGCAGCGTATACCGTAACCGAGGAGAGGCACTATAGTAAACATCTTGATATTAGACGGAGCAGAGTCCTATCATTGATTTTCGACGGAATTTTCATAGTACTGCATAACGGATGAAAAAAATAGTTCAACAATTACGACGGTGTAGTGATGAGTTTTTTTTGTAATTGTTTCTCTCTCTCGTAAATTCATTGAGCAAAATGTATTCCGTATAGTAGGCGAGTTTAGGTATCATGGATGTAAAAAAGCATTCACGGTTTCATGCAGTGCATAAACGGCAAACTTGCGTAGATGCGGCCGAGCATGCGCAGCAGTGTTTCGTTGTCAACAAAGCTTGAATTCCTGTCCCAACTGGAATTCATTTGTCAATCGTTTTATTGTAATTTTTACACGATTGTGAGCCGGGCTTGACATGCATACAGTGCAATTCAGAATCATTTACCATGTTCTTTTATAAAATGAGACGCCATTTCAAATAAAAAAATGGACCAAAGTTAATGTTAATGCTGGTGATGGGGGTTTTAACTTTCACCTTGTCTCAGGCTAGCAGCAGGCATAAACGATTAACTGAAACAGGCCTTTCATACATAGTTTAACAATTGCACATATCTTACTCACAGGTCAGAATAAAGGTATCGCATCAAGTTCGTATTATATAATGAGTATCATAACATATATATACTGTATATAACACGGTTGGAACTAATTGGGATTATTGGATTGGCAACATTTCTCAAGAATTTTAGAAATTTGTCTAATATTACACCATATTTGCTTACCATCTTTAAAATTTTATTCAAAATTTACGATGCTGTTGAAATGTTATGAGTAAGAATCAGTGCATGATAGTATCTAATGCAATATTGTTCAAAACATTTGAACAATATTCATATTTGAATGAAAATATGAGAGTTTGTCTGTAGTTTCTTCATTACTGAAACACTAGTAATAATCTCAGTTTGTCACTTTTCCTCGACCAAAATGAAGATTTTCGATTGATTTACAGTTAAGTCAGTCAGGGTCATTTAAAATGTGCCCTGACTCAATTTAATGTTTATGAAGCCTTAAATTCACGAAAAAGTCAGGGGCATTTCAAAAGTGCCCTGACTCAAAAGTCGTTAAGTAGAGAAATTTTAAGCATTTTGTCCCATTTCTGTAGTACATTTACACAACAATGAACTTTTTTCATGAAAATGAATCCGATGAAAGAGGAATGCAATAATCGTTGTGTTTTCGTTGTTTTGTTCGATGAGAACAATATTTCAATTTTTACACTATTCTATCATTTTGTAAAATTTGAGCTGTAAAAATTTCGATTTCGTTACATTTTTGTAATAATTACTCTCATCCAATTTTCCCAAATTAGTTCCAATCCTGTTATATGAGATAGTGTGTAAGTGTTTTCTGAATGACTGCCAATCTAAGCCAAGCTGAAAGTCACCAATAATTATTGTTGCAACCTTCAAGTAGATTTTAAAACGTCACAATCTTCAATATAGAATTACAAAAAATTCTGTGGTAGAGTTCATTATAATAATACCTCCCCAAGAAGATGAATTTTGCTAAGCTTTTATAATGCTTGAGCGTTTCTATTTCGCTTCAACTTTTACAACTTAAAATTGTTGGTTACAATTCTCCACGAGTTTAATCTTCATCACCGATAGACATCTTGTCTACCGTACACAACTTTTGATGCTGAATTGCGTAACATTAAAGGCTAGTTCCGATGCCACTCGCTCCCTCTTTGAATAAAATTATTCAAAGTCAAGCAGTACCGCCTTGCTTACAGCAAATAGGCCTTGGAGTGGACCAGAGTTAAGTTCATGCTCTAATTCTACAATTGTGCTAAAAGTCACGTGCTCCTCAGCCCACAAATTTCTTATATATTGTTGTCTCGTTTGCAAGATCTTGTCTTTCAGTCAATTCAGTTTCAGTTTTTCCTGTATGACACTATTAGAGTCAAGAAACATGTCATTGACTAACTCAGGAACTCGGCTGAAAGTCTGCTGACTTTAAGTGTTAGAATATACAGTTTTGAGCGACACAGAAATTTGAATCTAGAGACCGACGCCTTTTGGCTTGTCCGCTCCCCGTCAGTAAGTCTAAGTGTTATAATTGGACATTTGAGAGAAATGCCATTGACTTCGACGCGTGATTTTCAACCCAAATCTAAAGTGACATATCAAAAAACAAAACTCTGACCTTTCATCCCCAAGAGATTGAGTTCAGTCAGCATGGGTTTAAATTCTGAATAGGGAGAAGCACAAACACTGTTAGACATAGGCCAGTGACGAGTATCTATAAGATAGAAAATAGTGTTTAGCGGGTAGGGGAAATAATTTTTCTTACATGGTTGCGACATGGTGATGATGAACCTAGTGAATAATGTAACTGTTGGAGAAGCCTTTTGATAAAACTCGTTCTTACTTCACGAGTAACAGAGTTAATAAGTGTTCATCAGAATACACGATGGTTTGCACACGCGCGGAACAACACTTGAAACCTCATTTCTTCCTCCCTCTTTTATTTTCTGTGCCAGTCACAGTTCGCTTTCTTAATGATCAACAAATCAGCATCAAAGAGTATGTGTCTAAGCCATTTATTGCATACAATGTTTGAACACAGAAAACTTTCACTTTGTGCTTGAACAAACATTAGTTTAACAGAAAGGTCAGATGATTGCTTTTCATTTACATATGCCGTCTGACGCTGACTAAGTTGGCCTTTCTTTGAAGTTTTGTTGGTTTAATCGAGTACCAATTTTCAGAAATTTGATTGCACAAACGATAAATATATGGCCGTAACTTAATCAAGAAAAGAGAGTTAAAGACTTCAAACGATTGGCCACTTTCACTTGTAATTCAATTGTTGCTGTTTGTCATGAAACATTATTCGTTTTTTCGATTAATCCGTATCTGCATTCTTGCGTTTATTTATGTTTATTCCATTAGAAACTTAAACTTCATGATTCGACATCTTCTTGCACATATACTTTCACTGTTGCAAATTATGCTGTCCCGGATATGGTGATTATCTACGATTCCCTATAACATATCCCTTTGGATACTGACCGAAAATTCGTACTCTGGAATCTCCAGACTTTCCCTTAATTATGAAATGGCCAACTCTAAGAGTATCTACCGCCACCCACGTCCACGCCCAAATACACTCCTCCCAACACGTCCCATCGTAAGGGTTTTCTGACGCCATCAATGACATTCTTGCTATATCTCTTTCACTCATCTTGGCTGGTTGATCGCATTTCTCTGATATCCAGAGTAGATTGAATGTCTCAGTCTGATCTTCATCACACATTGATATAAATTAGTATGGAAGCAAGCACAACGTTAACAAAGACGTTCAAAATATAAGTGCACAAGGTCCACTGTAGTGTTCATACGCGCTTCTCTCCCAAAATGAAATAAATTATTCATATAACCGATTTCATTTTATCATTGATGTCACTCATCGAATAAAGTTATTGTAATTCTGAAAAAAATGATAATTATCATACGCTTATTCCATCATTGTATCACTCTTGTTATTTTTAAATGAATGATATATACGGTAAACGTCCAGATATAGTGAAGGGTTTTGGGGGGTTTCGGGTATTAAATTTGCAACATACAGAGTGAAAAACAACATGGCAGCCACTCCCCATCAATGAATTTAAAAATATGACACATAACTAGTAATTATGGATACTTTAGATGCCTAATACTGCAAAATTATGTTCAATACTGTGTTTACTTCCTAGTAGTTTCATTTAAGGTGGCATTGCACTTATCAGGGTATTTAGCTCAAAATTGTATTTTTTGGAAACATTTATTCACTTGTAACTAATTTATTAACCCAAGATTAAAATTTTGGTCGGGTCACATTTTATCTTGTCTAGCAGTCGTAAGTTGGGTGAGAAGTGTGAAAATTCATGCAATTCAACCGATTGCAGGGGTTCTCTTTTCTCCCAATTTCATGATTTCCAAAGAATTTCACTCCACTCTGGCTGGATCACATCTTCAGAAATTTTGAAATTCACGATATGTTCTTGAAATACTATAAAACAAATATTTTCTTTGGCAATAAAGTTCTTACATTTTGTATAAGAGGCATTTTAATCTTGTTTATCATGTCTTTTAAACCTGCAATTATAGAATGAAGATAGATAGTTAAAAATAAAAGGCATTTCGTTTCTACATATACTATTGTTCAAGTGAAATATTCAATTTCAGAAAATTGTATTGAGATTTTGACTTAAATTAATTTTTCAGCAATATCAAAATTGGGGTTTTCTGCCCCAAATATAGCCTATCTTTCGAGTAAACTATTGCCATCATACTAAATTTTAAATTCTCTGCTTATATAGTACATGGGGGTTTCTTTGTCATCTTTGATGAGAAATTCCTTTGGGAAAAGGTAGTTGGTTTAGGGGAATGCTTCCTTAATTTCTCGTATCTAAAAAATACACGATATAGCTCTTATATTTGTGGCTTGATTCACCTCATGGAAGTCGTGATGTCTTGTGGAAATAATCCCATTCATTATGGCAATATCTAAGTCTAGGCTTACAAGGACATGTAAGAATTTGTTTTGTATATACCGTAAGCCATATAGGAAAAAAATTATCCAAAAAAGTGTATGACCTTCAATATCAGTTTACCTAGACATTGACGTATCTCATCAACATCAACAAATACAGCAATGATTATTGTGGTGGTATTAAGGAAGCCATCATATACTTTGCTTAGGATATGCTCAAACAAATGATATCAAACATCTCGACAAACATGCGTATGGAAACATGGTCATTGCGGTTCCGCAGGGATATCTTCTAAATTTTAGTACAATTGTGACTGTTTTTTAAGGAACCCTATTTGCTTTTTTTCCACTAGTGCGTGTCTGCCATCTGCCGTTTATTTGCAATTAATCCATCAGAAACTAATGATTCGAGATTATCTTGCACATATACTTTCAGCAACGCAAATTATGTTGTCCCGGATCAAGCGATTTGCAATTTCCCATTACATATCCTCCTTTTTGTCGCTCTTATAGGATACTGACCGAAAATTCGTGCTCAGGAATCTCCAGACTTTCCCTTAATTATGCACCGTCACAAATGCCAAAAATACACTCAAACAATTACGTTTCATCATAATGGTTCTCTGACGTCACGTAAACGCAATGAATGGCATTCTTGCTGCCAGTATCTTTTCACTTATCTTGGCTGGTGGATCGCATTTCTCCGATTTCCAGAGTACATTGGATTTCTCTGATTTTCATTACACATCGACAAAATTTTTATGGATGTTTGTATAATGTTCAAAAATTAGTGCAGAGGGTCATTTGTATTGTTGGTGAGGAATTTTCTCACCGAATGACATATACTATTTCTGTAACCGATCGGATTTGTTCGTCGATGTCAGTCATTGAATTAATGTATCAAAATTCAAGAAAAAGACTATTTCTAATATGCTCATACTCCTCTTATGTCTTTTGGCGTTTTGTAATTGATTGATATTCTATGGCACAGGTACAGGTATCCTACTTAAGCGACATCGGTATTCGGGTGTTCTAAAACTACATTTGCAACATGCAAATATGGCTAGTTTTCAATCGGGTTCGAACTCACAATATACGACATCCAGTCACCTAGCGGAGAGACAACAGACAGAACGGCTGGGCCAAATTCCCAATTTCGAAAAGAGTGGTTCAATAACCAGGCTAAGTTGTTGCATTTTTCTGGATGCGACCGATCCACACGTTGTAGAGTTCTAAAGCGCTCACGCTCGTACACTCACTATCACACATCACACACAAACTCTATCGAAGCAATGAATGCATCGCTTAAACTCTGCGAAAGACAGCCTTGGGGACAATTCTTTCCACCAGCAGAGCTATCAACCTGGGGTAGAAAATACGGCTAGTTTTCAATCGGGTTCGAACTAATGACATATGGCATCCAGTCGCCTAGCGGAGAGGCAACAGACAGAACCGCTCGGCCAAATCCCCACTCTCAAAAGAGATTATAATAACATGGCAGCCGCTGTCTCAACATTTTTGCCAATAAGACAAAATATTATTAACTATGTATACTTTACATGCCTAAAACTGTAAAATGATTTTGAATCCTGTGTTTACCTCGTAGCTCAGCAAGTGCAACGGGTAACTCTTTTGTAGCATGCGTTACCTCATGGAAGTTTTAATTTCTGGAGACAGTAACTCCATTCGTATGGAAATATCTAAGTCTAGGCATATAAGGACGTTAAAAAGTTTTTTTAATGTATATGAACCATATGTGACCAAACTTTTTTTTCAAAAAAGTGGATAACCTCGGATATCAGTTTACCTTTATTGACATATTTCATCACACATCAACAAGTACAGCAGTGGTGATTGTGTCAGTATTAGGGCAAGCCATCATATTCTTTGTTTAGGATATATATATATATTCTAATTTTAGTACAATCATGGCGGCTTTTCTGGAAACAATATATTTTTTTTTGATTATTCTGTATCTGCATTCTGCTTTTTTGTTTGTGATTACTCCATTAGAAACTAATACTTTATGATTTGAAATCATCTTGCACATATTACTTCACTGTTGAAAATTATGTTGTCGCGCATCTAGTGATTTTTAAGGATTCCAAATAACATTTCTCTACTTTTCGTCGCTCTTAGATTAGAATACTGACCTAAATTCGTACTTTGGAATCGCAACACTTTCATGTAATCATGCAATGGTCCATTCCAATAGTATCTAACCGTCATCAGTGCCAAAAGTATAGTCATTCCATCACGTTCCATCATAATGGTTCTCTCTGACGTCGTGTAAACGCCATGAATGACATTCTTGTTGTATCTCTTTCACTTATCTTGGCTGGTGGATTGCATTTCTCTGATATCCAAGATAGATTGAATTTCTCTGACCTTAATAACTCATCGATACACAGTAGTATGAATGCAAGCATAACGAAAATGTTAGAAATATGAGTCCCTTGTGTTTTTGATATGGGTTTTCTCCCCAAATGAAAGAAAATATTCCTAAAAACGATCGGATTCTTGCATTAATGAAAGCAACAAAATCTACGTATCAGAATTTAGAAAAATAAGAATATTTATCATAAGCTTATTCCCACACTGTAACTTTCTTGTGGCTTTTCAATGAATGACATTTTATGATAATGCTCGATATCCCGGTTATAATTGTTGTTGGCTTTTGTGTTCCAAAACTACAATGTCAACATACAAAGTGGTTTTAACAGTATGTCAGCTCTACGTCGATGATTTTGCCAAAATGGCACAAAATTAGGAAGCACGGATATTTTAGATGCCTAATAGTGTATGATAATGTTGATTCCTGTCATCCTCCTTGAATAGTTTCTTTTATTTCCTGGGAGGTTTTGTACAAGGTCCAGCAAATATTTGAGAGCAATCAGAGCACGGTCTGCGTAGGCAAAAGTATAGAAGTAGACGCGAAACATTCATACATGGCATGAAGGTGTGACGTAGTATGCGCATCACCTGTTGACATGGAGACTTTTGCTGTCTACCAACAAAATTGTTGTCCCTCTCCTCAGAACCAAGTTGATCCAGAGGTCAGATGGGGTGGCGTTTGAAACGAAGAAACATTTTATCGTGATGTGGAGAAATAATACGTCTAATGGATCCGTCAATATTTATGACTCGGGTAGGAAGGTCGAATGCCTCGAAAATTCGACAAATTTGCCCTTTGCCTTTAGAGCGTGAATTTTCAACCCCTTTCTGTTTGTTAACCCTTTGAGTGCCAAAGTCTATTTTTGTCCCCTACATAAAATAAACCCCTGTCAATTTTTCTCAATTTTTTCCCAAAATTTTGAGACAAAACTGTAGCCAATGAAATATGATGTCAATTTGGTCAAAAATTATCAAAATATTACAGAAAAATTCAAAAAAAAATTGGTAAAATTTTGCACTAACATTTTGGCAGGAAAAATTACAGCGCTCACAGTGTTAATGAGTTTTGGTGAAACACTCTTTTCTAATCATTTTTCCCATTCTGTCGACCTAGGTCTTGAATAATGACGGCTCCCTTCTGTTACTGCAAAAGTATAGTTTTATGAATTATGCCTGTTTAAAGTGGCACTCCCACTTGGTAACATTTTTAAAGCACATTTTTTTAATGCCAACGGTCGATATTTGACGTGGCGACTGGGCGCGGATCGCGAGATATCGATAAAAACATGTCTTCAAAAAAGTAAAAGTTTAAATTCCGGTGGCCCAACTAAATTCAGCTTCCGAACATCGAACGTTCAGCACTGGGGCCATTGTCAACTAAGCTATGGAGTACGAGTCTACGCTAACGCTGCTGAACGCCACAGTACCACTCGCGTCGGTGATCGGTCATGCCCCGTGGGAGAAAGCTGAGTCTTACTTACTTGGCCAAAAAACGAAAAACAATTTTTGCTGATTCCACCAGAATTCGCGTAGGTGACTAGCACAGTTACGTGAAGTTGATACATAACGGCCGCCGCGTGGTATGCATAGACTCATACCGCGCGCGCGGCGAACCACACGTACTGTGTGGCAGACGACAAAATGTAGTCATCGGAGGCGGCTAATATTTAACAAGTAAAAAATGATGTTTATGTGGTATTGGTTAAAAATATAATACAACTGATTTAGAATAATGAAAACGACAAAAACAAAGGAGAAGTTTAAAAAACTTACCTGAGGTAAAGGCATAATGCTGTATATAAAGTATTTGCAGTGAGAAGTAAATTAATTGCGTCGTTCGAACTTATTGTAGACTCCCTAGAATATCGTCACTCAGCACAACAACAAATCTTCGGGGGATTTCGGGTCAAAATCAGAAACGATCGTAAAACTTCGGGATGTGAAAAATACGCTTCGGAAATGATATGTTTTTATCGATATCTCGCGATCCGCGCGCAGTCTCCACGTCAAATATCGACCGTTGGCATTGAAAAAATGTGTTTTAAAAATTATACCAAGTGGGAGTGCCTCTTTAATTAAGCTAATATTTCAGTATCTATACGAAAGGTGGAATGAATATAGATATCCACATTCAAGGATTTCCCTGGTATTTCTCAAATTATTGGCGTGAGAATTAACTTTCGGCACGGTTGTGTCATATCTGCATCCATGTCGTCTTTGCTTCACTAGCAACAAGACGAAAGACACTCATATGACATATAGTGGTGCAGCATGGCAAATCAATTGTGCATTTTTTGATAAAAGCGCCAAATTTGGCTCAGATGTGTCTTAATATGTGTTGAACAAATTCAGATAGCGAGCCAGTGAAAATCTGCTAAAGTGTTGCCATGGTAGCCATTTTTCAAAATGGCCGCCAGACAAGGCATTTCTAACCTAGTAAGTGTCAACTGCAGAATACGTTGGGAAACTTTGGGTTGGATATGGACTTCTTAAACGGGGGTACATACAGACAAAAACACAATTCGAATGCATATAATGCACGGTATTAGATCCTATCAAAGGATGACACTATGTCAGCAGTCAAGAATTATTAGGCCGTTTGCGAGAGGGAGTCTACGTGCACATCTAGGATAACAAACCTATATTTATAGCAGCCTTTGGATCCCTAGAATACAAAATAGGATTTTAACAGAATGAAATACAGGGATGCAATAACTCTCACAGTCGTGTTTTGAAGGGTACAGAAAAAATAACATTTTGCGACCCACGTGCATTTTTCTAGTAGTACTTGTAAGTTACCTGCTAAGTTTTTTTTAAAATAACCTGAATTGTTGGGTTTCATTAGAAAGGCAATTTATTCCTCTCGAAAACAATTTATATAATATACAATATCGTCTATACTTTTTTATGAAATAGGATCGAAACTTACCCCGTACCTCAAAGTTTATAGGGCAAATTATAACTAATCTCAAATTCTACAATTGTTTTACCCGGGCATAACACAAAATGCAATGCTTTGTATGAAATCTTTTTTATTTGTTACAAGGACATGTTAAAAATATGGATTAGACTTTTTAGAGAAAAAAATTTGGAATGCTATAGCTCACCTTGTCATATTTTGAAGGGTAACACAAATTCAGTATTGCCAACTCGCATGCGTTTTCATTAAACCTGTCTTCTTGTAAGTCATCTGTCGAGTCTAACTTATACATAACCTGGTTTGTGTGGTGTCATTAGTAAGGCGATTTATACTTCTTTAATATGAAATATTGTAATATGCAATATCCTTTATAGTTTTCATGAAATAGGACCAAGGCTTACCCAATACCCCAAAAGATTAAGTCGCAAATTACGGCTACTCTTATATTCTAACAATTTTTTTTGCTATACATAATACACAAGGCAATATTGTAATGCTTGTATTAAATCCGTTTTGTTTGTAATAGACGTATGTCAAAAATATGAAATAGATGTTAACTGAAAGAAATTGATTAAGTAGCCATTGAGCCATTTGGTTCATATTTGGAAGGGTACCCAGATATGGCAAATTTCTTGAAACATGTAATTTTTATTAACCATGTCTTTATGAAAGTAGTCAGTCAAAATCACAGTCACGGATGATCTAACAGTATTATCAACATCGCATAAAATATTTTGTTTCAAGTTTGCTTTGGAAGATTTGACCTAAACCATTTCTTATCTGACAATCTGATGAAACATTTTTTGGCAGAGGAGCTTTCTGAAATCCAAATTATGGTGTGTGTTCTACCCGCTGTAAAGGAGATAAAAAAGGAATGCAAAATACTGAGCTATACAACCAACTGAATGAGGAGCAATGTTCAAATTGTGTCTTTTTAGATTTTGTTTGCTACACTGTATGTAAAGTCTGTATGGCTTAACTTCAAAACTTGCTTTATACGATATGCACCTAATTAGGAACAGTTTAGCTGACCCAATAATCGTTTCTAAACATTATACATTACATCAAGTTTACCTGGGCGTTCACGATGAAAAACTGATATTATTATTATTATTATAAACTTTATTTCGGACTTAAAAGTCCATATAAATGTTGTGAAAGGTTATTACAGACTCTTTGAAGAATTAATTGTTCTCTAACATATTGGTTGAAGAGATAGACAATCAGTCAAACAAAAAGAAGCTTATTCCAAACCTTAACTATATCAGATTTAAAGTACAATAAGTCACATATACGTACAATTGTATTACTACTGTTCAAAAGTCGCTGTCTCAAACCATAAATCTGCTTACGCATTTGAGCGTCAAAGTTATTGATACTAACATTGAACTCGCACTACTCCGTTTTTCATAACCCAATAAGAGTCGTGCAGCATTGTCGTATGCAACTTTAAATTTACTCATAACAGCCACAGAGTAATTACTCCGGAGTGGTCCTCCATATAGCTGGTAACAATAGGCTTTTAAATAGAACACATTAAAAATGAAAAGTACACTTACAGAAATTTCTCATCAACATATTTGCTGAAATGTAAAGATATATCGTCTGTCGCTCGATGTCATCATCATCTCTAAAGCGATCAGATAAGACAAAACCAAGGTAATTTTTCTTAGAAACAACTTCTAATTTAACACCGTTGAGATACGCAGAAGGAATTTTACACATCCTACTGTGATTAGGAAAAGTACACATGCAGTTAGTCTTTTTGCTATTACAAATGATGTCATGTATATCACCATAGCAAGTGCAAACATCTATGAGTTTCTGTGTACCTTTTGCAGAAGGACTAATTAAGCAGATATCATCTGCATACAGTGAGTGATTTATAAAAACACCACCGATATTGCAGCCTGTATTCGAATTTGTTAAGAGTACACTCAAGTCGTCCATATAAATATTAAAAAGCTTAGGTGACAGTATACCACCTTGCTTGACACCATTTGTCACAGTAAAACTATTCAATGTACGAGCACCCCAACGAATACCAATGACATGTGTTCTATACCAACAAACAAGGAATCTAAATATGAAAACAGGAATATTACGTTGAATTAACTTTTTGAAAAGTGTCCAATGGTTAACTCTGTCAAAAGCCTTAGAGGCATCCATGAGGGTAATAAATACATTGCTGCCATAACTTCTGTAATAATGAATTATTTCCTTCAAAATAAAAACACACATAACAGTGGAGTGACCTGATTTGAAACCAAACTGATAGTCTGTCGTCCCTAGATATGATTCAATATGACGCAATATTACTAACTCGAGAATTTTAGAAGCAACAGTACAAAGATCAATAGGACGATAGTTGTTTTTGTAAGTTATGTCACCATTTTTATCTTTGGTGATAGGAACTAGAATAGTGTTCGAAAGTCTTTCGAGGCAAACTACATGAACAAACATGGCCGTAAAGCACATACTGAGCAAAATTGAAACTTTACTGCTGGCATACATAAAGTATTCGGATGAAAGAAAGTCAGAACCAGGACTTTTGTTAGCCTGGAGGCTGGCAATAGCAACACGTATATCACCAGGGAAGATAGTAAAATTATCTCCCAAAGTACAATTGTCAATAGCATCATATAAAAATTTATTATCCTTAGTATTGTTTACAGAGTTATAAATGTCACAATAATGGTTACGCCACATTTCAACAATGTCTTCATCACCTGAGTAGCCATTAATATTATTTGGTCTAGACATGTGTTTTTTTTTACTATTAACAGAATTCCAAAATTTCTTACAACGATCAGAGGAGAGATTAGTCACCATGGCATCAGCTTTCATCTGATCCTCATTACGGCGGCACAGCCGCAAAGCATACTTAAAGCGCGCATGTGTACGTCGTTTAAGGTCATACAATGGACAACTCCTAGGCTTCCCAGAATCACGCCAAAGCTTAAAAGAATCACGCGCAATAGAATGGACCTTTTTCACATGGTCATTCCATCCTATAATATTACAATTCTTACTGTGAGTTTTTGACATAATATGAGTGCCAGCAGCGAAAAGACTGTTGATAATATTGTCATAGAAACTACAACTACTCTTAGCGTACATAGGATTTTTACAATGAATATCTTTACAGCACAATGCCTCTGTAGGAATGGTGATATCAGATAGGAGCCTATCAGTAATATTAAAGTAAATATCACGCTGCTTTTTGCTGATCCTAGCCCAATTCACCCGAGATTCTGCTTCGCTTTCATCACTATGATTACTTTGACATGAGGGTGAGAAGCCAATATCGCACACAACACTATAAGTGGAAGATGGTCAGATGATATCACATCATACATAATATCCATAGACTTGATACAGTTATGAGCCGTATACGAAAAAATACAGTGGTGTAACCAAGAGGTAGTATCATGGGCATCACTTACATACGTGAATGAAATTTCAGGTAAAAAAGCCCTGTCAGAAATACGGTAGTTATATTCATCACAAAAACTTTGTAATAACTTACTAAAAGATGAATTTGAATCAGCATTCCAGTCACCAATTATCATTGTACTATAATTGTCAGAAGACTGAACAATAGAGTGAACTTTTGCTAAACACTCTGCAAAATCATCATTGTTTTCCCTACTACAAGTGGGCATGTAAACACAAAGAATAACAATTTACTATTGACATTATCTATTTCAATACCAATTATTCTATTATCATGAAATGATCTTACTTTAACTACATGACCAATAGACTTATCCCATAAAATTGCAACGCCCCCAAACGGTCGACCAATGATGTTCTCACTTGTGTCAACAGGGGACTCACCAAAGTAATCAAAGTCGTCATGAACGGAGGATAAAAAAGAAAAGTCATCCTTAGTAAGCCAGTGTTCTTGTAACAGGCACATATCATGACATTCGTACAAATCTCTTACAGCTTGCAACGAATTCTTGATAGAACGACAGTTGTAGGATACAATACGAAGTTCATCCATCTAGAATTTTCGGGGTTGTTAAAATTTTCGAATTAGAACACCTTCGGGCCAAACATCAGGGTTCATCAATGACGCAAAAATTATTCGGTCTCACAGCAGTACAAAACGAAGCGTAGGAATCATATTTCGTTTTAAGCTTATCACAGTCAATGGTATCAATACGCATGGTTTCTCGTATGTATTGCACAAGATACTCTGTATCAGTTTCTGGCCTCAATCTGCTCACAAAGACACGTTTTCTTTGTGTAGCGGCTGTTTGAAGTCCAATGTGCTGGTGTTTGCCAAGTATAAACTTACTGCGACCGCTGTCAGCTGGACGTATCAGCTCCTTGGTCGTAGTAACGGATGAGCGACGGTCTCCAACACGATCATTAGTTAACTTGGCGTCTTTTTTCTGACTGTCGGCAACTGCATCAGCATAGCTTCTGTGTCTCCTTCTGTAGCGCCCATAGTTAACAAGTGTGAAACCATCTGCATCATTATCTGGTATTTCGTTTTCACCAGTCATCACACTATGACCACCTGCAGATGGTACTTCTGCATTCAGTTGCAAATCAGGTTCTTCATTAACGCACACATTTGTAGACGTACGCGTTGTGTTGACGAGTGGCTGAACACAGTCACGGACACTGACCGAATCAACAAGGTGTAGTTTCGAATGTACAGACATGTCAGAGTCTTCACTGTGATCGGATTTCGTTTATATTGGAACTGATTTCACAATCATGTCCTTTTCAAGTTGCAGATCAAGTATTTTCTCTTTTATTTGTCAAATGTCCCCAGAAGTGGTCAAATAAAATGTTGACATATTGTCAACTCCGTGTTTAAGACTATCAATGTCGTATTTCACCTGGTTCATTTGTGACAGCAATGAAGACACATTGATATGGTTGAAGTTTAGCGGGGGTAGCTTCTTTAAATCTTTCGCGACAAAGCATGGAATACTTTCAACTTCCATCTCATAGAGAAGAGTCAAAATATCCTGCACGTTCGACTGTGATTTGTTCACGCCCTTACGACGCTTAAATAGATGTGAGCCAGTCTCTCCACAAACGTCAAACAATATATGTTTCGCCGATTCGATTTCTTGGTCATTGAACGCATCCACACATATTTTCACAACAGTATCAAACGGCAAAATGTCCATTTGGTTGACAATAAAGCAGAGCAATTCATTAATGATTACATTACCGGAATAGTAATTCTTTTCGTTAGTACCATGTTGATAACTGGAACTCCGCAACACACGATGTCTGTCCGAGCCACTCGGTAACAAAGGATCAGCACACGATTCGTCGTCGCCATTGTTTGGTGACACCACCGCATCCAAGCATCGATCAACATGAAATCGTTTTTTGTTGCAAGCAAGACACAAATCTAAGTCACCGTTGCATATGGAAACCTCTTGGGTACTCCCACAATCTTCGCAGTACCGCATGATGATTACAATGTATAAATTTGCATACGTTTTTCTAGATATGTCATATAGCTTGGCTTTCTTCATTAACACCAACATGGATATACCCTATATTTAGCTGCTCTTATGATAGTTTTAAACTCGCCTTTATTAAGTACTTTTTGACTTTGATATAGCAATATTAAGTTGATTAATTATCGTTTCTAATCTTTAAGAATTAACTCAAGTTTAACAAAACATGTATCCGATACTTAGTTGATCTAATTATTGTTTCTACACTTTATAAAGTGGTTCAAATTTAGCTGCGCTGACATGTTCAAAACGTTCAACTTTTAAGAATAAATTTCACTGTAATTGTATGTCACTGAATGTGCAATTTTTTTAATTGTGAATACTGAACTACGTAAAATATCTGAGGTTTATGTTTCAATCTTGACTGGGTTGACACTCTTTGCATAGGAAGGAATGCATCACATTTGATCAGATAATTGGCCAGCCAACACTACCTTACTTAGGTCTTGGCTGTATATGTAAAGGGGATAACAAGAAGATAATTGGCAAATGTTTTGAATTGTCGTTTAATCTTGTTGTTTTAGCCTATGTTAACACCATGTAAAGGAATAAAATACTCTTTGTCAGCTGACTAGCCATGCAAAAGCAAGCGCAGGTCCGGGAGTGCCAAGCACGGACATGACTGACAAAAGTGTAGGATTGTATTTCAGCTTTGCTTTCCCTACTTCTCATGTTTGACAAGAAGAAAATGAAGTAATACAATTTAATGACTATTGTGCCATGTTTGTGCATTTGAATAACAAATTATGTACAACCAAGAAAATTAGTATCAAAATATACAACGTTCAAAATATTATGGGCATAAATCCATATTTATGTAAATTGATGTTGAAATAACTAAAACCGATTTCTAAATCGGGAAATTAATGTCATATTACACAAGATCAGCTTTATATTAAATGGATTATAAAAAGTAATGTATGGCATAAATCCATATTTATGTAAATTGATGTTGAAATAACTAAAAGCAATTTCTAAATCAGGAAATTAATATCAAATTACACAAGATCAGCTTCATGTTTATCGAATTATAGAAAGTAATGTATAGAACATAATGCACAGAGCCAAAAATAATATAAAAACATGATCGTGTTCTCTTTTAAATGGCGCCATTAATGTACTAATGGTAGTTTACATGATAAATCTCAGAGTCTAGAATTGACAATTATGGGGATATATACTAGTAGGAGGTTTTCCCAAAGAAAATGTTATTGTTTTTAGCATTAAACCTTCAACATTTGTGATACACTAAGTATTATTGTGCTATTTTGTATGTAGGCCTACCTATGAATGTAGATGAATGAGAGTGAAGGATTGGGTTAAAGTCAATGAACAGTTTTGCACGGTAGGCCTAATGATCAAGAATGCCCTGCAAAACTTATCAATGCGCTAATTTGTAAAGTTTAGAAACTATAATTAGAATGTCAAAACATCGCACATATTAAACATTTATACTCAAGAACACCCATCGATTGGCAGAACATGGGACAGGCTGTTCTTCATAGTACCACCACCACCTCCACCACCGCCATGGGCCGATGTAGGCCTAGAGTTTGCAAACATTGGTAGTGTGTCGCACGTTTGCAGCTACAGCAGTTACAACTCTAAAGATGGTTTAAACTGGTGTATCAACGATTACAAAATAATAATGAAATAAAAAAATCTAAACAGTACATTCTCATAGTCTACACAGATCAGCTGACAGCTGCTTATCGTAAAAACATTCAAATTGGCAATTTTGTATCTGCCAATCTTACCTTGAGGCAGCCCTATTGTCAATAATATTCTGGTAAAATAAAAAATGCAAATAGTAATCTAGATAGGCATTTATTATGGTAATGCATCCACTATTCAACGTAGAATCATCCGTAGAGCAGGAACTATGGGATTTTACAGTGATTTATGGTCGCTATGTTTAAAAATGGCCACCACACCAGAACGAGGCTCTACCTGTGAGGACTCTGTATCCAAATTGATATTAAAACAATAAAAAATGCAAATAGTAATCTTAATAGACATTTACGGTGGAAATACGTCCACATTTCTCCACATAATCATCCGTAGAGCAGCAACTATTGGATTTTACAGTGACTAATTAATGGTCGCCATTTTTAAAATGGCCACCACATCAGAACGAGGCTCAACCTGAGTAGGCTCGGTAATCAAATTGATAATCTACATTCATAGCAAATTTCATGCTATTATGCTTTTAAATGCACAATTGTTATGAAAATTTTGGTTATGCCGCGCTACTAATAAAAGAAATATTTAATAAAGGAAAAGAGAGACCATTAACGTGATTTTAAGGGCAAAGGTGTTACGGAAGCCAGAGGTTAAGTTTTCGCTATAATAACATTATCAAACCAAAGAAAACTGTATTTGTCCATGTATATATTGTATGCAAAAGACTGGTTTGCCCTTGAACACGAACAAGAAATGTGACATACATAGACCAAAGTGGACGGATTTGCTTGTGTAGTTCGTTGCTTCTAGTGTTGTCTGCTTCTTATAGTATCCTCTTCTGTACGGATGCAAAATCGTGGATCGTCTTTACCGTTTTCAACCGCAGGTTATCTGCTATTATCCTGTCGCTCAATATCCCCACTGTTAAACTTGCATTAAGCTCTTTTAACGTATCGCTCCGTGTACGCAGCCACTATGCGCAGCTAAGTGAAACAGTTTCATTCTGCTATGAGCCGTATGCGACTTATTTGGGCGTGTGTGAAAATGAGGTAAATCTGTAACGTTTATTAGGAAAACACGACTAAAATTATGCTCAGCTTGGTTCAGATGTATTCCATACCAACAAATACTAGTGAATACATGTTGTGCTAATGAAACACATTCAAGGGCTTGAATACGACAACGTCAACTATTGATGGTTAGTCACATGACGCTGATTCACCAATGAAATGGTTTGAAAAAGTTGACGAGCAAGAAATCTTATTTCAAAAAACGATAATTTCCAGTTATTGGTACTTCAAAGTTGGCACGTACTGTAGAAAGAAACAGGACTTCGATCAACGATATCGTACCTATTTACATACAGTGATTTTATTATGTTCAGCAATTGGACAAACGTATTGGCATCAATTTGTGTGACTTAATAAGCCTTCCATACTACCTTGTCGCCTTTTTTGTAATCCTATTCACCTTCAGAAAAGTATGGTTTGTCATTAAAGATGGATTATTTTACTGTATCAATAAACCTACAGTGACTGATATTTATAGAGAGCTTCGACAGACCTGACGCCAAGTAAGCTGATTAAAAAAAAAACAAACAAACAAAGAAGAGGCATTGAATTTTGAGTGATACATGCCTAAAACGGCAAACTCCACATTTGCCACAAAATCGAAACACTTGTAGAAGTTAAGCAATAGAAGTGAGTCCAAATTTAGATTAAAAGAGGAAAGTAGTCACCGGCTAGATACATTTTACCAACTGTTTGCACAGCATAGTCGCATTCATCTGATCATACGTCAGGCCGTGAAATGCATGTAATAAAGAAACGAATTGTTGCTTCGAAACGGGCAATTGATTGTACTGTCGTAAAAATCACAATTCCGTTCACATACATGCATAGAGAAAACAAACAGCGATCACATAAATAATGGTAATATGCACTTCGATATCATTCACTTATTCCAAGTTTATTTTTTTCAGGTCGAAGTCACATTTAAATCAAATTAATGAATACACATTAACTGGCTCAATAAATAACCAAAATTGACATCGTAAAATTAATTTTAACAAATCAAAAATGACTTATGGAAATACGGCATTAAATGAATACTTTTGAAACCACTCAAAAATTAATACAGTGAACCATTTTACAAGAATTATTAATGTTTCAGCGATTGAGAGCACAATGCACACAGAGGGAGCCATTTTGACAATTTATATCGCGAGTTTTACCGGCATGAATTACTGCTTTAATATTTCAGATTGCACAATGGATCATAGGAGTATTTCGAAATTTAAGATGCCTCCTATTATAAATTTATACTTTTTCGACTTAGATTGTAATACAATTTGTTTGTAAGGGTGCAACGTAACGCTAGAGGCGAGCGTGGCTTCCGAGTTTCATAACATCTAATATATATCGGAATTTCTCAAATCACCAACAGACCGATGGAGTGAACATAATTGTGTTTTGCAAGCCTAGGCTCCTTTTCTTAAAACGTTTTCCTTTGGGAAGGTTTGAGGGCTATCACGAATTCTAAACCGTTTTTTTTTGGATAAAGGAAAATGGAGTAGTTGCTACTTGCGATCAAAATGATGTCTACTGCGAATTGTGATCTGAAAGCTCGAAAGGTATTTTATCATTACTGCTACGGTCAGAATGCGCGAGTTTAAAGATAAGTCTGCACTATATACTAGTAAGACGCAAACTCTTTGTAATGGCTGAATCATTCTTCGATCCATTTCGACAGTCGGAATCGCTGTAAGTTGAGAGAATAAATTTTATTCATAGACAGTAACCCAAATTAACTGGTAGGGAAGGGTATTGAAGGAAAGGAGATCCCAAAGGAATATTATACTCTAATATTACAGAAAAGTAATAGCAGTGGAGTACTGCAACACGGTAACCTCAATTGCAATAGCATAACCTAGTCTCGTAGTGGTACAAGGGGAGATTTGCCGGCATTAATGCTATTATGTTGCCAAAGGTCACGCTCATCAGGGATAAGGCCTCTGACATTCCTCATTCAGAAGACAACTCAGCAGGTATACCTACTTGTTATATATAAAATTGGCATTCAGCGAGAATTGACTCACAGGCTATACTCTTTACTGGACTGCCCATTGTCAGAGTAGCAATATTAGAAACCAATCATAATTTGTCGCATTTTGATGATTTACTAACAGCAAAATATCAGACATCTTTGGCCATGAAATCAAACGGGGAACAAGGGACTTGATTATCGACTTCAATGCTTGATGACATTGAAGTTGCGAGTACGAATCTAACATAAAAATAGTCGTACACTAAGATTCAAAATAGTTTGCATAAGGTGTTTATATCTCGTGTAAATATTTCGTGTTTTATGCATGGACACAATCATCCGAAGGTATACCATTACACGGACACTACCAATTTATCGACATGATGTGTATTACATCGCTCTTTACTTTTGCAGCGAGCACTCGAAGAATCTCTAGTGGTTTTTTCCAAGTGATTTTTCCCATATGGACAAGCAATTACAAGTACCGTGACCTGTCTCTCAAAAAAAACGAGTGCAACTCCGTGGCCATAGACACTATACCTGAAATTCATCTCACCGAACTTCCCTTGATCTAACCATCGTTCTATGTTATATTAGGGGCTACGGGGGCTCATACTGTCAGCTGTATGCCGGCGAAAGAAATCGTGAAAATTTTCTTGACACTAGAAAAACGTGTTTAGAGAGGGAAAGCGATTGTTTATAGGGATAGGGTATCATAAAAGGGACTGACTCGACAGAATGTTCACATTTTAGTAGAAGTTCATACAAGAGGGCAGCGTATCAGCAATGAAAAATAAATTGCAGCAGATTGAAGAACCTGAATGAAATTAGTGTTCATACCGAGCTCGTCGTCAGCAAAACCATTTAGGGAACTGCTCTTACTTATTAAAAAACGGGATAATTGTAATTGCTGTGCCTCTGGAAAGTGGCTCCGGCGCCGTATTCCCAAGTGTTTATCACAGTCGTTAATAGAAGTTGGAGCTATGGGGGCGATGGAAAGCAAATCTCATTTGAAGCTCATTATTACCTCAGGCCATGACTAATTAGTTACTCATTCTCAATCATGCAATGTGTGCCCAATTATGATTACTATTTGCGAGTCAATGAATGATGAGAGATTGTCTAAGGTACAGTTAACAGTTATATTCTTACAATCAAACTTTTTTTTTGTTTTACCAACCAGGTGTCGGTCTTCGTCAGCATATACACACTGACTGCTATCGGCGTTGACCGTTATTTCGCCGTCATGCATCCCTTGAAGATACGAATAACGAAGACCAAAGGAAAAATACTGATTGCATTGATATGGTTTGTGTCAGTGTCGCTATCCATCGTGCAGGCTATGGTGGCACGAACGAAACCGTTCGATTACAAAGAGGGAACTATCTACTTCTGCAGTGAGTGGTGGCCGTCCGAGACAGCGGCCACTGTCCATGAAATGTTCGTGATCGTCATTTCCTATTTTCTGCCACTGACGGCTTTGCTCTTCACATACCTTAGGATCGGCAGAAGACTTTGGGGTAGGAAACTTCCTGGAAACGCAGACGAACAACGGGACAAATCGTGTGCAAACTCAAAGAAAAAAGTAAGTTTTGCTCACAATTATTGAAGAATTTATATGTTTTACTTTGGTGTAGGAGGGATATTTCTGACAAAATTTATAATCCTCCCACTAATTATTTGTCTGCACTTCATGGGCGAAATTATTACATAGAATAAGATATGCTACATGCTTGAGGCTTTATCATATATGACGGTATGTTAGATGTACACTTTGATTTACACTATATTACCTGCAAGTGCATAACAAATGTATCATTCCTATGTGATCACTGTTCCTTCATGGCTCTCTCTCTGTCTCTCTGTCTCTCTCTCTCTCTCTCTCTCTCTCTCTCTCAAAACATTGCATAAGCTCGCTAACATGACGCCATGGCAGAATTTATATACAACCTGCATTTTCATTAAGTGCACGGGAAATGTATCAGTTGTGTGCAATCACTACTCTCGATCGATCGATCGTAGCACATGCTCGCTAACATGACGCCACGGTATAATTATTTGGCAGCAAAAGTCAACAAGCGTTATCAGCGAAGTTGGCCCAGGGGTTGAATGAGCAAGGCTATAATCAAGCCGTGATAATTTCTTTCTTTACGCGATGACGTAGTATGAGACAGGGAGGCCACTCGTGTCGCATTTTCAGTCCATTAAGTCTCCTACCCGACATAAATGAGACCCTACAAGTAATCTACTGCCATCCAGTTGGATACCAGCAAATGCACATCATTTTAATGCATTACTGTCCCTGACGACTCTCTCTCTCTCTCTCTCTCTCTCTCTCTCTGACAAAATTACCACATTTTTTTGAATTGAGCACGCTAAAGAATTAAATCCTTAGCCTAACTCCTAAAAAAAATTCCTTTTATAAACTCTTCTTACCAGATATGTTTTAAATCTATTTTAAGTAACTTAATAATATTTCTTATGATTCTAACAACTTTTGAACATGGCAACATTTTCAGCCGGCAGTATCTTATTGCTAAGTAAAATCCAAATACTCATCTCGTTCAAATTGAAATATGAACGTGACTCTGGGTAGAAGAACGAAATACAAGACAAATTCAATTACTTTAGAGGGGATTGGACAAAATGTGAACGAACCTCTCATATCAGAGTAAAATGGACCTCGATGATTGGTTGTAATTCTGCCCTTCGGAAAGCTAATTTTGCAGAAGGTGTACATGTATTCCACTCATCGTGACACACATGCAATTGGACAAGCGTTTTACTCACTTGCCAAATAACAAGGGTGATAGTGAATCATCTGACACGACGTTTGTGTCTCGTTCGTCCTGTCTGATTCATTTGAATCGTAACCGTGATGTCTCATCCCGTGATTGAGAAGCACATTGTCTTCCTTTTTCAGAAGCTACAGGAATAAGTATCATTTCTAATAGTGGCGCGGCATAACCAAAATTTTCATAACAATTGTGCATTTCGTGATAAAAGCATGAAATTTTCTATGAATGTAGATTATCATAATATAAATCAATTTGAATACAGAGCCACCTCAGGTTGAGCCTCGTTCTGATGTGGCGGCCATTTTAAAAATGGCGACCATCAGTCACTATAAAATGCAATAGTTGCTGCTCTACGGATGATTCTGTTGAGAAATGTGAACGTATTTTCACCATAAATGCCTATTAAGATAACTATTTTGCATTTTTTTATTGTTTTAATATCAATTTGGATACAGAGCCCTCACAGGTAGAGCCTCGTTCTGGTGTTTCGGCCATATTTAAACATAGCGACCATAAATCACTGTAAAATCCCGCAGTTGCTGCTCTACGGATGATTCTGCTGTGAATAGTGGATGCATTACCATACTAAATGCCTATCTAGATTACTATTTGCATTTTTTATTATTTTATGATTTTATTTTACCCGAATTTTATTGACAATAGGGCTGCCTCAAGGCAAAATTGGAAGATTCAAAATGCCAAATTGAATGTTTTCACGATAAGCAGCTGTCAGCTGATCTGTGTAGACTATGAGAATGTACTGTTTAGGGTTTTTTTATTTTATCATTATTTGTAATCGTTGATACACCTGTTTCAACCATCTTTGGAGTTGTAGCTGCTGTAGCTGCAAACGTGCGACACACTAACAATGTTTGCAAACTATAGGCCTAGATCAGCCAATGGCGGTGGTGGAGAGGGTATGAAGCGTCCGAGTGTAAGAACAGCCTGTCCCATTTTCTGCCAATGGATGGGTGTTCTTGAGCAGAAATGTTGAATATGTGCAATATGTTGACATTAACACGATTGGAACTAATTTGGGATTATTGGATTTTCATATTCTGCGAATTTCTAAAAAATGTTAGGTACAATATAGCTGAATGTTGCGATATCGCAAATTACTCATAAAACAAGTGTGTAACTTAAAAAGAACCAGATATGTTCTGAATATGCTCACGTGTTTTACAACAGGTTCATTAATAGTAGTGCGCTTCACAGAACAATGAGATATATGTTATCACTATATGTAGCAGGTTTTTTTCAACTTCGCACAGTACTCTCAGAGTTCAATCACTAATTACAAAACTTTATTTAATATGGCAATGAGCTGTTCATTAACTGGACACTGCTCAATGCTTTATGGGACAATTAGATATCCATCAGATCAACATTTGTAGCACTTTTTATTTAATTTAATGCTGTAATTTTAGAGTAATGTCACTAATTACAAAGTTCATTAAATATGCAAATAAACTCTAAATTAACTTGATACTGTTCAATGATTCATAGCACAATTAAATATTTATCAAATCAATATCTGTAGAACGTTTCACAAAATTTTGGTGCCGAAATTTCAGAGTTATATACCTAATTACAAAGTTTATTAAATATGCAAATTAACCCTTAATTAACTTTACACTACTAAATGCTTTACAAAATAGTTAGATATCTGTCGTATCAGTATGTGCAGCAGTTTTCATCACATTTGATGCAGTTATTTCGGAGTTATATGACTAATTATAAGACTTCATGAAATATGCAAATGAGCTGATTATTAACTTGACACTGCTCAATGCTTCTCAGTACAATTGGATATTTATCAGATCAACATCTCTAGCAAGTTTCATCAAATTTAACGCTGTAATTTTGGAGTAATATCACTAATTACAAAGTTCATTAAATGTGCAAATGAACCCTTAATTAACTTCACACAACTAAGTGCTCTACACCACAATTAGATATCTGTCGGATCAGTATCTGCAGCAGATTTCATCATATTTGGTGCAATTATTTTGGAGTTATATCACTAATTACAAAACTTCATAAAATATGCAAATGACCTATTTTTTTACTTGACACTGCCAAATGCTTCTCAGTACAATTAGATATTTATCAAAACAATATCTGTACCTAATTTCACTGACTTGGGTGCCGTAATTTCAGAGTTATATACCTAATTACAAAGTTCATTAAATATGCAAATGAACCCTTAATTAATTTCACACTACATAATGCTTTACACTACAGTTAGATATCAGTCGGATCAGTATCTGCAGCAGATTTCATCACATTTGGTGAAGTTATATCTGAGTTATATGACTAATTACAAACCTTCATAAAATATGCAAATGAGCTATTTATTAACTTGAAACTGTCTAATGCTTCTATGTATAATTAGATATATAGTTTGGTGCAGGAAGTTCAGAGTTATCTCACTAATAACAAATGTTCATTGAAAATGCAAATGAGAAGATAATATGACATGACACTCACAGTATCATCATAATGTTCTTAGATTGTCATCTGTGAAAAGTTTCATGAAATTTGGTGCAGTATTTCTTGATATATGTCTACACTGTCATTACCGTCTCCATAGGGAAACCATTGTACGGAAAAAAACGATATTGCATAACTTCATTAATATGCAAGCCACACTAACCAAAATCTAATCAGCTCTTGCAAGTAGCATATGGTACCTGTGTACCGAATCTGACTTGAATCCGTTCAGGCGTTTTTGAGTTATTGTGTAAACAGACAGACAGACAGACAGACAGACAGACAGACACACACACACACACACACACACACGGACAGACAGACAGACATCGCTATGACATTAGCCCACGTGTTTACACACGTGAGCTAAAAACATATTAGTTAACATTTGTAGATGTAATCGACATTACTTCACCATCTAGTTATCCCAAATTAGTTCTAATCGTGTTCATTCTAATTATAGTTTCTAAACTTTACAAATTAGCGCATTGACAAATTTTGCAGGGCGTTCTTGATCATTAGGCCTAACGTGCAGAACTCTCATTCATCTACATTCATACGTAGGCCTACATTATGGTGACATACAAAATGGCACAATAATACTTAGTATATAACAAATCTTGAAGTTTTAACGCTAAAAACAATAACATGTTCTTGGGGAAAACCTCTTACTAGTATATATCCCCATAATTACCAATTCTAGACTCTGAGATTTATAATGTAAACTACCATTAGTACATTAATGGCGCCATTTAAAAGAGAACACGATCATGTTTTTATATTATTTTTGGCTATATGCATTATGTTCTATACATTATTTTTGTATAATTCACTTAAAAAAGCTGATCTTGTGTAATTTGATATTAATTTCCTGATTTAGAAATTGCTTTTAGTTATTTCAACATCAATTTACATAAATATGGATTTATGCCCATAATATTTTGAGCATCGTATACTTTGATACTAATTTCTTGGTTGTACATAATTTTTTATTCAAATGCACACACGTGGTACGATAGTCATTAAATTGCATTACTTCATTTTCTGTCGTTTTGTCAAACATGAGAAGTAGGGAAAGCAAAACTGAAACACAATCCTTCACTTTTGTCAGTCATGTCCGTGCTTGGCACTCCCTGACCTGCGCTTGCTTTTGCATGGCTAGTCAGCTGACAAAGAGTATTTTATTCCTTTACACGGTGTTAACATAGGCTAAAACAACAAGATTAAACGACAATTTAACATTTGCATTTACTCTTTCCACATTTGCTTTACACAAAACCCAAGACCTAAGCAAGGTAGTGTTGGCTGGCCAATTATCTGATCAAATGTGATGTATTCCTTCCTATACAAAGAGTGACAACTTAGTCAAGATTGAAATATAAACCTTAGATATTTTACATAGTTCAGTATTCACAATAAAAAAAATGCACATTCAGTGACATACAATTACAGTGAAATTAATTCCCAAATGTTAAACGTTTTGAACATGTCAGCGCAGCTAAATTTGTTCAAGATTTGCGAGAAAGGAAGACATCCAATGTACTATCCAGTTCATCTGCTTTGGATGATCATAAATTAAGGTCCATTCCCCAAACTATTGCAAATGTATACTCTGGGTCATTGACCATGGACGAGACGCTAATTGGTCCTAGCTTCTCACATAAACATCGCTTCTGTGCCCCCTGGTGGAGTTTTACAAAACAAATCCGAAGTTTAAAAAGACGAACATTGAAATAAATTATGTTTGGATCGTACTGTCGTTGCTTATGACAATAGTTGATTAATATCCAATTCCCACGCTTGCATATCCAAGGACTATGATCAAACGGAATGTTCTGATTTCATTTTCCCCGCAGGAGGAAATTTAACTTCAGAATTATCTAACTTCTAAATCAGAAAACATTGCTTGGGGCAAGATAATACGCACTTTGAAATAAGTACCTAGACTGATATCACAGTAAGCCTATGGATCGCAATAGACATAATTTTAATAGAATGTGAGTTGTCTTGAGGATACATTCTTTTTTTTGACATTTATTAGTTTTGCTCCACAAGGGCAGTTGAATAGTGAGTATTCTTGAGCTTTGCGCAAAAATACTCTCTCCACATTTTGAGACTATGCGTTAAACCCATTATCTTTTGTAAATTCTGCCATAGTTTTCCAGGTTTTATCTCCCTAACATCCTCACGGATAACGGAGCTTTTGTACATCTGCGTCAAAACAACAAACGACAACTGAGAAATAATCAGCGTAATATTCGCAAATTTAAGCTCACATAATCTCCACCGAGTATGTTTATAGAAGTTTTCTTAAAATCTATTCAAATATCAGTCAGTCTTAACCTATCAGATGCACAAATGAGAAAAGTGGCTTTGAGGACGACGTTACCTAGACTGTATGTTTTCTTTTATTTATATGTATAAAAATATAAATTATGTCATTTTGCAATCAAAAGCTCAAGCTGTTACACTGCCGATAGACTGATAATGCTGCCTCAAAAGCCTTGGAAACCGAATGATGCTTAAATGGTGGGAACCGAAAGAGGATACACGCCTGTGAATAAATCTTTTAAGCCTTTACCGTGTACTAATGGTGATCGGTTCAGCCATTTTGTCATAGAATATCGATGAGGCGTTAAGCGTCCATGGCCTTTCAGAGGCTTTTAGCATTATTGGGAGATAATGCCCAGTAGCCATCTTAGTGTTTGCACAATGTTTTACAGACATGATAGAACACGGAATAGAACTTGACCCATTTCTGTTGTTAGCTCATACAAGCCATTAAACCCATTCTGTACAAATATTAATATAATATTTATATGTTTAATTCACATACGCGTTTAATATTAAAACCACTAGCCTAAATAAATGTAAGAAGTCGAGGTTCCTATGCTTCCGATGAAACGAAGATCATTATGAGTGTGCAATATAACAATAAAGAATCTCCAGAAAGATATTAGCCACATCTCAGGACCAGCGCTAGCTTAAGATACATCACCTGCCTCTCCATTACAATTGATAACTGACTCAGCCGTATTGTCAATGACAATTATGTACAATAATGACTTTCTTGACTTCAATACTGTTCACGACATCTTCGCACAGAAGGAAAATGAGTGATTTTATTTACATGGCAAATCAGAATTGAATATTGGAATTGTTCAATATTAAATTCAGGGAATCGGAATCGCCACTTGTTAACAATCTCTTCTATTTATTTCCGATATGCGTATTTTCTTTCTTGATCGTAAATGTTTACGAAGTACATATCTTTGCATGGAGATACGTTCTTGTAAGTCACTGTTAATGCCGAGTGTGTAAATACTGATACCCGTAAACTCAAACTGCTGTAAGAGCTCGTAAAAAGCCTTCAATGTCAATCAATTTATTACTCGAAGCTTTTTCTTTGGTCATCAACCAAATTTTGAACGTCATGGTTTGAGCATTAAGGGAATGAAGATACGGTAAAATAATCATTTTTAATTGATTCATAGGCACTTCCTTTATGCTGAATTCCAAAGTCGGATACTTGAATTTAGAAAAATACTCCCAGTGGACCCAAAGGAGAACGTGCTTGTGATGAACGCTGTCATCCCATGCCACGGGAGGGTAAATTTCGTGGCCTGGCTTTTTGTCACTGACAATATAATAAATTGAAGTATTTTATTTGTTTCTAAAGATACGTAATATATACAAGTTAACAGCAAAAATATTACGTACAGCTGTTTATGATCGAATGTAGATCATATATTTGATCCCGAAAAGTGTTGTCTCTGACCAAGTAGTTAAAGGAATAATGAATCACGAACGAACATTATGCTGACCATGTTCGGGAAAGACTGTACTCTCATGTTTTTCTCGTCGAGCTTTGATGGAGTATGCCTTTTAATTGATCAAGCATCGAGTGATATTGTCAATTTTTACATAACTGAGGAGTGAATTATACAGTTATGTTATCTTTTTCTTGATTGAGTATTTTTCATCGGGTTAGTAATTGGTAAGGAAAATCTTTGGTATTGCTTTGGTGATCAGCAAACTCATATTACTGTCTGAGATTGGTGCAAACGTCAATTCCAGAATCCTTACTTTAATGAAATCATTCTTTGGGGTATAATTAGTAGCAAGCATTAGACTTATTTTCTTTACTGCATGCTGTCAATCAACATTTAATACTAGCTAATATGCCCATACCTTTATTCTCGTGTCACTAGAATACAAGTCACGTTGCAAAAGAAGCATTAAGCTATTGCGATTTGTGGATCTTCACATGCCAACAGAATTTCTTGGAACAGAATAAAACGTGATAAGTTAAACCAACCAAGGACATTGTAGAAGTAAATGCAAATCACGATGGGAATATTAACCGAATTGGACGGAAGCGTAGAAGTTGTTTGAAAAGAATTGCCTTGATGGGTGAAGGCAAACATTACCGTGAAATTGGTTGAGTTTTAGGATATGTTCGCCGACTTAAATTAATCAGTACATGCAGAACCAATTGGTTTTTCGAAATAACAAATTCAAATCTTGCACTGCGCAGACTGAATTACAGTTACATCGGTTCTATCTTTGAATTCTCTTGTAGGTAATCAAGATGTTAATGGTGGTTGTTTTGATGTTCACCCTGTGCTGGTTACCTCTCCAGGTTTTCAACTTGTTTATCAAGTTTTCATCGTATCAATCCGACCACCCAGATCGTCAGGATATGATTAGAAAAGTCAATGCCTGTGTCTTGTGGCTGGCGATGTCCAACAGTTTTGTGAATCCAATTATCTACAGTTTCCTAAACGATGGCTTTAGGGCAAGTAATACATTAATGGACCATTGTAACATTGAATTTAAAGATAAACTTAAACATCACAAGGTAACTGAACGTTGCTGATACCGCCTGCAACGAGAACATGGAAATTATACAGTATGCGCGATTACATCCAAGGCCAGCCTATCGAGCATCTAAATGTAATTTACCTTTCCAACCTTGGGTTTGTTTTGAGGGAAGGTCCCCTCCCGAACGAGTGTGCTTGTTTTTAGCAAAGTAAAAATGACAGTGAAATCGATATTTGTTATTGTAAAAGTCTGCATGTGGTTACATTGAGATTACATGATAATGAATATATATATATATATATATATATATATATATATATATATATATATATATATATATATATATATATTCATTAATATTATATATCCCAAAATGTTGACATTTCTAGACTTTTCTTACACAGTTTGATTAAAAGGGACGTAAAGCAACACGGATTTCACTACTATGCTATTCGTATACTTACTTTCGTGCGATTTCGGTGTTAAGTGTTGCTATAATATATCTTGTATGATGTATCGCCCTGTCATATGTGATATAGTAACGCCAGATGATAAAAATTTGTGTCGCGTAAACGCTTAATCTGATAATGATATTGTTCGAGCCAGGATTTCAAAGCTCACTTTTCTAGTACATTTATCAGTTTTACGTTGAAAACAACATGGTAGTACGTGTATACATTTAAATGACAATGTAACAGGATGGTGTTGGGTGCATACAGTTCTATAAATAACACACCTCGTTTTGTCGGAAAAGGCTATTTTGTCTGTCAACTATATTTTGCTCTAACGCTCAAACGTCAACAACAATTTCCTTTATTTGTACATTTACTTCAGGCTGATATGAAGGCACTGTTTCTTCGCTGTGTCGTCTGTAGACGGTTGCCGAAACATGGAAGTGTCTCTTTGGTGTCAAGGAAACGGTCGTTATTAACAGCAACGTCAAACTCCAATTCAAATGGCAAATCTACACACTATTTGTTACATTTGTCACGCCCGCGCAACCAAGTGGATAACCCAGGTGCAAAGATTATCGCCACGTAGACTATAGGAAAAGTCATCAGCGATGGAGGTATTCAGTAAGTTTGAGAATGCCTTCCTCTTTCATACTTGCTCGGCTACTGTTGAGTTTGTCATGAACATTTTTCTTTCATTTGAAGCACACGACATTCAATGTCAACTACACAGCGGTGAGGAATGCATTGAACACTTACCCGTTCTAATTGCTTCTACTTTTCGTACGCTAAATATCAGAAGCTCATCAGATTTAAAATCGCTCTTTGTTTGAGAAGCTAGATAAATCGTTTGGATTTCTGATACAAAAAAAACCCACATTTTTGTGCTGTTTACAAGAACTCCTACGGAGATATTTCACTCTAGGGTTAAAAAAATGTTAACTAAACCTGGAATACTTAACTTTTCAGAAACATCACAGGCATCAGCAATGTTATGGAGAGGTCACTGACGGAAATCCCAGGATAATGTGACGGATGAAAATCAGAACGATTCGAAAAGTTCGTGTAACCTTTCAATCGGACGACCAGACATGATGGTCTCTGTAAGCTGTTCGATGGCATCGATGAAACGCGACCTCAGGCTACACATCATGTCACCGCTTGCCTCGATTTACCTTGCACCACCAAATTAACAGTGTCAAGACGATCTTTGATCATTATATTTATCAAATTCAGTTAGAACATTTTTGTAACGGTCAACGTCAGTCAACGGAATGACCATTATCCTTTCAGTATATTAATACTTTTGTTAACGTAACGATTAAGATAACATTTAGAACATCCGTATTTTAAATTGCTCACTTATGATATTCAGATATGCGGTCGTTTTCCCATAGATTTCAAACCACAATTACACGTTTGGAAGTTTAAGTACTGAACCTTCAACATCGAATCACTGTACACGCTCGCAACTTTGTAAAATTTGTCCTCAAGCACGCCTAATATCACTATAGGGCATTGATAAAGATAGGGATAAGGCAAAACAGAGGAAAATATACTGACCTGAAGCAAAAGTTTGTTCGAAGCAAATTCTCTTTAAACGATAATATATAGTAAATGCTGGTATAGAGATCAGGGTACGCTAAACCACATAACTAATACCAAGCTAAGAGTAATCTTAATGATAACGTTTCATGTTTTCTTACATTCTGCGAGTGTTTACGGGCAGCCTAAGTCGAATAGGTATTTTCCAGGGACAAGGGCATTTGTATACCGACATTGCTTTGAGACAGCTTCCTGATAAAGTCTTTGAATTCCAAGTTTTTCACGTTATGGCGATCGTCAGACTGAAATCCCCGCAATGCATGAAACTTCAGATAAAGCATTATGCGTATTGAAAGTGAACTACCTAAACGTTTTCTCAGACTCTCTTCAATGAAACTTATAATCTCACAAATCAACAATTAAAAACAGAAATCACCATGGAAAGTCTTGCACTTGCGGAACTGAATAAGTAATATATACCAATATTTGACATTCAAAATGGCCGCCATCCTTGTGTTAACTCTCAAGGGAAAGTAGAAAACTTAGACCGTGGAAATGGTTCTTACTCTACAAGCTTTAAAATGAGCACACAAGTGAAAGATCAGAAAATAATTGTAAAGGTTTCAGAGTCCGGTATCTGTCTCCGAGGCGCATTCTATCTTTAAGTCAAGGGGCGTTTTTTAAAGTATCTGTCATATCATGGCAACCATGTTATCATGCTCTGAACACAACAGTCAATATCACCGATCGCCATGTTAAGTCCCCTTCCCAGCGAGCTTTGTCGCTGCTTGTAAATGAAACGTTTGTATGTGGCACGTTACTGCGGACGTGTCTTCTGAATTCCGTATTATAAGCAATCACCGTAGTCCGTCAAATGCGGACAACTGCCTTTTGATACGGTTTGTAATCCTTTCCAGTATGAAACCCTCCAAGTATTATTAACTGCAATACTAAACACGCAAGCAATTTACACGTAATATGGCGACTGTGAATTAAAGTAAGTTTTTAGGATTCTACTCCCCTTTGTCAATGTATAAAATTATATTTTCCTTTTATTTGCTTCAGCATAGTTACTCGAAAATCAGTTTCCTTGACTTTACTTAAATGTTGACGATGAAGTTTATTGTTAACTTGTCAAATCTTTCTTTGGGATATTTCTCACACAAACACAACGTCTGTCTGTAATTGATTAGCATTATTTAATGACATCGGTTCTTTTTTATCCATTCATTCTTCTGTAAAGTAAACATTTTTGCTAGAAACAGAATTCAGGAGACAACATTTAATAGGGGCACCCTGCCCATTAAGCAAACCGTCGTAAGAGATTGTGATTTCAGCCAAATAAATGATTGTGTATTTTTGTCTTTATCATGTGATATATTACTTATGATATCAGACAATGTTTCAGTTGTCAGGCTCATACATTAAGTATATGTCATGAAATTCAGCGAAGAGAAAGAACATTTCTTGAAACATGGTTTGATATAGTTGTAAAAGTATTGAACAAAGTATTTATCATATTAATGTGATATTGTACGTGACTGCGAAATTCAAGCAAATTCCGCTTCTCATGTGACCGTATTTATTTTCATTTAAACTCTACTGTATATCGTACACTACTGGGAAACTATTCATTTCGAAGATATTCCCAGAGCTCATCAGCATAGTTTAAAGAGTTTAATAGCATGTAAGAAGACGACAAGAAACCAATTAATCTCATTTTAAAATGAATCAACAGAGTTACATTGAGAATCCATTCCATGCTGTAAAAAATCTATTTTATCGTATTTGAACGTTTGATATGTAATCGTTAGCTTCAACAATCTAATGTAATTGCCTTTTGAGGAAATTACGTAACAGATATTATGTGTCTCACGTTTACGAAAACATCACATGCATAAGTATTGTGATCAGGTTGCGAAACACGTCACTATTTCCAGTACAATTGGAGATGTCTTTTGTAATTTAATCGCAACATCAGTATTATGTCTCCTGAGCCAACTAGAAATATTTTGTTGAAAAAACGCTTGACATAGTTGATAGTGAAGGAAATGAAAATAAAAGTTCAACCATTTGTGCATTGTCGACAACAAGTAACCACCAAGGGGAACTAACTCATTTCGTTTACTAATATGAAAGATTAAAGTTCGAGAGTGTCTCCTTAAAGGTATGTTAGCAACAATCTAGCATTATGCTATTTTAATGGGGTCACTTTAGGCAATTGGTATATATGTGTTTAAGATTCGCCTTGGGGAAGAAGCTAATTGTTAATATTTCATGCATGTAAAACAACAAAGTTTGGAATTACAGCAATGAGAGCAATGTTTCAAAGCTGGGTAATTACTTCTAAATTATTCATCACAACATGTTTTTTGAAACGCCGACTGATTAAACTTTTTTTCTCAAAGGCACCTGTAAGTCACAGAAAAGTAACTTAGATTGAAGTACAAAACCTGTTTAGAAAAAAATCAAAGAGGTCATGTAAAAGAGCACAGGGAAGGATTACCAGGAAATAAGCTGTCTTCAAGGCTTGCCGGGTGAAAACTGATTGAGTACAGTGAGGACCATGTCGACTGATTTGACCTTAAATGCATATATATATATATATATATATATATATATATATATATATATATATATATATATATATATATATATATATATATATATATATATATATATATATATATATATATATATATATATATATATATATATTGTAGACTTTTTGACTTTACGTTGGTGTTATCTGTTGTTTTTTATCATCGTATGAAATCATTATATATATATATATATATATATATATATATATATATATATATATATATATATAATGATTTCATCAGATGATAAAAAACAACGGATAACACCAACGTAAAGTCAAAAAGTCTACAATACATATATATATATATTATATATATATATATATAATATATATATATATATATATATATTCTATAGAAAATCTTTGCACCATTCTTGTGGCAACGACGCTAAATATCTTGATGATTCAATATGTGTTGTTTTCTTAACGTCCGATTTCGAATTTGTGACTTTACGAATCGATGTATTATTGCTGACATAGATTAAAAAAATGGCTTTTTGTCGACCGAGTGTATTGTTTTCCTAGCTGTACCAGATTTTACAGAACCGCGTTCATGACTGTGTACATCGCATCTAAGGATGGTTACATATCGCACACATTAAGTGAGGCTACCCGCGATTCCCCTTGATTTGTTCACTCAGACATTTTTTGCTACAGCTTTTAAATTATATCAGTTTCGTAACAATTTTTAACTTACAATTTAAGTTCAGGATTATTTGTTAAAACTATGTTCAAAAATTATTAATTATGTTTACAATTCAAAAGTAAATTGAATGAGAAGTCGATGTTAGGAGGTGCTAAAAATTGCACACTTGTCAAGATAAAGTTATCAGCAACTAAGATGGTCTCATAATGCCACCTGTTAGACATGCAAATTTCCTTTATTACAAACATTTAAACAAATCAATACCCTTTCTTTTGCCAACACAAATGCAACTTATTCCCTTAGTTTCCTTGGAAATATTGTGTATGGCTGTCAAAAATCTATGTCGACAAAATTACAAAATTGCTATCTCCTCCGCGGAAAAGGGGGTTGATCTTCTCATTATTCACAATGAGACATCAGAAAATTTTGATTATCAGAGCTATGTTGCCAGAATTTTGAAATATGGACGAGTTGTTCTATGTACAGAAGAAATTTGCTTCAGTTCAGTGAGTGATCTCCGTGTGTACAGATCATGGAGAATTGTGGGTAGCCTCACTTACTGTGTCCCTCTTATACCGCTGGCAGCGCTGTGCTCGGGAAAATGACCATTTATGCTGTGCAGGCTGTGGATTGTCAGGGATATCAAGCAACCACAGAGAAAAACTCCTTCCATTTGCGATTCACGAAAGCCCTGTTCATTGGCGTGGCCAAACTTTCATTCGATGTATGTTCAAAACAACTTTCATGGTGTATTGACCGATGACGTAGCATGCCCAACACTAGACCAATACACTCAAATTGATCTACTATTTTGAAATGTACATTCAAGATAACTGCAGATCACTTGCGTTCCAATATATCTCGATTTTCGGGAAGAGGTAAGGCTATTTACTGTCAGGATAATAACTTCTCTAAGAGACACTATTACTTAAGGAACGAATTTTGCAAGATTGATGTTGGTGTTGAGCATCGATGCTGTTGACTGAGAGGGCGGCCTTCAACTTTGTCCAGTCATGAAATCGCCAGTGTCGCTTAATCGAAGGTATCACAGACTTGACGCGATAGTGGGCGCATATTTGCGCGATCGCTTTTTATAAGCACTTATAACATACCAAAAGAAAATAACGAGTTACTACACTAAAGACAGGATGTAACTATAGAGTACCCATACGTGTCTTAGTTTTTATACCAGTGGACATTGCTTCTCATGCACAATTAAATCACACTTAAATGTAAATTTAGCCACTTTGGACGATGTTCACAAAAGTAGATTGCCAAAACCTAAATTTCAAGCATTAATCTTTCCTTTGATATTGAGAATTTTCAGTTATTATGTATATTGCACATTTTTGAAGCAACGTTTGACTATCTTGGATGATTCTTTAAGCTCATGAAAAGGTAGCATGTAATATCCCTTTTTAACATTCATTCAAAATAAAGTATGAACATTCGGGCAAACATGTGTAATTGTTTCTCTATTTAGTTCAGGATAGCACGTAAGACTGTAAACTCTTATACGCTTCAAGCATTGCTATCCCATCCAATCCAATCCACCGACACAAATATCCCTGTTCATTGAAAATTTCCAATTGTAATAAATTGGCTATTAAATTCACCTTCCAAGGAATGCATATTTGAATATTACACAACCATGATTTACCAGACTTCAGAAATCAGCATTTCTTGGCGTAACATCAAATTGAATGGTAGTAGCGCCCAACTCGCTAATCTGTCCATTATCGTTTCCCAAGACAATTTATTTATGTGCCTTTAAACCATCGATCGAATTCTGTTTGAAGTCAGCGTGAAGGTGTCTTGTTAGCTTCGTAGGCTGCCACGTAACCTGTCGTTCCAGGCCCAACTTTTCTTACAAAATAGCTCCTGTAAAATATGGACATTAGTGCTGGAAATGCCAAGAAAGTTTCCCAGAGAGAGAGAGAGAGAGAGAGAGAGAGAGAGAGAGAGAGAGAGAGAGAGAATTACATACACTAATGTGACATAAGTGACAAAGTGACCCCCATTACTCAGTTGAGTAAAGGAAGGGATCCCCTTCTCAGACATTACATTTTAAATGTCGTGTATTAAAACTGCGTCTGAACTACATTTTGTAATTAATCACGACCAAGATAGACAAAGCACTGACCCAAATTTAAAGATTAGATAGCTTATGGAAATCTAAATAACGGAGAATGGCAAATTATTGATATCCAAAACAAAGTCCCTCACACAAAAGATTATACTCAAAAGATTCTAAGCCATATTACCTACGCGTTCTGATATCCTGAGCTAAGACTAAGGTTCACTATAGGGAAAAAGTGCGTGACTAGAACGAGAAACTGACGCTTTCTCGCAATCGGTGAGAATCTGTTCTTATTCACACCGCTGTTGGTGAGAAAACTTTAATCTCCACTGGAGATTGGTGAGAAATGCACTCCGTGGCGAGAATCAAGTGTGAGAACAAATTCTCACCGGTGAGAATGGAAATTCTCACTAAGTATAGTGAGAATTGAAATTCACTGGCAAGAATCATCAAGACTCGCCTTTCGGAGTCTTTATGATTCTCGCCAATGAACGGAGAGTCTTGATGATTCTCGCCAGTGAATTTCAATTCTCGCTGTACTTAGTGAGAATTTCCATTCGCTCACCAGTGAGAATTTGTTCTCACACTTGATTCTCGCCAAGGAGTGCATTTCTCACCAATCTCCAGTGGAGATTAAAATTTTCTCACCGACAGCGTTGAGAATAAGAACAGATTCTCACCGATTGCGAGAAAGCGTCAGTTTCTCGTTCTAGTCACGCACTTTTTCCCTATAGTGGTTGACAATCACGAGCCTTGTTTTGAACGGTTCTGTTAGTGTCTATTCACCTTGTCTAAATCGAATGTGACATATGGTATTTCAAAGAAGGACACAACATGCTTCACACAGATACATGGATAAATGATATCTGCCACAATTGCCTTAGGCCATGGTTCGATAGGTAAGAGGGAACTCGATTTATCAATAGATTCACATGAATAGTGAATATTAAGAGATTATTCTTCATCATTAGCACTGGCCAATCTACCATTTTTGCAGAAAAAGCAAGTTTCAAGAGACGATAGTACGCTGATTTTTGTAGTGGATAGTGCTCTGCGGTCCTCGGGCCGGGGCTTTGCTAAAAGGATGAATGAAGCGTTTCCTACGGTCTTGTCGCTAAACTTTGTTTTACCAAACGTGCATAGGATTTGCTTCCTTCATGAACGTACAGGGTGATATTTAGTTTCAGTCTACAGCTTTGATAGGATGATGGGTAAGTCAAAATTACTGATAATAAACATGATTGATGATACAATAGTGTGTATGAGCAGAACACCTGGGTTCATAAGCTTCTGTCGATTGAATGAATTCGATACACGCTTTGGCTGCTTTATAATCCTCAGTAACTGTTTATATGTTCACACTCAAGGATTTAGGTCACATCCGAGTGGACGCTGGTTAAAACCCGTGAATGCACTTTGTCGGCCATTGGACTGGTTCGCCCTTGGCCAGCCGACTTTATGGACCGGTATGAGAGTAGATACAGAGAAAAGATAAATTTAAGACTGACTTAATATTGTTCGTAAACGGTTTACATCGGCCCTTAGCCCAGTATGCCTTGATCAAAGTGTATTGCAAGCAATAACCTAATGATCAAGAAATGCCATTGTTTTATTATACACGCCTTAGGCTACCTGAGTCGCGTGTGTCTATTTCTTTACCCCCGCTATCTCTGTATAGTATTTCAAAGAAAATAGTCTGGTCCTTGTTGATTTGCTGTCCTAATCCTCTTCATTAGTTTTTTCTACTGATCACCAATACTGAGGATTATCTGCCTGACTGAACAATTCATTAGCAGCTCATAAGGTCTATCTTTTAGCTCCACTGGTAAAATCCTTACCTCGATACAGGTAAGGCTTGTATGATACAAAAACAGTTTAATACATGTCTGACGTATGTAGATGATAAAACTTAGACGAATGTCGCTTGCAATACCCTGTGCCAAAGGCAATGTCTATAACTGATTAAAATATGGGATATTCAAATGCAGTGTGAAAGAAGGCCAAAACTTTTCTTATCTTATGATAATCTTGCAACAGATCCTTAACCGGAGCGTTAACCAAACATGTATTGTCAAAACAGAACACAGTATTAAGAAACGCTAATCTATTTCGGGTTTTGCTCATTTAACTTTACTGAAAAGTTGATCTTCAAGGTTTGATTAAAGAAAAATTTGTGTTTAATAGCGTTCCAATGGTATTTTTATTGGTCGATATAAGCGTAATAGCGGTATATTTATTTTGCCCAATTTATATGATCGGAATTTGACGGTGATAAAGCAGCATATAAATGAGCGAAACTCAAAATAGATTAGCAGGTCTTTATTGGAAAACGGCAGAATAGTTGTAGCTGATTGACGTTATTTTAGTCATCGATTGTTTTTAAAAGGAACCAAACTTTAAAATTGTAAAGAATGTCACTTCACTTTGGCGTTAGCGATGTCTATACCTGTAGACAACCACTACACGGGGAATCACTCGTCCGCTACACTATCCCTCTACACGAGGAATCCCACTTTTGCATTTCAGGAATTTGAAAATCAGTTCTGAGCTGTTTAAAGGTAGTCAGGACCCCATATACATCGGATGTGGAATATGGATTCATCGTAGTCATATACCGATAGTGTGACGTCATGCTATAGGGATAACTGGCCCAGGGTTTATGTATGTGATACTAGGGTATCTATATAACAGCATACTATATTGCATCCATGTTAACATATTCTATGGTATACATACTAGAGTATTCTGTACGCTATCTATGTTACAGCATATCATATGGTAACAACATGGATACTACTCCATATGCTGTAATGAGAATACCGCAAAGTATGCTGCAATGTTATATATTGATAACATAAAAAACATACTTTATGTTATCCACACTATTTTACGCAGGAGCTTTACTCTACTCTTATTCATATTTATTTTGACAACTTCTCACTTTTAAAGACGTCCTTGGATATTTGTGAAATAAATATATAGACCATAAGTTCAAAAGTGTACCATTGCAGGCACCTGCCGTAATTTTACGATCATACATCATGTTTTAATACCTGTAAGTCTGTGGCACTATTACAGTCTATTGAAATATAGATAGTTCTCATTTGATCGTGTAGTTGAGACAGGTGTTTCGCAGGAAGAACAAGCTTGCATGTTGACGATGGCGCCAGGTTGATAAAATGTTTATTATGCACTCAATGCGCTCAGCCGCCAGTCCTCAATATTCCATCTCTCGTATTAATGGACTTGTCGACCTGACGTATACACTCTCTGTGAGTTGATTTAGGTGAGACGAACTAAATAATGCGATTAGTCTAAGGGAAACGCTGACTATAGTGCAACCAATTTCTCTCGCCAAACTAAACACGGTGATTTGAAAAGGTTTCAATTTTTGGAACTTATACAAATCTTCAACAATAGACAGTTGTCGATAAAGCTTCAGATAATATTCTGAACTCTATGACATTCCGTACAAAGTAATATTCATCAAATGCTATGGAAGAGCGGTAAAAAGTTTACACCCTAGATATTTCATACCAAAGCACTAAATTATTGACAAAATAATGTTAGCATCAGTTCATTCAAAGGATGTAGGAAATTGTACCGTTTGCTTCATTATCGTTCAGCGTTGTATGTTCCAGAAATTCACTGCTTCAAGTCAAAGTTACAAAGCCTGTGTGCCTGACATCTGCACGATTCAAATGCCATTGTGATGCTTTCGAATGTGAAATTATAGAATTTTTGGTGTTTTTTTATTTAAAAGATTACAATACGGCAAACTTTACCAGTACTAGAAGTCCTTGAGTCGATTGTTCTAATTCGCCAAACAGTAAAAACGTTCGGTTTAGGCTAGGCGCCCTTTGTGATAAGATGATACAGGCATGTAGAAATGAAAGCAATTTCCTTGAAACTTCCAGCCTAATCTCGCTTTGATCTCAAAAAAACCGACGCCAAACGCGCTAGTTGTAAGTACTAGAACATTAAAGTCCTTCTAATGATAGGCATAGCAACTGGTATATCACATCTATTCGAGTCTGGTACCCTCTTTCCTAGGAATTTAGGAAATATAGTTTCTAAACATTTGACAGCTATCTTTTAACACTTAGGCACCTTGCTGCTTGACAAGAATGAATTCTAATTGCAGGTTTTCACTGTCATTTTTAACCGATTGATTCAAAAGTTGAATGATAATATTAATGTTCTGAGTTCCATCCTGGCGATGACAAGAACTATATAAACGTCTCCACGTGTTTAAACTGAAAGTAGCTCAGTGAGTGGTGGCCGTTCAATCACCCCAGGCTCTCATCATCAGATCCGCCTGTCTTTCACACTCTAGTTAATCCCCTCTGTCTACTTGCATCGGGCTATAACACGAGATCAGTAACCGTAAACTGAAATACTTAATATCGAGATCCATCATACACGCAATGCAGCTTTATCTGATTTGCCGAAGAAGCGTATGAATCTGTGCATGCGATCGTTAAATTGAGGTTTAATTATAGACCTTCCTACTTCCCATGTAATATAAATAATTGTCCCTTCGGTTTGTTATCATATGGATATCCTTCACAAAGACAGCTCATGAACATATCCCATTCTATTTTGGAAATTTCCATTTCCTTTGCTTAACATTGTATGGTATTAAAATATAAAGTTCTACGTAAGCGATATTGATGTGTAAATTTACGAGCAAAGTACAATTCAATAAAATATTTTATCGTCGTTGGCAGCATAAATCTCTCTCTCTCTCTCTCTCTCTCTCTCTCTCTCTCTCTCTCTCTCTCTCTCTCTCCTCAAATTCTCAAACTCTCTCTCAAACTCAGTCAACAATCAATGTTGTATCACGAAAAGTCATGTAAAAAAGTCCACTGAAGAAAATGTGCACGATATGGAAATCGTTTTCTAAAACTGTGAACAGTACCCTCGACAGTCTACAAAGAATATAGTCATGATGGTTATACTAGTGAGTCCATGTAGCTTGATGTCACAACTGTTTAGGTTTCATTTTGTGACGGATTTGCCTCAATTTGCATGTGTGCTTCGGTTTCAAAATAAACAAAAACAAGCAAACAAACAAACATGATTTATAGTCTATTGATGGAAGTATCGCGTCAGTAGATGATATAAAAAAAACATCATATGAGAATGAAAAATTGGAGGAAGGAAGGCTTAGCGTATTTGATGAAAATAGAAAGTCTTTGAAGATTAAGAATAGCCCGAAGAGCTTTATGGTATAACATACAAACCTTGTTGGTGGTCATGGAAGATTTGCATGAGCTACGGTTGGCAATCACGACAATTGGGACACGCTATTGAGCAGCCGAAGGCAATGCAGATGGAGATATTATATTCAAAGCTAATGTACCGCTTACAAATTTCCCACAAGGATTTGAGCTTTTCCTTGTGCTTTGTGGCCCAGAATGAGCCTACTTGAAGACTTCTCTCGAAGGAAATCAAAGCATTACAACTCAGAGGCGGCGGCATTCTAGAATTACGCGGCCCGAAGACTTTTATTCAGATAAGTGTGTCGTGCTCAGCGTGATCGAATCAGCGGAATCAAAGTTGATTGCCTCTGACGATTCATGGGGGCACTGGAATGGTAGATACGACCTACTAAATGTTGACTTGTACAGAGAACATATGTGATTAGGACATAAGCTCTCATAAAATTCACTGACTTGTCTAATTTGTCGAATACAGGTAATTTACGGAGCTTTACAATTTGAAACACAGCAAATCAATGTTGCAGTCCAAGTAACACGTCTTGTGGTAGGCCTAATAGTCACATTTTTTGAAAAATGAGATGACATGATATAGAAATTTCTTACAATTCATTGTGGAAGTATTAAAATTGTATATCATAAGCGCGAACAGGCGTATCACCAGGTCTCTGAAATGCTTCCTTTGAAATTCTTGTATGGTGGGAAAGATGACCTAAAGCGATCTTTCCTAGATTGTATGTACCTCGTTATCGAAATCACTCCTACACCTGCTATTACAGCGTCCCGTTCACCATCACACTGTTTAACTCTTCATACCCCGTCCATGTTATATGGTGATTAGAGTGGGTAATGACACCCATGGAAAGCAGAATACAGTGTGTTCATGAAACACGTTATAATTACTTCTTTCTGAAAGCAGTAAGAGTTTAAATCCTTTAGAATTTCAATATTGATTCCGGCCTTTATGACGATGTATTATTAATTTAGAATCGATAAATTGCAACCTGAATGAAATCCGTCTCTGAAGGGAAAAATAGAATGAGGTATTAAATTGCTATACATGTGTGGTTGTCTCCGTTCTCGGTTATTTGCTTTCAAAGTCGTAAATAAACCGCTATTAGTAGCGTTTTTCCTCGTTATTGTATTTCCTACGGTGAAGAGCCAGCAGTGCAGAGCAAAGGTAGTGAGAGAAATTCACTGTGTATATCTATCGATCGACACTTCAGTGGATCTCAATACTGTTTTCTCCGATTAGATACCTATTGCAACAAGTCACCTAATCAAATCACATCCCAATCCGTTATTTAAGTGCCCAACGTGGCTTTTAAACAAACACGAAGAAATCTTGTAAGCCTTTATTAGGGTTCGACCTAATGGCGACGAAATTTCAGCAGAATAAATGGACGGCCTTGGTACTATCGAAGGTGACATTCCTTAACGGTTTTGTTTTTGCAAGGTTTCTTTCTGTGATACTTTTGGTCATTTTTGTTCAGTAGGCCTTTACAGTTTAGTACAAGACAAGTCAGTCAAATCATTTGTACTCAATCTCAACAAAGTGTCATAATAATGTAATGTTTACGCAACACTGTACCCCTTTCTGACTGTAATCGACGAAAGCAAGCTTTGCTAAACATAATGTACGAGTTTGCTTCAGTCCATTATGGACAGTAAGGGGTTGTATTATTGCTATCATTTTATAGTTTTTGGCAACTCAGGGAATTTGTAGATATAGAAAACATCTTGAGCCAAAATACTGAATATTCGAACATCGTCAGTAAAAATCTGAGGCATGACAAAATTCACTGCTATTGATAAGACCATATTATATTTACCAATTAATTATTTTCACTAGTTTTAACGTGAGAACACCGTCAGTCTTGATGCTATTTGCCTGGTAGTTCATAAAATGTGTCAAATTGATAAAAGGTGTGATAAATGGCAATATGAAAATCGTTGAACAGTGTGTATATAACAATTATAACTTAACCCTTGAAATCGGTTATTTGAAAACTTGTTTCCGCATTTAATTTAAACCGATAGCTATCCCTTTGCAACAACATCGTGTGAAATGCCCTTCTCATTTAACTCTACTTCTTTCGGGTTTATCAAAACTAGTGAAAGTTGACTGAAACAGTTCGCTAGATTGACTGAGATCCACCCTAAAGTGCCATGCAAAGTCTCTAAAATGTTTTCAAATCCGGGAGCTAAAAGTGTAATTGATTTTGTACTTGCCTTTTCTTGTGCCTTTTCTACCTATGCTATGCTATACCATGATGAGCTATGCTCTGCTGTTCTGTGCTGAGCGATTTTCTAACATTGCAACTTTGTTTCGTCAATATCCGAAGCGTTGCAACTCCATTTACTGCAGGCTAAAACGGTTCTTAATTGCAAATATCAACAGAACGCTATTAATTCATTACCATTAGGAAATAACTTCCTGTGACCTTCGTTTCCGGACAACTGACTGCCGGCTATCTCCATATTACAGATTGTTAGTCACAACGATAATTAGATGGATCCTACCCTCTTTCGCTCTAGAATCAGACGTAAGCCTTTCCACCCACTTTGGTTCGTAAATTTATCTTGTCTTGATGCAGCTATTTTAAAGTGAGATAACCGTCAGTAAATACCAAATTGCGCCTTTGATTACATAGCTATTCAGAAAGACCTCATCGATAATGAAGAATTTTCCTTATTACTGTATTCCATACGGGTGGCCTGGATGCCGTATGTTGTGAGTTCGAAGCCGATTGTAAACACGTTATTGATTTTAAAGAATAATTATTAAGAAAGATCTACTCACACTATCCATACAAGATCTAATGTATAGAATGATTATCAAAATGTAACGCCTTTTACCACAACCACTACATCATTATCTATAGGTAAGCGGACGAGTAGGAGGCGGTTTACGGAATTTAACGGTACAGTTTGCCAGTAAAACTCCGAGGCCCGCAGAATTCTTGTCGTTCCGGGCTATTTTCGTGAGATGAATGTCTTTGAGAAAGATCTCATACATACAACGTGTTTGTACGTGTCGCATTCTTCATAGATTAACGCACAGCATCACTCAATCTTCATCTTCATGATCTCGCCGTGTCACCGACAACATAACTTAAGCCAGAACGAACGGACCTACATCACTTTTCTTAGGAATTGATGGCAATGTTGAAACGTTGGCATTGATTACTCTTGGATCCGTTCCAAATGCCTATAGTAGTCTATCTGAAGTTATTCTCAACGTTAGAGTGTCTACATTGTAGAAAGCTTCTTACATACTTAGGCGTCATTTTTAGCTCACGTGTGTAAACACGTGGGCTATTGTCATAGCGATGTCTGTCTGTCTGTCCGTGTGTGTGTGTGTGTGTTAGTGTGTGTGTGTGTGTGTGTGTGTCTGTCTGTCTGTTTACACGATAACTCAAAAACGCCTGAACGGATTCAAGTCAGATTTGGTACACAGGTACCATATGCTACTTGCAAGAACTGATTAGATTTTGGTTAGTGTGGTTTGCATATTAATGAAGTTATGCAATATCGTTTTTTTCCGTACAATGGTTTCCCTATGGAGACGGTAATGACAGTGTAGACATATATCAAGAAATACTGCACAAAATTTCATGAAACTTTTCACAGATGACAATCTAAGAACATTATGATGATACTGCGAGTGTCATGTCAATTATCTTCTCATTTGCATATTTAATGAACTTTTGTTATTAGTGAGATAACTCTGATATTCCTGCACCAAACTTGATGATACTTGCAACAAATATTGATCTGATATATATCTAATTATACTTAGAAGCATTAGGCAGTGGCAAGTTAATAAATAGCTCATTTGCATATTTTATGAAGGTTTGTAATTAGTCATATAACTCCGATATAACTTCACTAAATGTGATGAAATCTGCTGCAGATACTGATCCGACTGATATCTAACTGTTGTGCAAAGCATTTAGTAGTGTGAAATTAATTAAGGGTTCATTTGCATATTTAATGAACTTTGTAATTAGGTATATAACTCTGAAATTACGGCACCCAAGTCAGTGAAATTGGGTACAGATATTGTTTTGATAATATCTAATTGTACATAGAAGCATTTGGCAGTGTCAAGTTAACAATAGGTCATTTGCATATTTTATGAAGTTTAGTAATTAGTGATATAACTCCAAAATAACTGCACAAAATGTGATGAAATCTGCTGCAGATACTGATCCGACAGATATCTAATTGTGGTGTAGAGCATTACTTGTGTGAAGTTAATTAAAGGGGCATTTGCATATTTAATGAACTTTGTAATTAGTGATATTACTCCAAAATTACAGCGTTAAATTTGATGAAACTTGCTACAGATGTTGACCTCATAAATATCTTATTGTACTGAGAAGCACTGAGCAGTGTAAAGTTAATAATCAGCTCATTTGCATATTTCATGAAGTCTTATAATTAGTCATATAACTCCGAAATAACTGCATCAAATGTGATGAAAACTGCTGCACATACTGATACGACAGATATCTAACTGTATTGTAAAGCATTTAGTAGTGTAAAGTTAATTAAGGGTTCATTTGCATATTTAATAAACTTTGTAATTAGGTATATAACTCTGAAATTTCGGCACAAATTTGTGAAACGTGCTACAGATATTGATTGGATAAATATTCAATTGTGCTATGAATCATTGAACAGTGTCAAGTTAATTTAGGGTTTATTTGCATATTTAATGAACTTTGTAATTAGTGACATTACTCTAAAATTACAGCATTAAATTAAATAAAACGTGCTACAAATGTTGATCTGATGGATATCTTATTTTCCCATAAAGCATGGAGCAGTGTCAAGATAATTAACAGCTAATTTGCATATTAAATAATTTTTTGTAATTAGTGATTAAACTCTGAGAGTACTGTGCGAAGTTTAAAAAACCTGCTACATATAGTGATAACATATATCTCATTGTTCTGTGAAGCGTATTACTATTAATGAACCTTGTGTAAAACACGTGAGCATATTCAGTTCATATCTGGTTATTTGATTGTCCGTTCCATTGCATGTCCTCTCGGTAGAGCAATGCCCGTTGTAGAGTGTTAAGCTTATGTATCCAAATCTTATTAAAGCATTAACAATTAACAATGGTTATCCTTCTTTGCAGCAAACTGTGTACTGTAGAGGGATCCTGTGTATATATCGGTCATCGTTCGGAAAAAAATTATATTAAATAAAATCAATACACCCTGAGACACACTAATGAAGTATAATACCATTCAAAATACAGGTACAGATCTGTTGTCCTACTAAATCCTTTAGAACATGGCAATTGCAACGATAGAACAGTGCATTGAATGCTAGGGAAATTGTGAACGTTCCCTGCAATAGTATAGATTAAATACATCCCAAATAAACATCCCAGATTTATTTGGTAGGTTTCGTTCAGGTTAAAAGTACGACCAATTAGTTAAATAGTTTTTACTATTCACTTTTCAAAACGCCTTTAGACAAATGTGAAGTTTCAAAGAACTCCCATTTTTCTCGACGTCAATAAAATTATTATTCGTGATGACAATTTCTCGATAATTGTTGATCATTATGCCTATTCAGAAACATTGTGACTTTTATAAATTTATTAATCAGTATTATTCAGTTTTGGCAGTGAAAAATGTGACAATAGCCATTTTAATACACAACCAGAGCCCGCCACCTACATTTGAAAATTCAACATACGACACGCTTCTCCCTTGAGTCCTTTGCATTATTAACGTACTGAAGGCAAGGAATAAAATATTTCGATTGACAAGTTCCCCGCATACTTATAATAATTACTGAAGGCTTTTAGAATTTATTCTAAGGTGTTGACTCACTTGACAGTAAATAGACAGAAAGTAATTCTCAAAGAACTTATGTTTCCCCCGAGGTTCATCTGTTAATACTGGTCTGATATAAGTGTTAATTAGGGTCTAAAAGCATGCAAACGTTATTTTAGTGAAACGCGACGTTCCAGTTTCGAGGCAAATGGCATTGAACGACAATTATTTGATGATATTATCGTTTACTTTCTGCCGTGAGTGAACGACTCCATGTAGTCAATTCTTCATTTTCAATTTAATTTCTTTACGCCACCTAATGATTAATTTCAATCCCTCCTGTGCACACTGTACATTGTTTTCCACCTCATGAAAGTAAATGGATTAGCAGATATAAATATGGATTTAGGTTGCTCGAAATATACAAAGCATAAATTATTCTTCGGGAAACGTGAAAACGTATCTACGGTCACTCTACGTCTGTGTTCAGTAACCGTGATATATCAAATTAAAGCTGCACGCAGCGCTAACCGGGCCCAAGTGTGATGACTTTCTGCAATGTAAACAATTATAGTCAAGTTTGTTAGCTGAGAATGTTTGATCCTTACTGCTCCATAAGAGACCGAAAATCTGTAAAGATATTTTTGTCACCTATAAATAAGGTTGGCACATAATTCATGAGGTGTACTTGTATTTGCTGGAGTTGATACCTTATATCGATTAATACTATACATTTCATTGTTGCAGAAGAAGAAGAAGAAGAAGAAGAAGAAGAAGAAAAAGAAGAAAAAGAAGAAGAAGATGATGATTTTGGATTTTTAAAATGAACGTTTATTACTAAAATTAATCTCCTGTACAGAAAAGTGCATATCAAGTCAATTCAAATTTTGAGAAAAAAAGCAAAAATGAAATCTGACAAATGTTTATAGCAAATGATGGTCAATTACTGAAAATACTAAACACAAATGGACTGTAAAAAATCAGCAAAAACTGCAAAATGGCTATGATACTGATGCTGGAGCGAGACGGGGAGAACTGGTGAAAAGGCAAACAGGTAGCTATATCACTTGCAACATGGGGAAGGAAACCAATTAAATCTGAAAAAAGCACAATTTTGTTAATGACAAAAGGCAAGATGCGAGGTGCATGAAAAATCTCCATTGAAAAGGAGAAAGTAAAAGAAACATCCGAAACAAGAAAAAGCGACAGAAATTTGCAAGGAAATGGGACAAGAGCACCTCACATCTTGCAGGAAAAAAGCCGCCTTACCGCCAATGAGAAGGGACATGCCAACCAAGAATTGTCTCAACTGACTACCCCCTCTCATTCCGTGAAGAGTATGGTGCCCAGGACGAGTTAGATTTTGGCAAAAGGGAAAGAAGTGTTCACAACAAAATTGAATCAATAGTAACTATTCCAACAATGTCTACGGAAGTAATGATGTCATTAATACACCAATGTTTTTGAAAGCACTTATGTTTGAATTGAGCGTGAAGTAATTATATTCTTCTAAAATGCGAGAACAAACTCGCCTTTTAAAAACAGAAACAAGCATATTACTGATTGACCATTAATTGCATTCCGTCCCGTCACATGATTTGCAATTTTAGCTGTCGTAAAAAGATAATTTAAAAGCGCAAAAGTATTCTTGTCCATGTACGATTTATCGAAGGGTGGGCCTAAAACAAACCACCAGTATAAAATCTTGCATTCCTGACCAAGGAAACGGTGACAGAGTTTACGAAGGAGAATACACAAAGGAGAAAGACGTGGGTATTCTAAAAATATGTGTGAAAGGTCATATCTGGCACCACAGAAAACACAATTAGAGGAGGAGCTCTAGCCAGAATGGAACATAAACGAGCCAGTTGCGTACGCAAAATGAAGAAGACGCCATTGAAGATCTCCTTCTTTTCGGAATTGGACTGAGATAACAAGAAGTGAACAAAGGTTAAATATTTTCAGAAAGTGAAAGCAGATCTCTCCAAACTGTATCTTGACGTTTATTGTTCCTATGAAAATTGGACATAATCAAGAATTTATATATGCTACCCTTTTCAAATTTATACAAGGGACAATTCAAAATAATATGGTCATCAGTGCCTTGACAAATAAGTTCGAAAGAGTACGAAGGACGATGACAAGAATGAAAGTCATCCAAATCAATTTCCTCTCGAAAATAACTATGGATTTGTTTTCCAATAACAGGGAATAGAATCAACCAAAGAAGAACAAGAACAAGAACAAGAAGAACGAGAACAAGAAACCAATAGGGGCTCACGCCATGTAGGCTTAGGTCCCGAAATATTTAGACTTAACTACCAACGAGAAACTGGCATGCACGTTACAATCTGCACGTGCATCTCAAGATACGGCAATAGGAACTTGTACGAAATTTACTTACCCATTTTAGCGTCACAATTAGTCCTTTATGTTCGGTCGAACTTGTGGTGAACTGATCAATTGGGTAGAATGTTGCCCAGTATTAACGTAATTATACTCTAGCAATGCTCCCGTCTTTTAGTAGGAACGGAAATCCTGGTGCGTGTCAACTGAAAAGCGTTGAACGGGAATACACTGTCTAGAGAATTATTTTGTCCGATTATTCTTTGTGAACAACCGTTATAAAACTGATTAAATTAACCTGTCTTATTAATGTGATAAAATTGTAAAGATTATTCCGGGAAGAAACGTACAGGGAGAGATATCGATTTCATAACCCTCAGAAAAGCTACCAACATCGTGAATAAAAAGTTTCAACAGTATGATGACTGCCTTTTAACAAAAAATTTCGACACTTACAAATGTTTTACGTCTTCGTCGGTTAATATGCCCTGTGTCAATTCCTGTAAGTTGTATCTGTATGTCTGGGTTCAGCTTGTAAGACAAAGAAATGCGTATTGTCGTTCTAACTGTTTGTATAAAGGGACGCATTCCTATTTTCGTCAATCGTCCAAATTCAGAACTTACTTTCAAAAGCAAGAAAGAGGTTATGCGAATTATTATTTTGACTCTACGTTTACAAGAATTACTGTTCTTATGGCATATAAGTAGTGTTTTCTTGAACAGAGTGCCAGTGAAGCAAAAACACGAGAAAAATAGCTTGCTGAAATCAATGTGGCATGTTTTCGGCAAAAGTCGTGATAATGGGTTTGTTAGCCTTTTTAAATTGAATTAAGGAGCATCTGCACCATCTGCAATTTGACATGTGATGGTCTGTCTTTCCTTCTTTGGCAAAGCAGATTAAATTGATAGGAAACATTGGTCGAAAGAGTTCCGTTGCACTTGCCACTCAGTACAAATTAAAACCTTTTAAGATCCGTTCTGAGTTATCAATTCCCTGAAGCTAGAATGACTGTAAAAGCAGAGAATGAACGAATACGTTTAGTTTGGTTCCGTTTTTTCCCTTTGTTTCCTCCTCAGTATAGCAGCCACACGGCTAGCATTTGCTAGCATGAACTGATACAGTTTTTTCTTCTTCACATCTACATAATGCTCGTATTACCTTTTTAATGCATTTTTTCTAAAGATGTTGATTTTCGTATGTTCATTGAATTAAGATTATTCAAACATAATTAAGTTTCCTAATTTGCTGTAAAAGAATTCCGTTGAAGTTCCAAAAAGGCGACATGAACTAACGCGCATTAAACCAACTGGTTTCACCTCTATAGTTTATTAGTCACCAAATTTTTGAACAGATGATAAGCGTGCACAAAAACTTTTCTTCTTCGTATGAACAATTTTAGTATTTTACATCTTGGCGTATTTTTGACGACATTATTTAAAATCAGCCTCAACTTGATGATCTTTCACGAAAAATTACGAATTATAGTTGTTGATTTACCGTAAAATCTTCGTCTTAAATTTGATAACTTATCAATGTTCCATTCATTACGATTTAATTTGTAGTTCATTAACTTGTCTTTTCATGGTCTCTTCTTGCATGCAACGGGGATAATATACATTTTTCAGTCAACACATACTGGTAAGCACACTATAGGTAAGACTGCTGAGTAAGACGCACTTGATCTTAATTCCGAGTGTTCTTGAATACATTTATATCTTTGAGGCGAATATAAGGGCTTATATATAATTCATTTCTAAATACAAAGCCTCAAATAGTTTTCGTCATGTAAATTTTGGCGTCTAAAATAGAACGAAAATAGCGAGCTTGACATGTGGTTGATAGCTGCCAGGGTTAATTTTATGACTTTTATACATATTTTTAATCGAATCATATGACAATATGACATTAAACTGGTCCAATAATAATTTCCATTCAAGGTAATATATTACCAGATCCATGGGACAATTGTGATTTACAAATTCAAGTAGGACCATCCTGCACCACTGATAGTTAGTGGTGGTACCAGGTGTCCGGAATGGGTATGATTTTATACAAATTGCGAGTCCTTGACTTGAGATGATATTCCACTTACAACGCACACAATTATGTATTGAATCAGAAATAACAGATGCAAAAAGACGAAAATTACAAGAAAAGAAATTTATCTTGTTTTTTAGAACCTGAGTACAACATTGATATATACAATAATCATGTGAATATATTACTTAACATTTAAAAAGTACTCGTATTGGCAAACAGATTGCACGGACGTAATGCTTGAAAACTGCTACCCACTAAAACTGGACATCAAAAGCTTTAAGGCGGTGTAGATTCTTAATCTTTAATCATAAAACAATAAAAAAGCAAATGTATTTAAAGTTATCGAAAGTCAGGGAACTGCGAAAGACTTTTTCATATTTTTATAGCTTAGCCACTTAAGGCCAAACGCGTTACTTTAAAGGATTGATTGTGTAGATGACAAAATATAGATGATATACCAATTTACAATTTTCACGGGCATGAGAACCTCTTTTTTTTAAATAGGATAAGTGAGAAATTAATTTAGGCAACACGTCCTTTATCGCCCTTTGTACCAAGTATTTGATTTTTCGAAAACTATCCTCGGAAGGAAAAACCTCGATTACAACGTCGATGGTGTTTAATTTTTCCGTTACTTTTAAGGTTAGCGTTAATTAAAGTATCAATAACTTTACATAATAATTATGTATTTGTCAACTGAAAACAATTTATGGTGAGGAAAACACTACAATTTGTAACAAACTATTATGTGATGAAGTTGCCATTGGCACTAGTCGAATACAGCCTCATACAGATAATTACATCGATATGCAGTCTGTAGTCAAAATGGCAACTTTTCCATGTGTCACAGAAGATTGAATAACAACAATTTAATGCATCAGGCATGAAGAGACAAATTATAAGAAACCAAAGAACATGAACATACCAATAAAGTGTAATACATGTTGCAATAAGAAATACCAGAAAAAGTCATATTTAAAAGGACAAAACTACAAATGCTCACTAAGAGCGTCGTAACTACAACATCGTAACTACTGTCTGATATAATACCGTACGCAGAATTCTTTTTTAATGACAAAAATATGTACAAGATATGATATGAGAGTTCTACCCTATACCTTAAAATCAAGAGAGATGTGAGGTAAACTGTATTGAATTGTTTTCGGGACATAAATCTCAAATAAGGAAATATACCACTTAATTTACATATAAAACTTCTTTAATGCAATATCCTTTAATGAAAATGAACCTACGATTTTCCTAAGGTTTTTCTTACCGCAAATTATACCATACAAACCGTTTTATAGTTAATGTGCTACAATCACACCGATTTACAATTGCAACCTTCTTAAACTCTGAATTTACATCAGTAAAAGGTGCGGCATTTGAATTATTGTGGATCGATTAGAACAGATTAGAATCATTAATATGAAGCCTAAAATTTAAAAGGTACAGGAGTTTAGTATGTCATCAATATAAATTAGGCCAAGTATTTAGCGCCAAGGAACACCAATATAATCAGTGCTGGAGTACTAGTTTCTTGGTTTCAGATAGCTTTTAAACCGCTTCTGAGGTAACCCTGTAACACCAGCTATTCTAATGAAGATAATAAACTGTCGTAGTTCAAAGCAAAAAAGTATATTCTGCATGATAAGTATATAATTCGGAGAGGGAACACTAGTGTAGTCTTTGCCTCATGCAATACTCTAATTTTGAGTTACTGCAGCCCGTCCCATCAGGGAGAACAAACAGAATAGAATTGGGGGCGGTAAGACACCATCTAAGTCTTAATAGAGGAAAAGAAGATTCACATGTGAATTTCGATTTTTTTATCAAATATTATGACAGATCACTATAACTAAAAATAACAGGAATATCTTCATCAAGACCTTTTTTAACCTTTGGCAATACACTTTTTGGCCAATTAAAGAGATCTTTAAATTTTTTAAATGTTCTTATACATAACGGTATATTACATAAGCTTTATGCTCAATTTTAGGCTAATGAATATTTTCTAGTGATGATTCATAATCGGTTGAGCTGCAAACTATAAAAGTTTTAATTTTTGTACTTTGCATACATGTAAATGAATACAAGTACGCAGAAAATTGAGCATTAGATACATCATTCTGTAGTTATTAATACCATGGTTAAATCTGCACTAACTATTGCCGTTTCTTCAGCCAACCATATGACACAACATCTTACAATTATCTGAGATATTGTTTATAATATTCTAAACTAGAATCAAAAAGAACTGTTTTATTTGCTGTGCACCCGCATGCACGCCTATAGGATAACTTTGCCCAGTAAGGACGGCATTTTTTCAAAGTTTTACATGTGTAGCGATTTTCTTACTTGTAAATATAATGATAAAGGACAAAAGTTCCCTTCAGACGACATTCAAGTGTCCATTATCCCATCTAAGATTTCAATCACAGTCAGCGGTTAATCGATGTTTGATGGGACTGGGCCTATTACCAGATCTAATCAAAGGCAAACCAATGATAACACAAAATACATCTGCATCTCGTTCATTTGTTTGAAGGCTTGCCTACGGCCCTCTTCAATCATCCTAACTACTCGTGGTTCTTCAACCGGATGACATTAAACGGGAACAGTACCAGTTGACATTGACAATATCGATGACCAAAGTAGGCTTACAATTCATTTGAAAAACTTATGCCTATGCTACCAAATATAATTACGCACGTGTAACTGCTAAAACAAAACAAATGGCGCACCATACATGGATAGATCCACAAGGTCTGGCGTAACCGTTGACCCGGAGATCTTAAAATTAAAGCTGAAAGACATACGTAGTTTATATTGAACTATTAGAGCGATGCTTCATCCGTGCGGACACTTGCTTTCTAGTTAGAGGCACGTCTAAGGTCTGGCTTTATTTCGTCGCTAAAAAGCTGCGTCATCATTGCGTTATTCTAATAATATGTACCAAGGTGTCTGGATTTGCTCATGTAATAAGTGACATCTTGGGTCTACGCGAGCCCGAAGACTGCCGTCGTTGGTTTGTCGATATTCCAGTCGCATTCGTATACGCTGTGGATAGTGAAGACAAGTCCTTTCCGGATCGCCGACGAAGCCGTGGCATTTTGTCGGTCCCGCGACAAAATCCACAACGTTCAATCATATCCTTGAGGTCAACCTACAAAAATATTGTCAGTGTTAGAATACGCTTGTGTCTTTGACAGAGGTTGACAGAGAGGTTAAAAGGTTTAGAGAGGTTCGAGAGGTTGAGAGAGAGAGAGGTTGAGAGAGAGAGGTAAAGAGAGAGAGAGAGAGAGAGAGAGAGAGAGAGAGAGAGAAGAGAGAGGAGAGAGAGAGAGAGAGATGAGAGAGAGAGAGAGAGAGAGAGAGAGAGAGAGAGAGAGGTACGTGCGCGCGCTTGCACACGAGGAAATTGGGACACGAGCAAATATATCAATAATTCAACAAGTCAATTTGAACGAACGGGTTATAGTAACATACAGTTTATCAGAAAATACCGGAAAAAGGTGCAACAACAAGTCAGAATTAACATCTATACTCTGACATGATATAGAAAGTAAACTGTTCCTTCTAGTTTTGTTTTCACGTAATTAAACATAAACTTTTTGTAACATCCACATGTACAAATCTTTAAAATTTGTGCCACGTGTAAGCATGTACATAAACACGTGAACTAATAACAAGTCTACTGTCGAACCGACTCGTAGAAATGATAGATAATTACAAAGATGAGAAAGGATGCTATTAGATTATGTTGAGAATACGTATGACCGGGACAATACGACTGGCAATGTGTTATTGGGTTACAAAAAGCATGATATGATATAACATAGTAAATGAAATATAGTCTTTATGATGATATGGGGGCAATTAGAAGATAAGATGCCATATGCTGATTGTTGAACGATGAATATATATTTAGACAACTCAAACTCAAGATATATGACGCAAGTGAGTGAATTATATGTCATAATAATATGACAAAAATCTATCCCGGGGATAATTTGGGCTGTTAGGTTAGCACCATAAACACCAAGATTGTGCTTAATTTCCCGTGCTTAAAGAGAATATCCAGGATGTGATTATAGACCTATAACAGCTGATAGAAGCTCATTTTACTAGAATTCTGTTATGCTAGATATGAAATAGCCAATGAATTTCAGCAATCTGAAAGCCTAGAGGACGGATGTAAATTTCTTGTTGATGTCAAGATAAAGGAAACAGGGGTTGATGTAAATAGCCTCGTGTACATACATTGATGTTATCATATACATGTACCTAGATTAATGTGCCTGTGTAAAGCTATGGGAAGAAGAGCCTCAATACCCGTGTATTTAATGTATCACGTCTCGGTCCGGTGCCTATATTTGGATGAACGCGTCCGATTCCGGATCTTATTTTTTGTTAAGAAAGTTCTACTGTAAAAAAACAGTGCGCACGATTCAAAAGATGTAGTCATGCACAAAGTGTCCATTTCCTGTCGTCAGCGAGCATTTTTAATCCTGGTTACTAAGCGCTATCGGCAATCGTTCCAACTGTACACGAAGCCAATGCAAGATTAAAAAACCCTTTTTCTTTGTAAAGTCAATCCGTGTCGAGATGGGGAAATCGCTTTTTAGAAGAAAATGACCTAAATGGCGTTGATTTTTTTATACAGAAACCAAAGTCCAACAACCCGAACAAAGATAGATAGATAGATAGATAGATAGATAGATAGATAGATAGATAGATAGATAGATAGATAGATAGAAGGGTAGACATAAAGATAGGTATAAGAGAATACGATAAATTGAATAAGAATTGAAATAATTTACCGAACAACACATGCAACATATTCATAATGCTACACCAGTGTCACTATCCACTGTACTCCAATAAAGGAAGTCACATCATGTGTTTTAATGGCTACCCTTGCCATGCCACAGTCGATCACATAATTAGTTTCCTGTTGCAGATAAAATTATCGTCTCGATGTATATGAGCAAAAAATCAATAACAGTTTGGAAGGACATGAATGGGGCTCACATATTTACCTTATAAATGAACGTTTGATCAATTAAAATGCCAATTTCAAATGGTCATGTCGATACCATTTCTTCCCGTTTCTGCTCTTCTGCATGCAACTATATCACCCCAATATTTAATAATTAACGCAATTGTGTATTACTAACCAAATATTTAATAACATTTATCCAAATATGTAATACTAGCCCAATATATATGTTATAACACTTAACCCAATATATGAAACTAACCCAATATGTAATGCACTGAACCTTATATGTAAAATCATTAAACGTCGGATATAATGTTAAGCAAAACAAGATAAAACGCGCCAAGCTACCATGACCACACCCCTTCGTAACCAATGACTGTTCAAAGGTTTTGGTGAGATTGAAGTCGGTGATAAGTATTAGAATGCCAAGTAACCATATCCTCAGCAAGCAAATTAATTTCAAATGAACTCAGGAAACCATGTTCAGTAAATCCATAAAAATAAAATGTAAATATATATGGCCATTTATCATGTCCTTGGTAACCACCTAACAATCAGGTTCTGTTTGTAAAAGGAAACACGACCGTCAAGATCTTTTGGTTAACAAAATTAATGAAAATGCAAAAAACTATAGCAATCGCAGACTCTGCAACCCAATGTTTTGCATCTAACTCCATTCATACGCCTAAAGAATACTGCTATTGATCGTTTAGTGCACTGTTTGGAAGAAATAGAAAAATTTGACCTGCAACCATAGAGGGGTCGCAGTCAGAAAAATTGTAACAACTTAGCTCGGTTACTGAACCACTCTTTTTAGGGTGGGGATATAGCCGAGTGGTTTTGACTGTGGCACCTTCGCAAGGTGACTTTGTGCCGTATGTTGTGAGTTCGAACCCGATCGAAAATTTAATTTATTTAATGGTCACCAAACAAAATTTTCACAAGAACTGTCATGGGTATCTGTTGCTGTATAATGTGAAAAATGTAGGCACCATCAAAATCTGAAAATGTTCTATCATACGTATTGAATAGACACGTATCGTCGAATAATACTCAGTAATAGACATATTTTGGTTTAAAGTATCACAAATTTACCAAAACTTACTGCGCCGTTTGATTCTGATAAATTTATTAGGGAAATGGGTGTTATCAGTATAGTATATAGCAATACCAAACCCAATATGTAACACCAACCCAATATGTAATAAAACTTAGCCCAATATATACTAATCGAATACGTAATAACGCTTAGCAAAATATGTAATAACACTGAACAGGAGATATTATACTTACCAAAATGAGACAGACTATGCCTAGCAACCTTGACAACGCCCCTCAACAACCCACGGTATTTCAAAATCGATGAAGGCGATGACGGTGACGATTATTAAGTTTAGCAAAGTTGCAAAAACCAATGCGAATTCACAGGAAATTTAGTCAGCAATTATGGACTGTATCTTAGTATCTATTATCAACCGGTTACAGCATTTCCCTCAGCAAATATTCTTTAGAAGGAAACTATAGATAGTAGCAAGTATCTTCAGCAATCCGAAAATTATGGCACCGTATATATATTTTGATCGTCTACCAAACTTATGTTCATTTGCCATATAGTAATACGACACTATATGTGTGCAGTATTAAGCGTTCTTTGATATTTCTTCAGAGATTTTCTTTTTAAAAGTTTTGCAGAAAATTAGTGTTCCACATTTTCCATAAACTGGTTATTTATGGTTTGCAGTTTCATTGTTATCATATAGCTATCAAAATTCATCTTGCTTCTTAGTACACGGAATAAATATACGAGAGTCTGTGTAGATCATTCAAATCTAATAAGAAACAGAATTATAACGGAAGTAACGTGTGAAGCAATGATAAAATGACAAAAATTAAGACAATCCTATATAATCAAACGCATATGCCATTCAGTTTCATTGTGAATTATACACAACTTTGTTACTCGATGTTTACATTTGACAGCAATACATAATTTTCAGAGTCCAGTCTTTCACAGTTTACTGCTAAATCTCTTCTCCATAGACGACGCATGTTGATTCAGTACATATTGGGTTAACGCAAAATGTAATGAACTTCTATGCATTGTCTATGGAGATGTTATTACATATTGGGCTAACCCAATATGTATAATTTATCCATGCATTGTCTTTGGAATTTTTATTACTTATTGGGTTCATGATCACCAAATATGTAACTTCGCTGTGTTAAGTAGAGAATACCAATTTTTGACACATGTGTTGATCAAGGTGGAAAATCTTTGATGGCTCATTTCCGAGGCCAGACAAAAGTAGCAAGAAAATCGTTGCAAAAATACACAATTGAAGATTTCATCATAATTTGAACATATCACACTAACATCATCCCTGAGAATATGTCAACAAAACATGGCAAAAATTCCCCCCCCCCAAATAAAATAGTGGGGTGATACAGCAACGCTCAAAACAGCCGGGTTGGGTTTTTGCCGTTCAGCGATGTCAGTTCTTTGAAATGGTTAGTTGGTTCGTAACCCGTTTTAGTAGGTGTAAAGGGTTAAGCGATCGACCCCTGTACGATTTCAAAGGGCTGACGTCGCTCAACGTCAAAAAACCTGGTCGTTTTAAACGTGGCAAGGCGAAGAGTAGAAACTGTATTACCCCTATTTGTAACAATCAACCCTATTTGTAACAAATTTAATTTTCAAAAAAACTTTGCCGTATATGTTGAAATATTAATAAAATATGCATATTTGTATGTTTGAGGGCAATTTTCTTTTTTTTTCCTTGTCAAAACTCATTTTTCCGAAACTGCTTTTGTTACAAATTGGGTTGATTGTTACAAATAGGGGTGACATATGTCAACCCTATTTGAAACAATCAACCTATTTGTAACAAAACCTAAATTTCAAAGAAACTTGGCCGTATTTGATGAAATCTTGATGAAATATACATATTAGTATGTTCGGGGCAATTTTTTTGTTTTCCTTGTTGAAACTCATTTTTCCGAAAATGCTCGTGAGATTAAATTTCGTTGTGCAGGTTCCTAGCCTAAGAGCCCTACTCGTAAGATATAATCAAGTCGTGCAGATACATGCCAAAGGTTTGTTTTGGGGCAATTTTCACCAATTTCGGTCAAAAATGTTAAAAATCTTGTTTTCTGACCGAAATCATACTAAACCTATATGGGTTAACTTTTGTTACAAATTGGGTTAATTGTTACAAATAGGGTTGACGTGTCAACCCTATTTGTAACTATCAACCCTATTTGTAACAATCAAGCCTATTTTTAACAAAATTTAACCAACTTGAAACAAAAGTTAACCCAATATAGGTTTAGTATGATTTCGGTCAAAAAACAAGATTTTTAACATTTTTGACCGAAATTGGTGAAAATTGCCCCAAAACAAACCTTTGGCATGTATCTGCACGACTTGATTATATCTTACGAGTAGGGCTCTTATCCCTAGGAACCTGCACAACGAAATTTAATCTCACGAGCATTTTCGGAAAAATGAGTTTCAACAAGGAAAACAAAGAAAATTGCCCCCGAACATACTAATATGTATATTTCATCAAGATTTCATCAAATACGGCCAAGTTTCTTTGAAATTTAGGTTTTGTTACAAATAGGGTTGATTGTTACAAATAGGGTTGACACGTCAACCCTATTTGTAACAATCAACCCAATTTGTTACAAAAGTTAACCCAATATAGGTTTAGTATGATTTTGGTCAGAAAACAAGATTTTTAACATTTTTGACCGAAATTGGTGAAAATTGCCCCGTAACAAACCTATCTGCACAACTCGATTATATCTTACGAGTAGGCCTCTTATGCTAGGCAACCTGCAAAACGTAAGTTAATCTAACGGCATTTTCGGAAAAAAATGAGTTTCGACAAGGAAAACAAAGAAAATTGCCCCCGAACATACTAATATGTACATTTCATCAAGATTTCATCAAATACGGCCAAGTTTTGTAGAAAATTAGGTTTTGTTTCAAGTTGGTTAAATTTTGTTACAAATAGGGTTGATTGTTACAAATAGGGTTGACACGTCAACCCTATTGTAACAATCAACCCAATTTGTAACAAAAGTTAACCCCATATAGGTTTAGTATGATTTCGGTCAAAAAACAAGATTTTTAACATTTTTGACCGAAAATGGTGAAAATCGCCCCAAAACAAACCTTTGGCATGTATCTGCACGACTTGATTATATCTTACGAGTAGGGCTCTTATCCCTAGGAACCTGCACAACGAAATTTAATCTCACGAGCATTTTCGGAAAAATGAGTTTCAACAAGGAAAACAAAGAAAATTGCCCCCGAACATACTAATATATATATTTCATCAAGATTTCATCAAATACGGCCAAGTTTCTTTGAAATTTAGGTTTTGTTACAAATAGGGTTGATTGTTACAAATAGGGTTGACACGTCAACCCTATTTGTAACAATCAACCCAATTTGTAACAAAAGTTAACCCAATATAGGTTTAGTATGATTTCGGTCAGAAAACAAGATTTTTAACATTTTTGACCGAAAATGTTGCAAATTGCCCCGAAACAAACCTTTGGATGTATTTGCACGACTTGATTGTCTTACGAGTAGGGCTCTTATCCCTAGGAACCTGCACAACGAAATTTAATCTCACGAGCATTTTCGGAAAAATGAGTTTCAACAAGGAAAACAAAGAAAATTGCCCCCGAACATACTAATATGTATATTCATCAAGATTTCATCAAATACGGCCAAGTTTCTTTGAAATTTAGGTTTTGTTACAAATAGGGTTGATTGTTACAAATAGGGTTGACAGGTCAACCCTATTTGTAACAATCAACCCAATTTGTAACAAAAGTTAACCCAATATAGGTTTAGTATGATTTCGGTCAGAAAACAAGATTTTTAACATTTTTTGACCGAAAATGGTGCAAATTGCCCCAAAACAAACCTTTGGCATGTATTTGCACGACTTGATTATATCTTACGAGTAGCCTCTTATCCCTAGGAACCTGCACAACGAAATTTAATCTCACGAGCATTTTCGGAAAAATGAGTTTCAACAAGGAAAACAAAGAAAATTGCCCCCGAACATACTAATATATATATTTCATCAAGATTTCATCAAATACGGCCAAGTTTCTTTGAAATTTAGGTTTTGTTACAAATAGGGTTGATTGTTACAAATAGGGTTGACACATGTCACCCCTATTTGTAACAATCAACCCAATTTGTAACAAAAGCAGTTTCGGAAAAATGAGTTTTGACAAGGAAAAAAAAAAAGAAAATTGCCCTCAAACATACAAATATGCATATTTTATTAATATTTCAACATATACGGCAAAGTTTTTTTGAAAATTAAATTTTGTTACAAATATGGTTGATTGTTACAAATAGGGGTAATACAGAAACGGGAAGAAACGGTATCGACATGACTTTAGATATCGCGGAAATTTTCATTCTGATTGATAGCACATTCACTGTACACGGTAATTATGTGAGCCTCATTCATGCTCTCTCCACCTAGCATGGAATTTTAACCACCAGCGGTGAGATAGTCATTTTATTTGCTGTAGGAGAAATTATACCATCGACCATGGCATGGGAAGCAATTACGTCATATTCCTTGTAGGAGTATAGGGGACAATGCCATTGACGTAGCATTTTGAATATGTTGCATGTGTTGTTCACTCAGTTATATCAATGCTTATTCATTTCTTGTGTTCTATTTATTTATTTATTTATTTATTTATTTATTTATTTATTTATTTATTTATTTATTTATTTATTTATTTATTCATTTGGGTTTTGTCAGTTATTTGTTTATTTATTTGGTATTTATAACTTATATTGTTGGTTTTGTTTAACCGTTTATTCATTTGGGTTTTTTTTATTTGAGTGCTTCTTTATTTTGGTTTTGTTTGTCTTTGTGTTATTGTTTGTTTATTTGCTTGTTTATCCTAGCTTCCCTGCGGTATAAGGACAGTTAAAATTATTATTTATGTTGTCTCATGAGCTACACTGAGTTATGTTCGATACATCCTGTAGAGCTGTGCCCGAAGGACAAAATTATATGCAATCTGAAGTCTGTCAAGTGAACATTTCGTTGTCCTGACCCAGAAAGGAGATACGATCGTTATCGATCGTTCTGATTGGTGAAGCTTTGCAAGATGTAGAATTAGGCCGAGGAAGGAATTAGCTTCGTGCAAGCATGGACTCTACAGATTTGATCACGTTATTTTAGCTATGCCTTTCGAGTTAATTACAAACGTTTCACCTGTGACAGATCTTTCGATCAGTAAATCCATGGGGTATGCAACAAAGGGTTGATTCAACTGTGTCTGTCATAACATCGTGGTGGTTTATCTACAACAAGAGCATTCTGGGTGAATAGCCTCCTGACCCCTACTCGCTGTTTTGTACTTGTAGGACAAGACTAGCCGCCTGATACGCAGGTGTCCATTAAAGGCAAAAGAAGGAATCTGCGGAGAAGCTAACAAGGAACATCAGTGACTTGAAAATATCCATTCAGTTTACAACCAAGTAAACACGTCAAAAATTAGCGTTATCTGGTGAAGAATGATACCGATTTACATTAAAGAGAATATCTATGAGAGCAACACCGTCTGCTTATGGTATAAAACATGTTTGATCAAAAGGGTATAGGTCAGAGAGAGAGAGAGAGAGAGAGAGAGAGAGAGAGAGAGAGAGAGAGAGAGAGAATCTAATTCTATGAATCGGTCCAAGTAAATAGCAATTAATATCACTGAAGAAGCCTACTTCATCTACAAACTAAGGTGAAATTAATACATTGAGTACTAGGGCTGTGGATACTGATTACTTATTGGTGAAATGAATTACAGGAGAAGCGGGAGGGTCTTCACGTGCCTATGTTAGTGATCTCCAACACTCGAGTTTGCCTTCATTCTAAGTCTTCGCGGTCTTCATTATTCTTACTTAAAAAGCGTATCCGCTCATAAACACAAATCCGAGGCCAGATTAAGATTTGTTTGCGAGATCTACTATTATGAAGGAAGTAGGGCACTTCAAAAAGATCGATGCAATCCTAATTAATGCAAGAAATTAATTGTTAAGGATGACTTGACTGTTGTACGTAAGTACTCGACTAGAAACCCGTTTATTAAATTCTGTCAAGTTTTAATCAACTTGCAGAGATGTCTGGTTGTGACAAAATGTATAATTTTGTAGCGTGTTTTCTCGCCAAGTTAAGACAGGAAATCCACTGTAAAATGGGAATGCATGTTAACAGATCGTCGTCAAAAGCTGATTTACTGTCGCGTTGTAGTGTCTTAATGTTGCTCAAGATGCACATAACAGACTATTTTAAGCATTCTCATCTGCTTTGCTGCGCACAGAGCAAGTACGTGACTGTTTGCTTTTTCGCGTATTCCGGTTTCGAATATTCGATTTCACGGCAAGGCCATTAGAAGATTTACAGCTTTACCAGAGTTTTAATAAAAACCGTTGCCATGATCAAGTGGCAACCGTAAAGTTCAATCAATGCATGCAACTAAGTACTGTTCCAACCGAGAGCTAAATACAATACCCTCATATTAAAGGTGTTTGCACCATTTATTCATTACAGACCGCTCATCATAAGATCTTTAGACACTTAAAAAAAACATTGCATCGGTCGATTTTTTTGTGCTCGTGAAAAGATGTGTAGTTTTGGATAACATTTTCTATTGTTCTTTTAAAAGTAACATTAGTGACTGTTGTGCAGTCCGTAACAATGAAGATTTTACGCCATTCCTTCTATTTCGATGAACAATGTGCTGCTTATCAAAAGGACCACTTAAGTTATTGTAAAGCTCACACCGAAATGGTCCATTACAAGAAATGTAGAATTATGTACTAGCATTTTATGGTATGTTTATGATAGTTAAAAGTGGACTAACATATGTTGCTACTAAATCATTTCTTCATACCAGATTTGATCCTCCTTACAAGCGTATAATAATATCATTGACAAGGGAAAGGGATTCGAAAAAGCATTGTCAGACTTGATGTTCGATGCATGAATTTGTTTTATCCTAATAACCGCGTTTCGTCAATTCTAACTATTTCGCTCTTGTATACTCGTTGCCCTCTAAAACATACCACCAAGATGAAAATACACTAAAACTGTACTTACCCGAAAAGCGTCGTTTAAGAACGTATAGATGATAGGATTCATGAAACTGTTTGACATTGCCACCCATAAAACACAGGCATTTACTTTCCTCAGCATATCCTGCCGATCCAGATCACCAAACATATACGGTGAGAGCCTCTCAATTAAGTTGAACACTTGAAGAGGCAACCAACACAGAGTGAACATTAGAACTACAACGATTAGCATCTTGATCACCTGCAAGCCAATTGAATGGAGAAAGGCATCGTAAATATTCACGAATTGTTCATTTTGGACGTAGACTGTAACGATAGCCCATTATACTTTCCAAGAGTTTGAAGCACCATGTCAATAGATTTCCGATCTCCGTTTGAAGTGAACATTACTTTAATTATACCAGCTCTATCGGACTCGAAAAACCAGACTGAAATATGCTACCTTTACTGCTAATCCTATATACTTGTATCTGCCATATGTAAGTATGTATGTACGCATGTAAGTAGGTAGGTAGGTAGGTAGTTACGTAGGCGCGTGCGTGCGTATGTATGTATGTATGTATGTATGTATGTATGTATGTATGTATGTATGTATGTATGTATGTATGTATGTATGTATCTATGTATCTATATATATATATATATATATATATATATATATATATAGCTTTGTATCTATGTATCTGTGTATCTAATAATCTGTGTATCTAATAAGATATAAGGTTTATGCCATCCTACTTTTGACGCATATCAGACAGCATTTTGTAATTTGTTGAACTCAAATAAGAATGCGACCTTTTAAACTTATCAATGAATGAATAAATAGAAAAAGAAACAAATGAACGAATGAATGAATTTTATTCAGAAAATATAGATTTAATGTTTGAATATTAAACTTATAGTATAAACAAAGTACTTGTGTTTCCCCTACCTTCTTCTTATTATTCGAATACATTTTGTCCCTTTGTTGGTCTGGATTACCGGGAGGTTTCCTTCCCCATAATTTCTTCCCGATTCTGATGTATGCAAATAGAAGAGCTGACAATGGCAGGCCGTACACTGTTAAAACTACGCAGATTTCGTTTGCTGTTGTACCCGTAGTAGATGGCCACCATATAGTACAAAGGTAGACAGTTTTATCATCGTACGTGAATGGTTTTGCTCGTGCGAAAGCAGCCTGTACAGATGCCAACGGTATTGACGCCAACCATATTGATGTTATCAGGATGTTAACTCTGTTCTTGGTAACCCTTGCCTTCAGGGGCTGCATTATGGCCATATATCTGTCAATGCTAATGGCTGTCAGTGTGTAGATACTCACAAAAACAGATACCTTCGGGTCAGAAATACGGAAAATAGACATTAAGATTGAGGAAACTGCATTTGAAGAAAAAGATGAATAAATCGTATGTTCAAAGGGCTCATTAAGATCAGATCACGTCTCATCGACACCACATACATTTGTAATGATTTTCCATCTCAAAAGCTAACATTATAATGTTTGGCAAGTACGGGCAAATATTGCAACTGATTAATTTGATAGATATGCATTCCTGAAGAAAAGAAATTTGCATATTGCACATTGCAGTTTACATACATTCACCGACAATTACAAAGATATTGTCATAGGGAACCTGTCTCTATGTAGTATATGCTAACAAAACCATTACACTGGGCAAAATGCTTAATATACAACAAATACATATAATATATATATATATATATATATATATATATATATATATATATATATATATATATATATGTGTGTGTGTGTGTGTGTGTGTGTGTGTGTGTGTGTGTGTGTGTGTGTGTGTGTATAGTACACATATATTGTTGCTGTACATGTCAAATACGTTAAGTATACACGTACGTATACTAATAAAATGCAAAACTACAGTATGAACTTAGTGTGCAAACATCTGCATAATGTTTACTCGTGATCAGCATAGAAATACGCTACGCATATCAACGTATTGGAATGTTCCATATATAAAGATATACATTGCGCATGCAATCAATATTGTGTTCCATACACGTCAATATACGTAAATATGCTAAGCGCATATCAAGCATTTTGTCCAGTGTTACCACATGAGTTCTTCTGACTAAAGTTAATAAGCCGGTCAAATAAATATTTATTATTACTATAAGACCATTATAAAATTGTGTTAATTTAATTGAAGAAACTATCATTGATTTGTTGATACGTGCCAGGTGCGTCTCTTTTCAAACCCAAATGCAAATGAGGGACGTCGTAGTGGATGTGACAGTTACAGTATGTATCTTATGATTTGTACAGAATTTAATACTACATGTGACTGGGGGAGAATTTCCGTTGTTATCTTGGATAATACATGATTTCAACATACACAGCTCACAAGAGAGGAAACGAAAGGTAACAACAATTTGAACTCGATGTAGAAATATTACTACGGAAAGGAAATATTAAAATTTCTATAAAAAGAAAATGAATCATAAATTCAAGTTCATGGTGGTTGCGTGTAAAAAAGGAATTCATAGTCCTGGCTAGAATCTCTCCTTTTTGAGACAAGCAGTATATGATTTTATCATTCCCTTCTTTGCTTTTACGATTAGTTTTGTAATTTTTATTTTCAACCCCAACTCACTGAAATTAATAATTACCTGATTGAACATAAGCATTTTCTTTTATGAAGGTCAATGGCTATTCTGAATATTACTTGACTTCACACTACTGGTCCTGCTGATTCGGTAAATTTTCAAAGACTCGAAAAGTGTTATCTGATTAAGTATTTTTTTTCTTTATCAGCACGTTGTACGTGTTTCCAAATAATGAAATCAACTGAAAGTGTTTTTTTATGAAATACTTAATTCAAACCCAATAAAATCTGCATACATCTAAATATCAGCTTTTCGTTGAAAAGCTGCTGACTTCCCATGAGTGGAACTCACTTTCGGCAATTTGTAATTAAGCCACTCATATGTTGAAATGCCTAGACGGCACTCCAAACTTTCCCTTCCTGTCATCATTTTAATCCTTTTAGACACTTCAGCACGTCCAAATTTGACATACCTTTTAATTTAGGCAATCTTGCTTTTGCAGAATACTATTCATCACGATCTCTTCTAGACTACTTTTTGAAATGAGAGGTCTGCTCGAGTAGGCTACATTAACGTCGAACCCTTTTCTCTATCTGTCTTCTTAAAGGCATGTTACAGAAAACATGTTTAGACAGTGATGGTCGCTTTGAACATTACTTTGACTTCGTATCCTATTTGGTCTGAGGTAAAACTGAGAACGAGGGTAAGAGAGTTGTTTCTCATTGTGTATTCCCTTGAGTAATGTTGAGCTGAAATGTTTCCATGGAAAATGGGTACCATATATCCTCTATCCCACTATACGTGACATAAAAGCGTTTTGCATAAGAAACACATCGCTCCCATGAGTAACGTTGATCTAAAGGTTTAAGGTTTTCAATGTAAAAGTGGACGTCTGTTCAAAGATAGCATACGCAGTGATGTTCATTTTACTCGTAAGAGCCAATATGACGGCAAGTTACGACGTCTGCAAAACGATACTGGATATTTCGCGTAATGAAAATCTGTACCATCTGGATCTTGCAACCAAGTGGGAGTGTTTGCAGCCACAGGGACAAGGTGCGTAATGTGCGGGGGTGTATGTGTGATGAAAGGTAGTGAAGATTAGATGAAAGACAAGATAAAACAAAACTGGCTATTTTGCTACGATAAAGACAACCCTAGAAGACTAAAGGCGGAATCAAAGAATACGCACCTCATACTTCTATTCACTTCATAATTGAGTATGAAGAAATGTCTTGTAATATCTGCTTTAATTACGGGAAAGCTCCATTAACTTAGGAATACCCTACTTCCTTACTTAATTATCAGAGGATCAATTTCACAGACTTTCCTTTCCTACAATGGCACCAGCTGGATAAAGATAAACATAACAATGGAACATTCACATCTTGGGGGATTAAAAGTCTTCTGTTTGTCACCCGAGTTGGTCAGCAAGGACCCGGGTTTCAGGTACCATGCAAGTTAATGCAGTCTTTACCTAATGGAAAAACTAATGACGATAACTATCTATTAAAGGCCCGACGCCATAAACCGTTTAACTTCCAGCACCGTGTTCCATTGAGTCTTTTTAGACTGCAGTGTCGAGGTCATAATTAAAAGGTAGGCATAATAATAACTTAATACGAAGTATGGAAATGCCATATAGAATCAGATGAAGCAGATAACTTGGATCTCAAACATAACTGCCAAAAATGCTCACTTTTATTTGAAATGATCATGGGACAATTATTGATTCAAGGTTATCATGATTTGGTTTTTTTACCATAGGGCAATGCATGGCTAGAAATGAAGCACTCGTACCCTTGAAGAGCATTTTCTTGAAGAACATCTGCCTCAATCACCAAAGCAAATTGATTTTCCACGGCCACTTTTCTTTTGCTCAGTCATTATAACGTGATGGCAAAATTTCATGCTACAAGCAAAGGCACAGTTGCGAACCTTATGGACAAATGTAATGATGAAATGCTCGAATCTTACAATTGTACCATATTTGAATGTCAAGCTTTTATTACTAGAAACAACACATGTCGCTCTGCAATTTTCTGGAGAAGGGACATCAAGGTGTATCGAACATATCGCTTAATTCGCTTCGATATACAGTTGTAAACTACAATTTTGTCGTTCTGCACATACCTAGAAGGTTCATCGGAAAACGTGAGTTAACCGAGTGCAGCTAATTTAACTTGATGAGGCTTCAGCGTAAATTAGGCTTGAATTGTTTTGCGACGTTTATTTCCTACCTCCAAACACAAAGTCACTTAATCGTTGGGCCAATAAGGAAAACAGTCACGGAGAAATTTCACTCTCAACCAGGAAATGAATCTTGCTGAAACCATATATCAACTTCATTACGAAAATCATTCAAACTCGATCGACGGAACAATCATAGCTGGCTATCATATCCGGCATGCATATCTATATTTGGGTGTTCCCAGTACCTATAATGGAGGTAGGAAGCAAGCAATGAAAATATTCTAAACTCTACTGAACAATTACAGATACATCAGACGGAGACTGAGGAGCAGGACCCTTGTGTATGCAGATGACCCCATGATTAAAGGCCGGGGAGCCGATTTTAACTTTTAATTGGGATGAGATTGCTTGCCCGCGGAAGCTTTTGTCCGACTTAATTCTATAACGCTGATGTAAAACGTGTTCTTACCAACCCCGCCTTTCCTCGGAAAATCTTTTATTTAAAGAAACGTCCTTGATTTTATAAATTTTGCGGGCATTAATTTAAATTTTCATGATCGACCACTCAGAACTTAAATCGAGTGCTAATAAGTACATGTTGAATATCCCGTGTTTCCACATTTTGTTTAGCAAGGCAATATTCTTCTACTTAGCCGTCTCTTGATTTTAATCTTCTTTTCAACTCAGTATTTAATTTCTTGCTATTGACTTCCTTCTTTGGCGATGTACAGGCATCTAATATATTCCATATCTGATATGTTCTCATTTTTATTGTTACATATTGTTTTACGACCATGTATCGAGCACTTTTTAGGCTTTTGTGAAACAGCTAAATTGGCATAACAAGAATAAGGGGACATTCAGCTCAGTTTTGGAATCATCCTTTGACTAAAAGCAGCATCCAATTAACTCTAGTTCAAATCTGACAACCTCATTTTTCATACACTCAAAATGCTCCCAAATGACGCTCGATGAAACGATACACTAAAGTCACCGAATCGGAGCTAATAGTCATATCCAGCCAAATTCATATCTTAAGATTATCATCAGCCTGAGAAAAAATACGCATTGAACTTCAATGGCAAATGTATACTTAGCTTTCGTCGGTTGTACTAAATTTGCAATATTCGCAATTTAACCAAACTTTCCACACTGTTTCATTATGTGATATGACGCACTCGCTGAAAATTGGGTTTCAACCCAAGGGGCCACAAAATGCAATCCGGATAGAAAATGAAACTAGAGACGAAGCAATCAATTTCCAATCCTATCCACGTTTCATAAACTAAGCTTTATTATTTGACAGCGGTTGAAACTTACAGGTTGTTGCCCAATAACGCCCGTTCCTGTGTCGTATCAGCACTAGTGTCGTTGGTTTGCGTCAGCACTAGACGAAATCGAGTGGCTAACGCTGCTCAAATGCCACGAATGCTAATAGTAGCAATATTTGATAATAATCGATTTATCATTTGCGCATGCCGAGAAGTTTACAAATGATAGGCAAAAGCCTTGAATTTTGAGGATTTCCTTTTATTCAGCGTTGCGCACAAGATGAAGATATTTGTGTAAACAGGCCTCATTTATGAACTATACGTCCTGGTTTTCGCAGAAGTCAACATCACGCGACAATTCATTCATATCTCAATGAACACATAAAAAGATACCGAACAGAATTTTTTTATTTGACAATACATTTATGTCATTGCAGTCGTTACCGATCAAAACGTTTTCTCTGCTTAAACTCTCTCCCGATTTCAATCGCGCTCTATCGTCGTACAAAGCGGAGAGAGGTGGCCGTCCTGTTTGTTTAAACTGAGAGTTGCCATGTCAACAGGTGTCGGGCACGCGACATGATTGTCACACCGTGCGCTCACTATCTGTTCGTAGGTAGACCACAGGGGCTCACAAATGGCTATATAAGTCAATATTACAGCGTTTTTCTTTCTTTTTCAATGTTACAAATAAACTAGCTGAGCCTGAAGAGCACAACACTTAGCGGTCTTTTGTGTAGCTTGTATTGGTATGTATAGTGCGCCCTCAATAGGGAGTGTGATCATATGTAAATGCGACCTTTAGTTCCGTGACCTCTAGCCATTCCTACTTCCTGTCCTCGCTATGCTTACTGTACTAATTTCCCAAGGGGAGCAGCTCTTCGCCACGCCAAGACCATCAGCGCCGCTAAGTACCTGGTTATTTAAAATGCATCATAAATATTCATATATTTATGTGGGCGAGTCTGCATTAATGAGCGTCAAAAAGCACCGGGCAGGGCTACCGGCGACCTCAAGCATGGAGCAACATGTTTGTTACGGCTCTGGCGACTGTTGTTTTTGGCAAAACGCAGAGCAAAGAAAGTCCGGCAAAGTATTCAGTGCGTTGTACGCGCGATCATGGGTGCTATTTTTTACATCCATGGCGCGATCGAGCAAACATCGTAGAAGCCGTCGACGGCTCACGGGAAAATGGTCGAAAATACGTGTTCTTCTTATCTTCAAGAAAGTTAGCAGGCGTACAGAATGAGTCTCAGCATGGAGGTAGCAGAGACATGGTCTCAGATAGTCAATAATAAAGATGATACAAGTTTATTTATTCAAAGTAGTTCATTATTTTGCAAGCTAAATCTACGATACCGGTCGGTCTCGTAGTAAACTGCCAACGAAGCCTATGCGTTGGCTCGCAGCGGGACTATGGCGATGACCTCAATGACCTGAGCGCGTTCGATACACGCCACAAGTGCCGCTGCGATATCACAGCTACATGAAAAGGGGATGGCCCGGTCAGATCTCCACCCAACAATACCAGCACCGACCCATTTGTGAACGCAACACTACATTGTAACCACTCTATGTATAAAACCATAAAAGTTACAAGTACTTTTATTTAGTATGCAGCTTAATCTGAACAACATATCAGGGCTCAAAGTTGCGACCATTTTAGTCGCTGCGACCAAATTTGACAAAGTTGCGCCTAAAAAATGTAGGTTACTCGCATTTTGCGACTAATTCTACGCAAGGAATAATTCCCACCGTATTTCACAGAGTTTGCAAGGGTCGTGACCCTGAAATCAGACGTGCCAAAAATAGATTTTAATAAACATTTGACGTCGCCCAGCCACACAGAGGCGAGCGCGTCTCTACCGCTACTTTTTGATATGAGAGGTTACATGTTGCCAAACAGCTGTCAAGACATGCGATGAATTAATCACAAATTAAATCACGACCCAATCAAATATCAGTATCATGTCAATGCTGTCATAATCAATTTTATTGAACCAATAACCATCACAGGAATTAGCAGTAACTAACGAAATAAATCACAAGCAAAAACTTCCCCCACGTGCACACTACCTATAGGCCTATTTCAGTCCAAGATGTCGGGCCCACTAGATCGTTATTTTGGAAAGCAAGGGAAACTCAAGGTCGATCATGTTGAAACTGGGTCTGCCAGTGAAGGAGACGCAACAACAAAAAACGAAATCCCCAGCAGAACACTAGGGATATTGATAGCACCAGCGATCATACTGTTCACGGACAGTGTACCAGGTCAATCATTCGATGACGATGTTCCGTCTGTGATGTGTACACATGACAAATGGATCCGCAGCACAGCAAGAAACCGAGTCGGAAAGTCGATAGCAGCCACAAAATACAGGAAAAACATGCCAAACAAAAGTATGGGATGAAAAAGTAAAAAAATCCATTGCAAAATACGTGACAAGTCGAGAATTTTGAGATTGGTTTCGGCACGACAAAGAAACGGACTTGAAATACTGTTACTGTTACCAAATTGTATGTATAAACGCAGATTTAGAAAAAAGTACTACGAGATGAATAATGAATGGCAACTGTTCACCTTTATTTGATATGTACCACATTGTTTGAACAGTTTCAAAAATGCTCCTAGTTTTTTTGGGTTTGCTCCTAAAATTTTGGACTTGGGAGCAAATTGCTCCTAGCTGAAAATATTAACTTTGAGCCCTGCATATATATGCATTATTGGATAAGAGGTTGAATGGGTCACAGTATGTGGAAGGACTGTAACTGGGTAAACCGTTCAGTTAATAATGTACCATGGAGGTAGTAGCGGACTACCTCCATGCATATACTATGCATACACAATGGGCAACACGACTCAATCAAATCCCGTGCACTTTTCCTAGTGTTTGACTGTTGCAATTCGACCAGAAAAAAATAATTACGATTTCAAAATCGTCGATTTATTAGGAAATTAAAGCTGCCGAAATAATTTAGTGGTCGAATTAATTGGAACGACAAGGATGAAATTTACGCGAGACATGTTTGCCATGTTGAGACTGCTTCAAAGCATGAACTGTGAAATTTTGTGAGGTCGACAAATTAGGTAACAAAAAACCTCAAACGCACCTGGGTTTCACATCAAAATCAAAGTGGCTGCGATTACAGACGGAGAGATCTGTGACACTGCCACCGCCCGCTCAACGGACGACGCGTAAGTTGACATCGTGTGCCAGCCCTTGGAAATATATTGTAACTCCTGACAGGCAGATGAGATAGTCTAATGGCGTTTGTAGTCTAATGGCGTTTGATGTTATATTCGATATCAGACTCAAAACAAAACGTGAACAATGCTGATAATATATGCATATTTCGTATCGAAAACCGGTAGAGTTCGTAACTGGTGACATGTCGCGGCCTGGAGAAAGTTCATCACCATCGATCGAATGTCCGTGACGCTTTTTCTGCCAAATAGACATATTGACATAAGACATATTGCACAGGGAACTTCGCGATATGGCAATTATATGAATTTTACCGTGAAGAAAATCTGTGAATTTAAACTGGCCGTACAACCAACAGTAAACATGGCGGAGCAATGATACCGACTTCAGAGACTTCGATTTTATTTTCATTGCGATCGCTGGTGAGAGCGAGTCGTCCGGTCGAATTTTTTCCCACTGGCTATTCGGTTTTGAATTTTCAATTGCCCTCATTTGCTAAAAACAAGACGGGCGTTCTCTGTGAATCAATAAGTCTTTTGAATATGAAAAATCAGACATCTGAACCTCAACTCGCAGCTTGAAAGTTGTTCTCCGAATCAGGACAGGGACATCGGTGAGGCCGGATTTCACGTAATAGCTATGGAAACCGACGGCTCGTTCGGTGTAAGAAAGCATGCGATGTACGTCTACGTTATTTTACTGGTTTTGAGAACTTCTAAAATAACTTGTAATCTGTATATCTTCGCACATCGAACCGATATTGTATACCTATCACAAGTGTAGGCCTATAGCTTCGAAATTTTATGGGAGAGACACCACGACTGAGATCGACAGTAGCGGCACAACAAACTATTCCGAATTATGCGTCCGTGTTTAATACAGACATCTCTGTAGGTGATTCTGGTTTCTCAATCGAAATGAATCAAAAGTCCGACATTGACAACATTGACATAAAATATGTCCGAAAACTTTTGTTTTATTCAACCATAGACCTTAAAAACGTTTTTAAGGTCTATGATTCAACCAACTGATTCATCTCCTTTGATACCTTCTAAGTTACATGTAAACAGTCCGGAAAGACTGACATCGATGTCTCCCGGGCCCCCATGCATACAGTATGGCCGTACGAGTTCAAATATTTCAGTGTTATACATTTTCTTGTCCTTCTCTTTCTTTTTGAGCCAGTGTCATTATTGTGAACACGGCTAATAAATAAATAATATTTCTTCACCGTTTTGCAAAATATCTCGTCAACCGGGCGCATGGGCAACGTCTTCGCACGTTAGTCAAAACTAATGACACTGTAGGTCAGAATATAACATCGGTCAAAGTAAGATTGAATAAGGAAGACGAAAATGCTTCATCGATTGACAAAAATGAGAAGTAACGAGTCAGTAAATATCAATCCATAAAGGGGAGACCGAGACTGCCATCCCCCATGATTAATCAACTGAGAACAAAATATATATTTCGATCGACAGACTTACACAACCAGAGACAACATTTTATTCAGCTTTAAATAAGTCACGGCCTTTCCTATAATAACACCCCGTTTGCGTTTCGATCTACTCTGCTCTGTCCCCAATCGGTATGGTGTTAGGTGATAACGCAATCTCGACTGGCTTTTTAACCTCCCAGCGATAAAATGGGAACAAAATAGGCATACAAACTTTAATACCTGTTGCGTACGGGCCATGTGCAATACATCGTGTTTGTAAATATGTTAATTTCCTGTTTATTTCTTGCATAAGGCACGCCCCACCACTCTTGAACGAGCCGTCACTCACCAGATTACGTCCTCATTATAAAGTATAATCAAGTTGCCCGCACAGGTACTTCACGGCGCACATGGGTCGCTTCGGACATGGTGCTGACAGCGTCCAATTTTCTTCACATTCTACATTCACGAAGGTTCATTTTTAGACTTTAATGACATTGTCAGATCCTTGTGCCAAAACAATGGCCGTGTCCGTCAAAAAAAATTACCAAGATTTCATGTTTTCGGAGATTCACCATAACAATCATACTGCGGATATGGCCGGATCTGCCTCCCTTGGGAAATTAGTACAGTAAACACAGCGACGTCTGTACGCATGGCCGGCCATATGGAGAGGGAAGTAGGCATGGCTAGAGGTCACGGAACCAAAGGTCGCATTTACATATGATCACACTCCCTATTGAGGGCGCACTATACATGCCAATACAAGCTACACAAAAGACAGCTACACAAGTGTTGTGCTCTTCAGGCTCAGCTAGTTTATTTGTAACATTGAAAAAGAAAGAAAAACGCTGTAATATTGACTTATATAGCCACTTATGAGCCCCTGGGAAATTAGTACAGTAAACACAGCGACGTCTGTACGCATGGCCGGCCATATGGAGAGGGAAGTAGGCATGGCTAGAGGTCACGGAACCAAGGTCGCATTTACATATGATCACACTCCCTATTGAGGGCGCACTATACATGCCAATACAAGCTACACAAAAGACAGCTACACAAGTGTTGTGCTCTTCAGGCTCAGCTAGTTTATTTGTAACATTGAAAAAGAAAGAAAAAACGCTGTAATATTGACTTATATAGCCATTTGTGAGCCCCTGTGGGTAGACAGTGCCGTTCAGTGGAATGATTGCTTCACCTTTTCGAAAAAATTACAACTTTAATGGAAGAACCAGGGGATAACATGACAAGATTCAACATATTATTTCCGTATACAAAACCCGAAAAATCAGTGTTCCTCAAAACCCTACAACGTTTTATGTCAACATCATCGCATTGTAGGCGGAAAACAGCGGCCATTTTTGTCTGTGTACTTCGTTTACTATAAAATTGCAAACATAGTTGGGGAACACTCCAAAAGGGATGACGTTTATCGTGCATATCTCGATGTTCACCATAATATGTCATGGCAGATTTTACGGTAACGTTACCGGGACGAAGCGACACGGGCATGGGTATATGACAATTAGTATAATACACCGGTAACTCTGAATGAAGGTGAAAAGAATCAGTCATTTATTTTAATATTAATTCGTCAGCATTGTCATGTCTAAAAGGAATATAATTCTTGATGGGGCATCAAATCATGATGTGTTATCGAAAAAAATACGTTGGAAAATATAAAGTCACTTCACTTCTGAATCGAATCTCATTTTTGAAGAACTAATTTTTACATAATAGACGACCCTTAGTATACTCTATCCATGAGATGTATACATTATCAAAACGAATGGTAAATGTGGACCAGTGAAGATTGGTACAAATTGAGGAATTAGAAACTTTGAAGCAACCATTTATATTTAGATAAGAACCTTCAGTGACATTGCTTCTAACTCGCATGATAACAAATTACATTACAGGAAGGCTCCATTAGCTTGGATGGTACCTGAAACCCGAGTCGCTGCCTGTTCAACTCGGATGACAAACAGAAGATTTTTAATCCCCAAAGGTGTTAATGTTCCATTGTTGCGTTTATCTTATCCAGCTGGTGATATGATAGGAACGTCAGAGCTGTAAGGACTCACCCAATACTACGGGCAGACACATATGCTTGCACATGGAACTATGTTGACAGGAAAAAGTGAATTTAATTAAGGCTCTAAACTAAGTTTTAGAAATATTGTGAAACAAAATATCGTTCTTCGTTCATTTTCATTCAAGTTTCCTATTTTCGGACGCTTCACTTCAGTAACGCGTATTGATCATATGTGCATATATGATCAGAACAGCATGGAACGTTCTTTCCACGTGTACAGCATTTTCATGCACATGCTAACAACGTAACATGTCCTAGGTTTTTACTCCAAGAGCTGCGCGTCTCCTGTGACATCTCAAAACTGACGACACCGTATGTGTACAACGCACCTGCGGTCGATTGTGACACAGTTACCTTACACACAATGCAATATCGGTCGACCTGAAATTTGACACTGTGATCGACGTAGCGTTTCAAAACTACGAAAAATGACACCAAGTCATTGTTTGTTATTTAGATTTGATCTAAAACCTCCGACAACCAACAGACAAAGTCCTACTCTTCCGCAGAAAATCAAAGTTTTCAAGCGTCGACTTTCTCTTCCGCTATGCGCTCAACCACGGCCCCTCCATAATGTTAATAATGTTCACTTGTAATGATTTGAAAGTCTTTTACGCATTTTCCTTCTTTTATTGAATTTATGCCCCTGCATTGATTGCTTTATTGCCTGTCTTTATTTTTTCCTCTGCATTGTCGTGTTTGTTGTGCAGATTTGTTATTTTTTGAATATTTTTCATATTATTTGTTGTATTTGCACAGTGAAAGTATAAAATTGTCACTTGTTTAGGATGATTTATATGTTGAAAACTTTGTGTTTGACATTTATTATTCAATTTGTCATTTGCTGCCTGTTTTACAATACGAAAGGTGTGTGTTCCGTTTTTGACAGGATACACTTTTATAAAAAAAGTGGTTCATCACTCAACATGTATGAAATGCAATATTTCATTGCAATTGTAGATGAAAACGTGAACAACAATTCGTTGGATATGCCAAGGAAATTAAATAACATAAAAATTCCACCCATCGACGAAGTGAATTAAGTACAGAAGCAAACGAAATTCGCTGCCAATATAATGATTTAGGGTGCATATATTATCACCAGCACGAACTTCGTCTGGTTTGTGCATTCCCAGTGTCACACATCAGCGGCAGTGGCCTCCTGAGTTGTAAACTTAGGCGTGATATTAGTTTTTAGACCGTCTCAAAACATTTGGCATAATATGGTGTTATGTGCAGAGTTGCTGTGAATCGATGAAGGGGACTGTAAACGTGAAGGACAGAGAATTGAAATATGTTGAACAAGTAAAATCCACAGCTTTATCGCCGAAACGCCTCCACCACATGAACTCATAAAGATAAGTTGGAAATAAGTCTGAAGGTGTGAAGTCAATCCAAGTTCGCATGGCATGCATCCATATGCCTTCAAAGGTGTTGGTGTGGGTGAAGGTTTGAGGATCCACAAAACGAAGAGAAAGATTAGCGGTGAAATCTGAGGAGACTAAGGACAACGAAGAATATGCCCCCTACCATTCATCGGAATAATATTGGAACCTGTAGGAACAAATCGATCAAGCATTGGCATTACGTACGATGGTCAACAGAAATTAAAAAACAAGCACAAATATCGCGACCAATGACTCCAATCACTAAATGTCTGTCACTGTGTCGACCAAAGCTGTATTTGGATTTCCGGAACTTGTATTGATTATAGATGTTTTTTGGTTACATCCGTGTATTCATAAATTTCCATCATACAGCCTGGCTAAAAATCGATTGGGAGGCATATCGCAAAGATAAAGGAAACAAATTTGTGGACAAAAAATTAAACCAATCAATAACAGAGTTTGAACTAATGTACAAGTGTGATTTTCGGTCTGTAGAAGAAGTAATGCAAATGAAAGCATACAAAGATTTTTTAGCAGTCATATTGATTATTATTTGCATTTGAATGAACTCTGAATTCTATTATGTAACTGTGCGCCGTCTTTGGCAACGGCTATATTGAAGAGGGTCAATATGGCCATTGCCCCCGGGGTCAGTTTGTACATGACAACAAGTTTGATGAATAAAACGTGAGAGGGGACATATTGTACCCGGAATGAGACGGAATTATTTCCACAATCACATGAACTAACTGACCCTAACCCTAAAAAGTCTGTGATGGTCTTCATTTGCTTGATTTTGTATCGGGTGAAGCACATTGGGAACCAGGAATTGGGGTTAGCTGACCAAATTGTCGGAAATCCGCTCGCTTCGCTCGCTCCGTTCCGACAATTTAGTCAGCTAACCCCAATTCCTGGCCCCCACTGTGCTTCACCCGATACAAAAACTAAGCAGTCGGAGATCGTGACAGTGATTTGAAGAAAGTGCAAATTTATATTATTTTAACTTTATTAGTTAGTCAGTGCCGCAATTACGGGGCGTCTGTGTTTTGTGTACGGCGATTTTGACGTCATCAGTTTGTGGCTATACCACTTGTAAGATGGTGCCCTAATGTTTTGTTTACACTAAAAGATAATCTGTTCGCATATGTTGACATAGAGATTAATCCTCTGATAACCAACTAGGGTAAGTCGGATACTTCTAAGTTAATGGAGCGTTCCCGTAATGAAACGCTATGCTGAGACGCCCTTATGTTGACTGTCGTTGGACAGTTTTCTATATCCTCTAAAATCATAATAACCACTACTGTCCAGTCATTCTGTCACGATTGGATTGTTAAAAATTGATTTCTGTAACTTTTGCATATTGATTTTCAAGGCCATTTTCAAACGAAGAGGACAGTCCGGGTCAAGTTTCTTTGTTTATTGAATGGCTTATCTTGTCCGTATTGTCTGCCTCTTGACGCTTTTCGATTTCTAAACAGTCTAGTCTTGCAACTGAGGCAGCAGTGAGGTTTGCAAGATGCATTAACTTCACCTATAGCCATGAAAACAAAAGCCTAATGTGGCCGCTAAACGTCATCAATACGTAATGCATTAGGCAAGGCCGACAAGGGCTGTTTCAGTTTAAATAACTTCAAGCAAGCCATTTTTATTGACCTGTCAGTTCTAGCCAAGTAAAGAGGCATGCTCGCCAACGGTCAAGCCATCAAAATGTAACACGAGACCAAGAGTAGATCTACCTTCAGGGCATGTCGATCGTGCTTAACATTACCGATGAAGATAAATTGTGCATGGTGGTGTTCGTGATGTCGCAGAAGGTACATTGATTTTACATTCAAATCAACCCTTCGCATCAAGATTAACTGGATAACTGTTTATTTAGCCCACGTTTGAATCTATTAGACATTTCTCTCAACGTAGACCAATGTAAAAAATCGCATGTTATAATGATGTCCTGGTCGTAGGAGCATCATTGATCACTAACCCTCAGAATTTTAATTGAGTTCAGTGCACTGAATAATGGCAATTGAATGCTCAACTGTAAGAAATCCGTACATCATTTCACAATACCGTAAGTATTGTACCACGGCGATACGGCATGACAAAGTGGTTTGCCAGGGACACTAGATCATCATAGAATAAATCTAAATTAGACAGCTTGTAGGGTCAATTTATTGGTGTGAAAAGCTGTCCTCTGACAGTTAGCGAAAGTGGCGAGGCATTGCTACATGATATGAATTTAACATTATGAGGCTAAAAATAACGTATTTCACTTACGTGCTGTAAGAATATGACCGTCGGGCACATCCCAGAGCTGAATATCCAATGACCGTACATGATGGTAGGAAAAGTGAACGGCATACAGAATGTGGCCATCGTCAAATCAGCGAAAGCAAGGTTCATCAGAAACCTGTTTAAGACTGTTTTGGCTCTACCAAGGAGCAGTACTATGATGACTCCGATGTTTCCAACGATGGACAGTGCAATATTAACACTGAATGCAATAATTAAGATCGTTCTCCACTCGAAGGGAAGAGCCATCTCCTCGTATTCCAGGAATTCTTCGGCAACATTGTCACTGACCGTTTCGTGTTCGTCATCCATTGCCCGCTGTCGAGAGCGATTAATTTCAGCCCGTATCTGTGCTTCGAATAGTTTCAATTGAGCTGCTGTAAAGTTGGTTTCGTAATAGTAATCCATATCTTGGTGATGATGTAGTCTGTGTGAATATGAGGGAACTTGAGATATCGTTCAATACTCAGTAAAATTCACGGGCGAATCTTGAACGCCTTAATTTGTTGCTGATCATACGATTTAGTCTTAGTCGACACAAGCTTTCGACACAACTGTAACTCAACACTGTACAGCCTGTCGTCGTCAACGCAAGGCCTACGATGAAATCAACATAATAAATGTCAGCGACATTAAAACTTGAGTTGAGTATTTGCATCCATGTTTACGACAACCTCATATAGTTGAATCATATTTGTCTGCGCAGTCGATTGCTGTTTATGAAGTATGGTATAATCAACATGCCTGATTTTAGTGGCATTTGCATTAGTGTTGCTTCATCATAAAGTTTAACTTGCCGCCTGTTATCTTGAAGAAAACTATCCGTGGAGACTGCAGCTTGCAATGATATGATCTTTTTCGTGAAAGGCATAACATTACAGACGCAAAGATGAGAAACCACTACTACATCAACAGTTCTCAAGCAGGAAACTCCTTGTATAAATTGACCCCAGTCTCGTGAATGTTATTTGTACCAAGAATGCCGTAATTAAAGCATGTTCTTGCCTGATTATAAGAGAAACTGGCGTTGATCTGAACGACGGCAGAGTATCATCAGTGGATGAGGCGTTTATCTAAAGCTGTGAGATTCTATTATAAAACACTAAAAATAGTCGACATCAAATAGCACCTCCAGGGAAATTAATTCCAATCAGTATCGTTATAGTCTCTCGATTAGCCTTCACTGTAGTAACGTTTACTCTGCAGGTGCATGTAACGTTGACGTAGACGACTCAAAAATTTGTCTTCGGAAATGGGTTTAACTGAGTCTATTTTTGCATTCCAAAAACCAGAAGTTATGCCCATGCCATACGCATGGAATATTTCCATAACAAGGGATAAATTAGAGTTTTCTCCTCGGTCGAACTTAAACAAGATGAAAATGAGCCTACACTGCAAGCTACTACACAGAAAGATAACTGCTTGTGTTACCATGCCAACACAGCCTTAACATTCACCTCTTCAAGCCTAAGACTTATTCAAACAGCGGGTATTGTGGAAACGGGTGATAATTATAGCAGTTGTAAAAGATGGAACGTGTACCAGTCTAGCGGAAAGATCGCGCTCAGCGGCAAAGTACAGAAGCCATAGTACGTAGCATGAAACAAGATGAAAGCTAGGTGAAAGTAGTGTAGCAATATGCGTGACACGAATTCTCATGACAGAAACGGTAAGCATTTCACAAAGCCTACGGACCTCGCTTTCCTTTGAATCTATTCTCGCGCAAAAGTGAAGTTATAATTAAGTCATGACGTCTTTTTTAATGTTCTGTTTCATCCAGTCTCTCAGATAAAACACAATCACGGGTCATCTAATTTGAGCTAAGATAATGCGGCGAAGTTCGTGCTAATGTTATTTCCTAAGAGATAATGAACATGGTCGACTTATCCACAATCCTTTTCTATTCAGTCTTTATTGATCACAGCAATGCATTATCTTGCAAACTCTATGGACCGTAAACAAATCGAATATATAGGGTATTTCATACGTTTCTTCGACTTTCTATATACCATTTATATAACTATTACATATATATTTATATGTAACCAATGGTAATTTGCTCTGTTTGACGTCATTGTAAACTAGTGTTTTTTCGCAGAGCTGTACAACTTCGAGCCGCAGGCGAGATGTTGTGCGGTTTCAAGAAAAAAACACGATGAAAGACAATGACATCAAACAGAGCCCCAGTACTACAGCCATGGTAATCAGAGTTGTTTAGAATATTTTCAAATAATATGTATGAAGTAAATGCAACCGTTACGACAAGATCGAAACAGTCGTTCTTGTCCTAGGAGGTGTCGCGGATTTAAAATATCAAGACTGCGATGTTGGAAAGTCTGGAAGGTTGCGTTCGATGGCACCCGTGCCTGTGGCGAAAACACTGCCGTCGACCGATCGTCAATGTTTACGTCGTATACGGACTTTTGATGTTTGCAGTGACACATATCCCGCACGTAGATACATATAAGCTTGAACGTTTGTCAGTTGACGGAAATTTTTGGTTTTCTTGTCGACTTTCAATAATACATCCACAGTGCTGTAGAGTTCAGGCTCCAGCTGACAGCTGACGTCTTCGCCACATGCAGGTCTACGCTGCAGGTTCAATGCCGATCGATAATTAACTGATTACTTTTGGTAATAAAGGCAACTTGATGTTTTGAGCTTCTATATCGCTTTTCTGGAGACCGTACAGTATTTAATTATTCTGTTGAACTTACGTTTGGATGTACCTTTCAGGTTGATCGCCAGGCACGACGTCCCCATTTAGCGGTACCACCGGAGCGGGGACATTAGTAAGCTAATCGATCGACGGATCACTGCTTGCAGACCATTCGCATTGGGGCTGTGGATCCTTGGCTACCCTTTCGGTTATTGGGAATTACTAAAGCTTTAGCGACTCAAACTTCATTGGACTCGCTTTAGGGTCTAAAATTTATCTCATTGCCTTTTATTGTGCATGTGAGAATATGCAGTATCGATCGCAGCATCGACAGGTTTGTCTGTGCATATTCGCGTGCAGGAAAACAGTACCTGGAGAACGGGGGTTGTGTGGATTTTTTATCTGTCCCGCTAAACGTCACACGGGCCGCGAACCAGGCCAGTTTATATATATATATATATATATATATATATATATATATATATATATATATATATATATATATATATATATATATATATATATATATATATATATAGAGAGAGAGAGAGAGAGAGAGAGAGAGAGAGAGAGAGAGAGAGATAGATAGATAGATAGATAGATAGATAGATAGACAGATAGATAGATAGATAGATAGATAGATAGATAGATAGATAGATAGATAGATAGATAGATAGATAGATAGATAGATAGATAGATAGATAGATAGATAGATAGATAGATAGATAGATAGATAGATATAAACTGGCCTGGTTCGCGGCCCGTGTGACGTTTGGCGGGACAGATAAAAAATCTGTCTATCTATTATATATATATATATATATATATATATATATATATATATATATAGATATATATATAGATAGATAGATAGATAGATAGATAGATAAAATAGATAGATAGATAGATAGATAGATAGATAGATAGATAGATAGATAGATAGATAGATAAATAGATAGATAGATAGATATATCACATGAATTGACCCGTATCTCCACATGTGTGACGTACACCATACAGATAAGAAATCCATATTACCCCTGTTGTACGTCATCAACCTGAACTTTTTTCCCTGCATGGTACTGTTCATACCTGCACCTCGCGACGGACACAGACCGATTTGTCGTGATCGATGCCGTGCTCTCATGACATTTTGACAAAATGTTGACCCGAGAAATTCCACACATTGAAACATAGAAGGCATGACCCGGCAACGAAATTTCGAGTCGCTAAAACTACAGCTATTCCCGAGAATCGAATGGGATACCGTCGATCGTTTTATTTTAATGGCTCAGTAACGTCGCGGCTTCAGTCAAGTCGTAAGGCTCAATGTGGACGTCGTACCTGGTGATCCCAGTTAGCGATAAACCCGAAATATACACCTCAACGTAAGTTCAACTGAATAAATGAGTACCGTATAATCTTCGGGAAAACGACATAGGAGGCAAAAGCATAAAGCCATTCGACTAACAACGAAAAATGTCCTTTGTCACACAAAAAGCTCCGTAAATTCTCGCTCGGAATAAAACCTGTAGCGTAAGGCTGTAGCGAAGACATAAGCTGTCGAGCAGAGCGCTGTGGAATCCGATGTATTTCTAAAGTTGACTCAGACAACACTCACAACAGAACAGAGTGTCCGTCAAGTAACAAAATTAGGATGTATCTAAGGGCGAGATATGTGTTACTGCAAATATCAAAGTCAGTTAGACGAAAACATCGACGACCGAGATCGGGATCCGAGTTGACACCGGCGGAGACCGGTGACGGCAGCGTTGTGGCCACGAACATGCAATTTGGTACTATGAGTGTCATCGAACGGAATTTTTCGCGCTCGCCAAGGTCTTAAACTTTGTGATATTTTCAAAAGCCACGGCATCTCTAAGAATGAGAATTATTGTTTCGATCGTGTCGTTGCATTTTCTTCATAAATCTACTTGTAAATATTCTAAATAACTCTGAATACTATGGCTATCCGTCGCTAGCGCGGTGAAAGCTATGCCCACCGATGGCCAACTTACCTTGGCATCGGTAGAGCGCGAGACAATGATTGACACGTTCACGTGACCGAATCTGTATCTCTCATGGGTGGAGATACCGTTCGATATATCAAAATTTCAACTTGCTGGGATTTATGAATAAAAGTATCTCCTGGGTGACGGACCGTTTTACTCATTTAATGAAAGTAATCCGCGTAAATATAACACAAATCGCGACGAAATTCATACAATTTCTTACAATAATTTTGAGCCATCTACATCAAAACAAAAATAAGAAGACTTTTCATGTGATAAATATTTTCTCTGTTTGACGTCATCGTATACTCGTGCTGTTCGCGGAGCCGCACAACTTCTCGCCTTCGCCTCGAAGTTGTACGGCTCTGCGAATAACACTCGTATACGATGACGTAAAACAGAGTAGAATACCATGGGAATATATATATATATATATATATATATATATATATATATATATATATATATATATATATATATATATATATATATATATATATATGATTGGTATATGCGTATATATATATATATATATATATATATATATATATATATTTGGTATATGCGTGAAACTTGAGTAACTAACAACTGTCATTACCTTATACTTGAAGTAATTAGTGTTATTAGTGTTGTATAGTGTTATTAATATTGCATGTATATATATATATATATATATATATATATATATATATATATATATATATATATATATATATATATATATATATATATATATTATATATATATATAGTGTGTAGGTTTGGATGTGTACCCACTGTTATTTTAATTACGGTTTGTTAGCTGAGATACAAAACCTCTCTGTCGTTGTAATTTTCTACAGAGACCAAGTTGCCAGCATAGACCCCCTATTCACACCTGCGACTTTTACAGTAATTCCACCTAAATACGGCAAATTAGTTCAGTGTATTGAATATTTAGGGTATTCAAGTCTGCTCGAAGTTATCGATGCACAATACTGATCAGTAACATAGTGACAATGAAGCGAATCTTTTTTTTAATCTCGCTTAGTGCACGTGACAACTTTAAATTTTTAATGTCAACTAATTAAAGAGCTATTTTACTGCAAATGACACGAGAGGATAATGAACAATGCGAAGTCATATACTTCATAAGCGAAGAAATCTTGCACGGACAAGAGCTTGTTCTTTATTTCAAGCGTTTGACGTAGAGTACACCCGTTCAGCTTGTAATCAAAGACACAGGGTACAATATAATGAACTGTGCCGCTGAGACGGCATAGCAAATTAGCGGCAACTTTAGATGATATTTGATAAGTGCATTTCGCGACACCTGAGCGGGTCCGACATGTGATGAAAGTGCTAACGGTAAAATAACAGACAAAGCTGAACTAATACCAGTTGTAATAAAATGTTATATGGTACTGCTCACCTTGTTACTGGCTCTTCAGAAGAGAAGTGAGAGCTGCTGGCACAATGAGATGTTGCTTGCCTTGGAAGGATGCAGTTCGGAAATTCTGAGCGTTGAGGCACCAATTTGGCAGTTAACTTATTCGTCTTTTGCGATGTACCGAATGATCGGCCGACACCCCTTTTAAAGCCCTGCTATATCATGGACGAGGGCCACAACCATTCGCTGATGGATTGTATAACGTTTACAGAATATTAATTGATATAAAATAAAGAGCATCAATCATGTGAACATGACACAATGATCCGATATGACAATAATGTAGAGAAATTAAATAAACATACTAAATTATTCAAAAATTAATTACCCAGGGCTTGAAAAGCTGAAAACTAAACCATTTCGTACATTTCACTCTCATCACAAGAACGATGTATATCTACACGTACAAATCATAGTATAATATTTATACTGTGAATTCATTTTGTGACTTTAATCAAAGTGCTGATGACACTTTTAATGGCAGCGACTATATGTCCCTTATACGTTGTGGCTGTTTACATCTTCTGACCTGGGCGTATATGACCCGACAGGGTAGGGAAATTCTGAAAGCGTCCCATGTTTGAACAAAGTATTACTTACAGATCTCGTGATATTTGACAGTCGCGACCTAGTTGTCGTGAACCCTTTTCATCCAGTAACCTTTCCATTACGTTTGAGAATAATGCAAGGGACAGTAGTGTCGAACCAAAGGTTTGAAGTTCGACGATTCCTCCAAAACCAAAGTCTGACAATATAATTAATATTCGACATAAACGTTTCTATCTATGCGTTGTTCAAATTATTTATATCGTAAATTTGAATATTGATGAGCCATGTTCAGTTCTCCGTATTTTGTTTTCTAGCAACCGCCAGGTTCGATTATTCACCCAATATTTCTGTGTCAGTGATCTAGCTAATCAAGCATGGTAAACCTACAATGGCGTCTCCTCTACCCGCTCATGCAAGCAATGTGATCACGTCTCCAGCTAGCTACCAAGTCTAACATAGCTACAAGTATCCAAATGACTTTTTGTCAGCCTACCTTCCTTCAGTTACTCTCGTCCCCGTCCCCATTACCTTACAAGCTCTACGTCAATGTCTCATTTAACGAGGATACTATGGAGATTGAAATAGTTTCAGGTTCGCAGCGGGATTCTGTACTCACATTCATTAATTAAACTGAATGAGCGATGCGATCGCAATTTCCTGGCATCAAGCCACTGGCTGACCTTGTGCTTGGCCTCATCAACAACTGTTCATTGACACCATAGTACTTTACGTGTCTCGTAGAGCGATAAATATATCACTATGTAGACTTCACTTCAGTCTGCGCATTCGTAAGACATGCCACAGCTTAGTATAAAACATGAGAAGACTTGGAATTTTTCCTTTGGGTTTCATTTCTTTTACGTATGAATCACTTTGTAATTACGCTAAGTCTGTAATTCAACGATATGAAACCACATCAATAAGCATATTAGAACTTCACCTTTTTTACAGTACCGTGAAAATACGTGTAATATACCATTTCGGTCAATTTCAGTAACCATCATTTAATCAGAAAAATGCATTCCTTTCGTTTGGGTGCAATGTCTGCCAGTAATATCATACGAGTTGTATTTTGATCTATTTGACCTGCATGGCATTTTGAAATGTTCAACTAAGATCCTTGAACACAATACGATGTCTCGGGCCTTTTTCTCAATTTGTATTATCTGACGACAGATCCTATTTTTATAATAGAAATTGAACTTGTTCCATTAAGCACTAGAACGCTTTAGGGGCCGTGGATAATTAAAACATGCGCACGGTAAACGAAACTAAGTGCGTTTGGCCTCTACCCCCCTCCCCCCTAAACGAATTTTGGAAGTGTGAAAATTCAACAAAGCCTCACTCTGTATCTGCATCCAACAATCGGTAATTAAATACGTCGCTATGCAATCACGTGTACTCTACCGACCGCCCCCACCGCATACCCACTCTAAAATCAATCTCTGTTCAGCGCTAATTTAACAATGACACAACCAATAGAATAAAATGAAACTGTGTATCCAAAATGATTGTAACGTTATTTTGCTCGTGCACTGATCATCACAAGTATGTCAAAAGAATGCTGGTGTAGCGCCGGTGCGGTACTGGCCTGGTACACGCCAAACAATGTAGCGCGATATTTTGCAATACATAAAAACGTGTAGCGAGATGTTGCGATAGGAAAACTTGTAGTGCGATTTTTGCGCACGGTAATCGAAATACAGCCAAACCTCCTCCCCCCCCCCACCCAAACACAGAAGTTGCGTTTACTGTGCGCGTGTTTTAATTATCCACGGCCCCTTAGTGATCGTCAGTGTGAAAGATATGCGCATGCACTGTATCGAATGACGCTGTAAGTGGTTTCAAAGTCTTTATCACGAGCATCGGCTAATATAGCTTCAGAGAATGATTTCTTCCCTTTCAAAATTTATGACCAGTCACCATGTCTGGAGAATTTTTTCGCCTCATAAATAAAAGACTACTATCGGATAAATAATTGCAGCTCTTTCGGTGTCCCGTTAGTAATGAAGACAGCAGTTTGAGAGCAGAAGTCAATAAATCCAGGTGACCTGACGGCCTTTTATCCAATCCTTTTCGAACAAAGTTTGTTACATCCAAACATGTCCCGAGTATTCGTTATACAGTGACCTTGTGGGAAATCACCTCGAATGCGCAATTGTCAAGTAATATGCCAAGACAATGAAATGTGAGTCAATTTACGAGGTGCTTATAACATACACCTTATGGACAACTCTGTCGGTTGCTCAGAGCAACAATTGTGTAGTGTTCAGTAAAACATTCCAGTTATTTATCGCCTATCGCGAATTAGGTGCGCTGTAAGTGTTAAATAAATCAAACTACTCGAACCCTAAGGGAGATCCTTTGATGAGTCTGTCACAGAGACATAGGGCGCCAAGTTCATTGCTGGCATAGACGACAAAGTGCTGGAACAAAAGTATGAAAGAAATCTGTTTAAACTGCTGAAGGGCATTCTGCGCTTTATTTATAGTGCGATGAGGAACAGACGGTACGTTACAAGGTTTTAAAGGTAAAACGAGCCTCGGGGACAGATATTCTGTTTCCCAAACTTTTACCGTTCTTTTCTGATCAACCACGTGTGGGGGTTAACTTTAAAGCTCTTGGTGAGAAAAACTTTTTACTGGCTCAGCTTTTCGAAATTAGAAAATTTGATTTTTATTTTCATAGAGTAAACACAGGAATGGCGGCCATTTTGAATTTCAAATATCGGTATCTTGGATTATTTGTTTCTTAGTAACAAATTGCACGGTGACCCCTCCCATTTTTATTCATGATTTTGAAAGAGAATGGTTTGAAAAATTCCACAAGGAAAGTTCGAGCAAAAGTTAAAATCTTTCACTTTCGAGGCGCATACTACCTTAAGGTTTATTCGTGTCTTAAAGTTGTGTGTGTGGTCTCATACAAATCCGTAATCATACAAAGTGATACTGACATGTAACAGGCACTGGATACAAACCGGTATTTTTATACTTGATTTGAAATCATTTAGATTCAGTGATGAAAGCTGCAAAAGTCTCTGTAATCTGTAAACAACATGGGGCACACAAAATCAATTTGTAATCTCTAGAAGAAACTTGGTTCGTCTCATCATACCCTGGTACAACTTCTGAACAGGGCCTAATAAAGACAATCCTGTATATGCAAATATTAGCACGTTCTTAAAATATTTCATCTCAAGTATATGAATAATATCTTGTACAATATTTATCTCATATGCTTCAGCAACCTCAATTCTTGATCTGATGCAAGATTTATTTGAATGAATACAAGATATGTTTGAATGGCCGAGCTGTGCATAAGCTCGAAAATACAAATGAAGTATGTATAATGCTATATCAGTGTCCATGTTTGTGCTGACTAAAATGAGATCATTGCATTGCCTCACTCTCAGGCTGGTAGACATGAAGGCTAAGAAGTACCTTTACAGTGATGTATATTCACCACATGACAAGATGGTCAGTTGATTAGTCGTTATGAGACACTTTGCTGCTATTATTTAAATTGCTACTATAAATACCGAACGTTTAGTATGCTTTATATATTTTGACTACATTTACAGAATTAACGTCAGTGATATTAAACATCAGTTGGCACTTGAAATTTAAGGACAAACCATTCAAGATATCATGGTCAATCCTATCAAAAGGAAGCAGTTACTCCAATGTGTCTAACAAATACAATCTTTGTCTACTTTGTCATTATCATGAATGTAAATGAGACCAACCTGTTAAAGCTCCATAAGCTGTATCTTTTGGCTATTTTTTCAGAACTGTTGTTTTGTGGTTTCCCTACACTTTCTGCATTGAATCCTTAAACTGCCATTTAATGCCAAGTATTTAGCATATCAACACAACCTATATGAGTATAATCTACATTATTATTGTTGAAAAATTGTATTCACGTCCGGACTAGAGTTCATTTTAAACAATAAACGATGATCACTACACATATGCAAGCTGTTGTTGACAAAAAGGATACTCGAAATTAATTTCAGCATGACAAACGGATAAGGGTCAGACACGGTAGTTGATATACATTTAGCAGAATACTGAAAACTTGCCACAAGCTTAAACAAGCATTCTTGGTTGCTCTCAAAGTGTTTGCATATATGAAAAATTGTTTAAAAGAAGCACGCTGACACTCTGGTTATTTCGTCTAAGATTCTATATATTTCAAGGCTACGACATTTGCTCTATGGCTAGACCCTCTTCGGGTACATTCAAAGAGAGTAATGAAATATAGAGATCCCAGTATACTTGTTAGTTGCAATATAACCGTGAAATTTGTTCGATTTAGCATACACAGAAGTTACATAATACTATGGAACTTATAAAGTACATTGCTTGGGTAGAAAACTTTGAAAATGGTTTTGCTTGTGTGGAAAATGTAGTGGGATTGATGCCAGGATTGAAGTGGATTCAACTAAAAAACATAACAATGCACTCTAAAATGGAAAGAAATGTCTGGCATGCGGAAAAGAATTTACTTGTTAAGCTATGGCACTTATCTCGGTGATACCGGATGATGGTATGCGTGAGAATAAAGGAAAACCGGAATTTATACAGTTTGGTAGGTTATACAGAGGGCGCTCTACAGAGATTCGCAAAGGAGTTTGGGAATTTTTTATTTTCTGGTGTTAAATTTATCCAGAGGGTTTCAAGTTGTTTGCGAAATTTGTCATCTTGTTTATTAACTTGTTCTTCAAGTATGCTTTGTACGTATTACACGACTTGAGTTGTATGCGCCTTGAAATTTGAAAGACTTAAACTTTTGTTCGAATTTTCCTCAGGGAATCTACCAACTATCCTCTTTCAAAATCAAGAATAAAAAGTGAGGGTCACCGTGCAAATTTTGGTACTAGAGAAACAAAGTGACCCAAGATTTACGGATATCTGAAGTTCAAAATGGCCACCACCCGGAAGTTAACTCTATGGAGCAATATCAAATTTTCGATTTTCGAAAAACTAATAAGTCGACAAGGTTTTGTTACACCAAGAGCATTAAAATTCACCCTCACAAGCGGTAGATCAGAAAAGAATTGTAAACGTTTAAAAGAATTGTAAACGTTTAAGAGTCCGAATATCTGTCCTCGAGGCGTCTTCTACCTTAATACGAAAGTCAGTACATCAACGAATACTTACTGTTCCTCTGAATGATAATAGTAATGAAAGAATCCATCATGATGTGTTTTGAAATCGCAAGACATCTCAGTCTGAACTCTTCGAACCACTTGAGGGTATAAGTAAGGAAGGATATTATGAGCACTTGTATAAAAATCGAAACCAGGGAGACCTCACCTTACCAACCCTTGTGTCTGTTTTTGAAGCGTCTGCAGATTGAGTTTCAGAGCAGAAGGAGATTACACCAGCTCAAAATCCCGAGCAATCTGCAGTACTTTGATCTGTATGATATTGGCTGGAATGACAAGCATGCATGAAGGTAGCTGTGAAAACGCAGCTATCTGTTGGCGGGGTAGCGTGTGTCGCTATGCAAGTCATCAAAAGGTCAATATCGGTGGCGGGGTTGACCTTTCGATGACCCGCATAGCGACGCACGCTTCCGGCCCCGCCAACAGATAGCTGCGTTTCCACAGCTAGCATGAAGGTAGCATTGTAGAGTCATATAGTTCTTTGCAGTTCAAGGGTATAGACAACTTTTTTGTACCATTTCTACCCGAGTAAAGTATTTGCACCATATGTCTGAACGACTTAGTGAAAAAGGAAGATACGGTAAAATGAGCGCAGTCAAACCTAAGGGACTGGTCAGTTTCTTCGGCCGGGGGGGGGGTGTGGATTATTTTTTGCCGACGTCAAAAAGTGGCTGACCCCCCTATTCCAAATTTTGAAAACAGGGTGACCCCCCCTATTCCAAATTTTGAAAACAGGGTGACCCCCCCCCCCCGGCGCGACAAAGGTAAAACAAAAGATGGACATAAATTATATATATATATTATATTTTACATTTTACATATATTTATATTTTAAATAGTCATTCTATGTTTTAGTGAAATTGTTGACATGTCAGTTGTAAGACAGGAATTTCAAAGTGTCAATCTTAAAGTTTAAATACAGTACATTTTGAATGAGCTGTATTTTGAATGAGCTGTGAATGTATTTCACACTTTCTCTGCTTAACCAGATGTCCTGAACTGTTGTACAGAAATGGATGTCAATCATTAATATAAAAGAGGAAAAAGCAGTGAATCAAAAACTTTGATGGGTGTTAAGACTTGCAAACCATCCAATTAAATCTACTGAGGAGCCATAGAGAGCTTTTTTAGCCAAATCCGATGTGTACAGTGTCTGAGAGGACCTTTTCTTGTGTAACATTGAAACCATAAAAGCACAGCTAATAATGACAAAAACTGCCTTTTTTAACTGTTATTTTGTTCATAAAAAAGCATCTTTCTACAGAAAACCTATGAAACAAAGGAAAATAATTGCATCAATGAGAAGGAAAGATATCTTGTCATTTTTCTATCTCTAAAATAAGTCACTGTATCAATATATATTGTGAAATATTTGTGCATGTTGCTTTCTCATACTGAATTCTCACAGAGAGAACAGAAAAGTATCAGGAATTTGTCATCCTTTTCATATGAAATGCAGATTTCATAATGGTACACTTTCACTTAGCAAACATCAAGATATCTCTGATTTATTAAAGTATGGCGCCCGAAGGGCGCGCCAAAAAATATGAAACATCCTGATATCTCTGATATATATGCCTTGTATATTAAAGTCATGCACCTGAAGGGCATGCTGAAAGATGTATGATATATTAAAGTAATGTGCTTGAAGAGCACGCTGAAAAATATTGAACATACAGATATCTCTGATGTATGTATGCTTGATATGTTAAAGTTGGGCGTGCTGAAAAATATGACTGATTATTAAAGTTACGCGCCCGAAGGGCGCGCCGAAAAATACAACTGAATGATGAATTTTGTGGCTGACACTAGCATTTTAGGCAATGATGAGCCTGTGTCAAAATTCAAAAACACACTGACCCCCCCTATTGGGCATTTCAAAAACATGGTGACCCCCTCTATCACCAAAGTCAAAAACAGGGTGACCCCCCCCATGAATCCACCGCCCCCCCCCAGGCTGAAGAAACTGACCAGTCCCTAATTTTTGTACAATTTCATTTTGTTTTGTTTATGTCAATTATCGTATAACGTAAGCACAGATTACATTCATTTCTCGGAATGTTTTGACAGTTCGGGAAAAGCTTTGCCTATGCTGAGCTGCAGTACAATTTGTTAGAAAGGGGTTTTGTTTCAGTCACATTTAAATGCATCTTCAGACAAGCCCTCATTTCAGAGTGTGGCCTGGCACTCTTCAGGCATGTCTTGTATTTTTCATACACCCGTGGCAACTTTAGTGTTGATCAAGGCTACTTGATACAGACAGAAATTCTGCTTTTGTACAAAGGCAAAACCAGCTCTGTCTGGGATTGTATATGAGAGTTTACGATTGGCAACCTGTGTTCAAGATTGAGATACAATGTAACATTACCACGCACTGGTCCATGTACAAGTCTTGTTTATTTCTCCGGACACAACTGTCTAAATAGAACCGACAATTTTATTTGCTGCTATAGCAGTGAGCTCATTAAATGTGTTGCCTTAATAAACTAATTATCGAGTAGAGGCTTTCATGAATGGAAGTGGTATCTTGTGTCTCAATTTCCAGCATGTGATGCCAATCGGTAGCTCTCATTTACAACCCTTGACAGGGCCTGTTTTGTCTTTATACAAGCAGAATGATCAAGTAGCCTTCATGAACACTGAAGTGGCCACGGGTGTAATCTAATGAAATATTTAATTGCTCTAACATTCCTTCGTAATGAATTGTTTTGAATATTTTCAAGTTTTAATGGTTTTTGAGTGCGAAAACATTATGATTTGTAGTGAACTTAATGGGAAAGTGAATAATGACGGTACAATGACATTAAAACTACACAATATTTATTTGAATGTACGAATTATTTACAAAGCCAGAGAACGTAGTGGAATTCGAGTAGGAAACACACTCTGCCTTTGGGCTTTATTTCCACATCTGTTAGAAGGGACAGACTCGTCAGAGGGCGCTCCCTTCACTTTCCCGATCTCGAACGACGGATTTCTTTGGCCCGCTTGATTTCTTTCAGTCAATGGCCGATATATGCAAATCAACACCCTGCCGCGAAAATCGACGGGAATTGCCACTCCTTTTTTTCTATATTATCACTCATCGTAGACATCTTTTTCTTGAATTCTCTTCTATACAGTGTTAACGCTACAGTAACTTGGTTTTCCAATAAAACGACATCGTTTCGTGACTCTTGCAAAGTCAACCTTCTTCACAGAGCTGGGGGAGATTTCTGGTGAGAAATATTGTTAATACGTTCATTGCAAGTGAGATGTAGTTTGTTTTGCTTCCTTTTTAAATGTTTTCAGGTTAGACCTGAACACAAAGGAAATGAAAGATCCACCGTGGTGATCCTGATTGATATAGAGAGCAGAACCCTAACTTGGCACAAAAGCATAAAAACAGCTGTTCTGTGATAGTTGTTTTATGATAGTAAAACCAGAACAACACTTTTCTTTACAATGTGTTGTATTTGCTATATATATCTGTTCACTAACTTGTATGGAAATCCGGTCACGACATGCGACATGCGACTGCGACTTCAAAACTGCGACCTGCGTCCTGCGAGTTTCGACCTGCGACTTCGGCATTTAGACCAAGGTGTAACCTGCGACTTCACAACAGCGACCTGCGTCCTGCGTGTTTGTCAAACTGAGACCTGCGACTTCACAACTGCGACGTGCGACAACAACACGTAACGTTTCATGGTGTTTTCCTCAGTATTAGATTTGAGGCGTCTTGCGTGAACTTTAATCCTTTGAGCGCCAAAGTTTATTTTTGTCCCCTTTATATAATAAACCCCTGTCAATTTTCTCCAATTTTTGCAAAAATTTTGGGAAAGACCTGTAGCCAATGAAATGTGATGTCGATTTGGTCCAAAATTATCAAAAAATTACAGAAAATTCTTGGTAAAATTTTGCACTAAAATTTTGGTGGGAGAAAATTACAGCGCTCAAAGGGTAAAACGTGGAATGGAGATTTAACGTTCAACATCGATCAATTAATAAGCCATTGCTTTCGCTTTGGTAAATCGTTCACCAAGTCTGGCAAAACTCAATTCATGTACACACCAGTTCACTCATTTTCATCTGGAGAGATAATTTTATGACGGAAATGTTGACAGTAGTCCGTGTTAATGCATGGAAAATAATATGCTACGTGATAGGCATTTATATGTTTATATTATAATTTCAAATTATTTTAGATATTCTTCGTCTGCCTTACCTCGCTTCTTTCCTTATGTTATCGACAAACCTTTTGATTTTTAGATATCGCCGGTATTTATCCTCATTTTACTGTGGTATAACCATCTAGCTGTCTGTTTAATTCATCAGTTGTTCCCCCCCCCCCATGTATCATAACTGCGTCAGTGTCATTGCAAACATTAGAATTTTCAGTTATTGTCCTTTATTTTCTAACATTTCCAGTTTTGTTCCAATTCTCCAGTGATTGATCATCGGATGTTGCCATCTTTTCGTCTAATTTCATTTTTACTTTTTCGTCAAAAAATCGAATTGATCCAACTTTTGTACAGTTGGAAAAATAAAAATATTCTTACTGGTTTACTTCGGACTACATTTGTCTACACAAATAACATATGCAAAGCAGTTAAAATAATACTGATATTGACAGAAGTGCAATCCAAACATATTTGCTAACCATGAATAGCCAGTGACCGACTTTCTTTATAGATAACGCGAGTTAAAACTGTAAAACAGGACATCATTAAACCTTCCTACAATCCTATTTTCAGTGTTTAAGCCTAATATGTACATACTATAATATGTACATATTATTTTTTGTGTGTATATAATATTTTAGATCATGTGAGCAGAAAAGTTCCAGAAACTAACTCTGATGTAGACGTTTAAAACCCTATTGCTATTGCATTATTTCAGATCAGTTTGCCTTTCGTAAGAAGGAAAATAAATTTGTGCTCTTCCTTTGTGGATTTTCTACCGTCACACCTTCGTGCACTTCTATAGCTGGTTGAATTCTTTCGCTGGCCGATTTTTGCGTAGGCCAGCGGTGCGAAATTAAAATTATGCTCTGGTCGCGAGAATGCGGTAAACCGGCTGTTTTAATGCAGTGCAATGGTGTCCCTCGTGTTTTTCAGGCTCGTGTTCAGAGCAATGGTGCAAATAAATCAAGACTGATGTCGCAGTTTGACAAACACGCAGGACGCAGGTCGCTGTTGTGAAGTCGCAGGTTACACCTTGGTCTAAATATCGAAGTCGCAGGTCGCATGTTTCAAACTCGCAGGACGCAGGTCGCAGTTTTGAAGTCGCATGTCGCATGTCGTGACCGGATTTCCACTAACTTGCGATGAAGAGATGAAAGTCATTTTCGTATTTGCAACCAGATTCTTTGTTTCCGTTAACTTTACTGGGTGCATTGCTAGGATTTTTTATTCGTCTCATGTGTTAGACCTAGTGGTGCGGCATGGCAAATCCATTTTGCATTTTTGGATAAAAGCACCAAATTTGGCGCAGATGTGTCTTAATGTGTGTTGAACAAATTAAGATACCGAGCCACCGAAAATCTGTTGAGGCGTTGCCATGGCAACCATTTTTTCAAAATGGCCGCTTGACAAAGTATTTCTCACCTAGTAAATGTAAAAAGCACAACGCGTTGAGTAATTTTGGGTTAAATATTTTCAATAAGAAACTATGGGAAGAGTAATTTACAATTGTTTTCAACTTCTGTTAATCGCCTGACTTTTTAAACGGCTAATACAGACAAAAACACAATTCGTATGCATAAAATGCACGGTATTAGATCCTATCAAAGGACGACACTATGTCAGCAGTCAAGAAATATTAGGCCATTGGCTAAAGGGGTCCTCATGCACCTCTAGGATAGATCAAACTGTATTTATAGAAGCCTTAGTATTCCTAGAACACGAAATAAAATTTTAACAGAAAAAAAGGGATGCAATAACTGTTACGGTTGTGTTTTGAAGAGTACCGAAAAATCACTATTTTGCTCATACCCACGTGCATTTGGCTGGTAGAACTTGTAAGTCATCTGCTAAGCTTTTTTTAACATAACTTGACTTGTTGGGTATCATTAGAGTGGAAATTTATTCTCCTTTAAAATGGCATATGTAATATGCAATATTTCCATAGATTTCTTTTATGAAATAGGGCCAAAACTTATCCGATACCCAAAAGTTTGCGATGCAAATTATAGTTAATCTCAAATTATACCAATGTTTTACCTTGGCATCATACAAAAGGCAATGATTTGTATGATATCTCTTTATTTGCTACAGGGACATGTTAATCATGTGAAAAAGACTTTTGACAGAAAAAAATATTTGGATGCTAGAGCTCTACTGGTCATATTTTGAAGGGTACCGCAAAATCACAGTATTGCTAACTCTAATGCGTTTTCGTTAAACCTGTCTTCTTGAATGAAATCAGTTGTGTTTGTAACAAACGTATGTCAAGAATATGACATGAACCTTAAACGGGAAGATGACATGATTTAGTAGCCATTGGGGTCATATTTGGAAGGGTACCCAGATATGGCAAATTTCCTGAAACATGTTTTCTTTATCAAACACGCGTTTATAATGAAAGTAGTCAGCCAAAATCATAGTCACAGATGATCTCAAAATATTATCAACATCGCTTATTAAAGTAGTTTGTTTCAAGTTTGCTTTGTAAGATTGGACCTAAAAAGTTCTTATCTGACTATCTAATTTAGTGTTTTTTGGCAGAGCAAGTTTTCGAAAATTAAAACCATTGTGTGCGTTATACCCGCTCTAAAGGAGATGAAAAAGGAAAGACATTATACTGAATTATACAACCAACGGATTGAAGTACTAGGTGCGGAATTGTGCCTTTATAGGTTTTGTTTGCTAAACTGTATGTGAAGTCAATCTGGCTAAACTAGCTTTATACGATAAGCACAGCTAATTAGGAAAGGTTTAGCTGATCCGATAATCGTAATCTAATAATTGTAAATTACATCAAGTTTACCTGGGCGGTCCGGAAGAAAAACTTGTATAGATATGTCAGAAAGCTGCAATCCCTTCATTAATATTATGGATATATCTGATATTTAGCTGCTCTAAATCATCGTTTCTAAACTTAATAAATTTTCAAAAGTTTCTGTATATACGTCAGATAGCTTTGCTTTCTTCATTAACAAAACTATGGATATACATAATACTCAGCTGCTCTAATGATAGTTTCCAGACTTCATAAATAAGCAGAAATTTCTTAAGTACTTTTTCCTAGATATGTCCCGTATTTAGTCAATTTAATTATCATTTCTAAACTTTATCAGATTGCTAAGGTTTAGCTGGGCAATCTTCAGTAAAATATTTCCAGGATATATATGATGTTGAGCAGATCTAATTATCGCTTATGATCTTTAAGAATTAACTCAAGTTTAAAAGGACGTTCTATAGTTTAAAAGCTTGTATCCGATACGTAGTCGATCTAATTATTGCTTTTACAGTTTATAAAGCAGCTCAAATCTAACTGGACTGACATGATAAAAATGTTCAAAATTTTGGAACAACTTGGCTGTAATTGTATGTCACTGAATGTACAATTTATTTATTGTGAATACTGAACCACGTGAAATCTCTGAGGTTTATGTTTCAATCTTGACTGGAGTGTCACTATTTGTGTAAGATGGAATACATCACATTTGGTCAGATAATTAGCCAGCCAACACTACCTTTCTTTGGTCTTGGGTGTACGTGTCAAGTGGATATGATTGGCAATTGTCTAAGATTGTCGTTTAAACTTGTTGTCTCAGCCTATGTAAACACCATGGAAAGGAATAAAATACTCGCCGGTTGACTAGCCATGCAGAAGCAAGCAGAGGTCCGAGGAATGCCAAGCACGGATATCACTGACAAAAGTGCAGAATTGTGTTTGAGCTTTGCTTTCCCTACCTTTCATCTTTGTTAAAACGAAAGAATGTTGAGTAATACAATTTAATGACTATTGTACCATGTTTTTGCATTTGAATAAAAAATTGTGTACTATCAAGATTAGGACCAAAATACACGATGTTCAAAATATGATAAGCATAAATCTATATTTGTGCAATTAGACCATTGACGTGACATTGAAATAACTCTTAAAATAATTTGTAAATCATGAAATTTACATCAAATTACACAAGATCAGTTTTATGTCAAATGAATTATGAAAAGGAATATATAAAACGTAATATACATAGCCAAAAATAATATATAATATGATAGTGTTCTCCACGTGGTCAAATTCTAAACGGCGCCACTAATGTACTAATTGTAGTTTACATGATAAATCTCTAACATTGGCAATTATGGGGACATATAAGAGATTTTCCTTAAGAGTGTTATTGCTTTCAGCGTCTAAACTTAAAGATTTGTTATAAATGTAGACCTAGGTATGAATGTAGATAAACAAGAGTGAGAGATTGGGTTAAATTCCCCGAACAATTTTCCATGTTAGGCCTTATGAGCAAGAACGCCCTGCAAAACTCGTCAATGGCTAATTATAAAGTTTAGAAACGATAATTAGAATGTAAAAATATTGCACATATTCAACGTTTCTACTCAAGAACACCCAATCCATTGGCAGAACATGGGACATGCTGTTCTTACACCACCACCTCCCCATGGGCCGATCTAGGTCAATAGTTTGCAAAACCTGGTGAGTGAGTCGCAAGTGTGATGCACACATACCAGCTACACCCCTAAATATGGTTGAAACTGGTGCATCAATTCAACTTGAAAATAAAATAAAAACCTCTGAACAGTACCTTCTGATATTCTACTTCCACAGGACAGCCAACAGTTGCTCATCGTAAAAAACATTAAATTTAGCAATTTTGAATCTTCCGCTTTGGCTTTATGGCAGCCATATCGTCAATATTTTCATTAAGAGAACTCGCTTTTTTTAGAAAATGAAAAAATCAAATAATAAACAATGCAAATAGTATTCTTAATATGTATTTGTGATGGTAATACATCCTCTATTCACCACAGAATCATCTGTAGAACAGCACCATGGGATTTTACAGTAATTGATGATCGCTATGTTGAAAAATGGCCGCAACACCAGAACGAGGCTCTATGTTTAAGGGCTTGGTATCCAAATTGATTTAAAACAATAAAAATATGCAAATAGTAATCTTAATGGGCATTTATGATGGAAATACGTCCACTTTTCGCCACGGAATCATCAATAGAGCAGCAACTAGGGGATTTTATAGTTACTGATGGTCGCCATATTTTAAAATGGCTGCCGAACCAGAACGAGGCCCAACCTGTGGTGGCTAGGTATCCAAATTGATTTATATTATGATAATCTACATTCATATCAAAATTCATGCTTTCATTACAAAATGCACAATTGTTATGAAAATTTTAGTTATGCCGCTCCACTAACCGTCAATAATGATCTCTTCAAAAACACATCAACAGATACAACTTAACTGTACCGATCCATAGAGAATGCAACACAAGGACATACTCACGAAAGTTTGGAACAGCATCTTAAGATTTCGCGATGTACTGTATTCCTTTTAATTGAACACACTCTGTTAAACTATGATTATTCCATTGATGCCATAGCATGGTACATCACGTGGCCTCAAAAACTTCACCATCTTCGAAATCTAGCTTCAAATCTAACACACACCAGCCTATTAGTTGTTTGGCAACTTTTCGCATGTAAGATCTCATTTTGTATACTGCACGCGTTAAGTACTGTCTTGTCCACATATATTTGTTTGTACCGCTGTAAAATGGCTTATTCAGCGTCATTTCTCCATGGAAATCATAGTAGTCAGTTTGCGACATGTTATTCCACAGTAGGCCAGCTGACACAGTTATGATATTTATAAGGCTACACGCTTTGGGCCTGTCTAAAATGATTTGCATGTGCTTGACTGTTTTTGTCGTTGAAAGATCGCACGTACCCACAGAATATTTCGCCTTTTGCAATTTGTATTTTAAAGGACAGGTTGATGAATGCATCTCAATGTTGTCTTGTTTTGGACTCTCTTTCGGATCGGCATGTTTTGTATTCTCAGCACTTCAACACTATAGCCTCTAGCCGCTATTCTCAGCCACGATGATGGTTTAGATGTTTTCGCATGGACGTATGAATATACACTATGTAGGTGTAGCTTTGACACGTAAACTTCGTTAAAGAGGATATGGAATTATGTTCATCGTCTTTGCTGTGCACTCTTTAAATATAATTGGAAACTATTGGGCAGATACCTGCACTTTTACTTCTAGTCGGTAACAGTTTGCGTTGAACTACCCTCATAAACAAACAAACAAACAAACAACAAGCTTGATTTTTCGAATCTGCCCTTCCTTTAAATTCCCCGCCCCTTTAGCGCAGGGCATGAACGGGCTAGTATATCTCTATAATCGACGTAAACCACTTTGACAGCTTGGAAGGGTTATCCGGTTATAGCAAAGCACAAATATTGAACTGCCTTGCGCTGGCATCCAAACATACCGAGTCCTCACTTGGTCGAGTGAAGTATACATTAAATAGTGCGTTTGTTTTCGACAAACATTTTCCGCTACACTGCGGATGGTCAGGGACTATGTCACGAACGATGACAACTGTTATTTTAATATTTAACCATAAGCTCGTAACGATCATTACAGATTGTGATTAAAATGTTTTAAAAGAGGCCATTTCGGAAGTTGTATGTTGAGCATTAACAGTAGTGTGGACTGTACCTTAAAAAATAAATATAAATGTATTATCAACAACACAAAAAAAGGATCAGAGTTGTCTTTGGGGATTTTAAAGTGCAAGTAGCTGTAATATTCCATGATTTTGTCAGATTGATCTTGTCATTTGTTGATAAAGCATCAACCAATGCATTTCATCTTTGAATAGCAGGCCTTGGTTTAAACCAAAGGGGTCCATAATTTTTACACGGAAAGGATTGAATAGGTCTCGTTTGCATACCTGTTAAAATGTTAGTGATTCTTCTGCCTGCTCTTTTGATTGGTGTTTTGAAAAACATTGCAAGTATCTACTCAGTGCCAGTACTGTATAATTGTACACAATCAGCGCTCTTAAGAGACAAGATTTGCTAATCTGCTAATAAATCAATGACAACGCTTAGAGGGCGTAGTTCGTCGCAGCGCTAGATGGCTTTCTGAACTTACTTGTCGCTGGCATTATAGATGTTACATCATACACACGGGGCAAACACATGACTGACAAATACAGATTACTTCATTTTAAAAAGTGACGAATGATAATATGAGATAACTGGCGTATAGTACGTCATTATGATACTTATCTAAAGTTTGGCCGGGTCAATTCTAAGTCTATGCATTAAGTGAACAACGGGCGAAATTTCTTCAGCAAACATTAAATTACAAATTCCATTGCCATGTGAAGATGTATATTATAGCCGTGATGCTTCAAATAACTTAAAAATTAAAATAAGATAATTTTAAAATCTTTCATTTTGTTCGCGAGAGAGAAAATCTCTGTCGTCCTTCCATCAGCCGATAAAAAGAACTGGGGAAAACTTGGATAATAAGACATCATTATTGCTTTGGCGGCGAAAGTTCAATTCAAAGGTGATTACGTTAATGACGTAATATCTTTTCAGAGACTACAGATCAAAAACAGTCTAGGTAATCAACTTTATCAACCTTACATTATCTCGGAATGGGATGGTCATCAATAGAGAGTTTTCCCGCTCGTCTACCCAAGGCCTCCCGAGGCAAGGTTCCTGAATTTTCCGAAGGCAACGTTCTATCATGACAATTAACTCACGTTCCTTTGAGGCCTATTTTGATTAACAAAGTGCAAATGATAATCGACAGCCACTGTGTTCGTACGAAGGGTTTTGGTTGTATTTATTATTTTTCTAAGAATTAGTGATGTATGTATGCAACAATTACTGTTAAAAGTTCGAAACCCGTTTATGTAACTAAATCGCATTTCAGATTTGGTTTTACACTGTTTGTGTTTCAGACACGTCTCCCCAGTTGAAATACTTGTAACCTTTCTCCGCACCTTGTCATAATTTGGGAGAAGTACAAATCATTATTTTGACCTCGGATTTTCATGCTTCCAGAGATTCAGTAAAGAGAGTGGCGAGGATTAGATGTCATAAGAAACGAATTTCATTTTAAAACTAATGTAAGCGTTTACTTTTTGCAAGGCTCTGGACACAGAAAAAATCATGCAAGCAAGTGCGTCTGTGAATCGCAATACCCACAATCTAACCTTGTCGTTGAAACGAAAATCTTCATCTAAGACGTTTTAGAAAAATACGGTGGAAAGCTGCAGCAAAGGTCATTAAATCGATAAAACACTTTTTTTAGATCTTAAGAACAGAGTTTAATGTCTGGACCTTAATGTCTTCATCTAAGATTTTTTAGGGAACTACGGAGGAGAGCTGCAGCAAAGGCCATCAAATCGATACAACACTTTTTTTAGATCTTAAGAAGGGAGTCTAACGTCTTTAGATAGTTTGATTTCATCACTGCCGGGTCTTGTACCCACGCACAAACTCAACATTTTGATGGCCCGCAATGATTTTTGGAGGTTTTTGTATCTTCAAAGCGTACTGAATCAGATGCCAACCTTTTGAATAGTTGGCTTTGAATCGGCTTCCCAAAACAACACTATGAATTAATGTTTCATCAAAATAGACTCCAACGTATGCGCAATCAATTGTTCATTTCTGACGTCATCCCTGCAGGCGATAATTTTCTCTACTTTAAAATACCCCGTGTAAATGAGCTGACTTCTACAACTTGCAAATCGATTCATTGTCGACCAAAGGATTCCAGCAACGCAAAACATTAATTACCCGGTCTAACGACAAGAGTTAGTAATTGATGACGTCGTTACAAGATCAGTCGATATTGCTTCATTTTCGCCGCTTGACAAAAACAACTATTATTTTTTTCTGAGTCACATTCACCTAACACGAGATACAAATAGCAGGTACTAGCAAAACAGAAACAAGTAATATTAACGTAATAAAACAAATGGCGCCAATTGTGATATACGTATTGTACGAGCAATTGAGTGCACAAACATCGGATATTTTTTGAAGATGTGCTCTTGAGGTTTAACTTACACGTACTGACACAACTGAGAAAAGGGATGACTGCGTAGTCATTTTTTAAAACCCTTGCAAGCTTCATATGACGACTTTATATCCACATCTTTTTTCACAAAGCAGAATATTTTTGAAAGAAGAATGTCATCCTTAGTTTGGTTCTAACAGACTGTCGAAGTTATGATGTGTTCTATTGCATGATGTGCGCGAACTGTACCAGACCAAGCGAAAATTCAATACCTATGTTGTTTTTTTGTAATCAATCTATGGGTTATTCTTTATAAGAATGCTGAAACGTGCGTATTTTATATAACTGGAGCATATTTAACGACGACACTTAAATACACTAATCCATTTGATATAAGTGAAACAGCGTACCTAATATCTGCCAATATTCAAAAGTCAAAATAATCACCATTCCTTTCGTTTACTTTATGTGAAATAACATTTTTGATATGGTGGTGAATACCTCAATGTCTCCGTATGGTTCAAAAGGAGTCATCAGGATGGTTAGACCAGTAAATCATTGCAAAGATATGTGAGTCCCAGCACCTGTTCCCGAAGAGCGTCCTACCTGAAGTAGCGTTCTAAAAATGGGATTAAATATCGATTAGGAAACAGATGTCTTTGTTGGTGTTACGTATATAGTTCTTACCGTGAGACACGTAGTTTTCCTTTTGCATTCTGTACTCGGTAATATAGGGATAGAAATTCACATCGTCATAATGGTATATATGGTAATCACTTTAGAAATTAATAACCTTTTCCCATTGGATTATATGCCGTAATATTACATTCGATGACTTATGAACCTTTTACTGCAAGCTGCCGATGGTAAAATTTCAAATTATTAAAGAAAGGTCTTGTCCGCAGTATTTGGTTTCAATGCATTTGCAAATCACGGAGGGACATACCGTGTGTAAACTACAAACTGCATAGTGAAGAGAAAACAACTTGTACAAAATTAAATATCTAATCAAGACGTTCACACATATCAGACTGAAACATTACTTGATAAAGGCGTTGCACTGTCTCCCTGAGTTACGCTTGAATTCACTTTATTTGACTCAAAGCAGTCAAGCTCGTTGCTGGCTTTGAGTATGTTGGAAAATAAGGAAGAGTGCGGCTCCCTATCACTAAACTGCTCAAGAGTGAAGAAGTACCGAAAACGGAAACGCTGTAATAAAAATTCACACTTATTTGACATAAGTGCCTTAAAGATTTTGACGTGTTCCTCTTCTTAAGACGTTTACAGACGATCAAAATAACGATGCACCATATTATTCTCACAAAAGCCTGCAAATAAACAATGTTCATCCGGTGTTCAAGGTTGAATAACCAAGAAAAGTGCCACTCTAAAGTTCTAAAAGTAACGTAAAAAATCATTTTTCAATAATCTGATTGCAGCATATAACGTTCTCCATGAGCAACGCGCATGCGTGAGGTGATAGTACATGCCGAACGCAGCTCATTGCAAGTTTCGTCCTTTTTCACCATTTTTCTCACTCTTTTTTGTGAGTTTTGCTTTGCACGTTATGTGCAATGTTTGAGTGAGTTTGCTGAGGAAGTTTGGTGTTTATTGCATCGTCGTGTCAATCATTTCCGAGCGTTTTGTTCAACATTGGTCGTAAGGCTGGATCCAGACGTCAGCGCCAGCGGTCACCGAAACCTAAGGTTCCTTCGGTCCCCGTAATGTCAGTAGGTCAACAAGACGTGGCTAATTCAATAACATCTCCGACGACTAGCAGCGCTACAAAAAGTCAAGAAAGCGTAATGAAAAATCAAGATTTAAAGGTAAAATTCAAGATATTTAGTTCGAAACTGCAAGGTTTGAAGGAGCTGGATGTCATTCATGCATGCAAACAGGTGGTCGGAAGGAATGGACTTATTGGTGTGCAATACATTCCTAAGTCAAGACAATGGATTATCTACGCCAGCGACGCAAAAAGCAGAGACAAATTACTCGTTGAAGGTATAGACATTGGAGGCCTACATGTGTTACTGAGCATTTTTTCTTCGCCACAGGAGAATAAAATTAGAGTTTCAATTCACGATGTACCTATGCATGTAACGAACGTCACGGTAGCATCCCTTCTTGAGCGGTACTGTGTGCAGATGGAGCCCATGATCCGCTGTACTGTGACTGATCCACTCGATGGGTCCAAGTATTATGATGGAAATAGATTCTGTTATGTTTCATCGTTGAAGTCTCCGATACCAAGTTTTTTAGAGCTTACAACAGCGGCTGAAAATGGTGTAAAGACCTCGTATCCCATCAGAGTGTTCCATAATGGACAACCATTGCAATGTCATATTTGTAAAGAAAATGACCACACTGCCAGCGACTGCCAAAAATGTCCACCATTAACGTGTTATAACTGCAAACAAATAGGGCATCGAAGTCAAGACTGTTTGGAAGGAAAACGGTGCTACAAGTGTAAAAAAACAGGGCATTTAGCTGCTAAATGTCAAGATGTAACACTTGAGACAGAAGTTGTAAATGACTTCATCGAAACCTACTCAGAGCGTGTAAAAGCCGCAGAGCGTGTAATTGACATGGCGTTGGATGATATCAGACGTTCAAGTATAACGACGACAGCAATGGTACATTCCAAACATACAGGACTAAGTAATTCTCCCAGTGGCAGTCAGTTACACAACACACCGAACATAAGTGAACATGTTTCTCCAACAGAAAGTTGCACATCCCCAACGAGTAGCCATGGTAAGAAAAATCGTGGTATCGTCAGATTTTTTACAAGATTGGGGTCAAGAAAGAAGAAAGACCGATCTCCACCAACACCATCGAAAATCTTCAAAAGAAGAGAAAAGACTTCGTAACAACACCATCGACATGCAGCAACGTCTCAGAACATTCAATTCGTTCACCAGAAGATCAGAGAGAGAAGACTGGAGATGTCGTTAGACCTGTACACTCAGTGTAACGATTGTTTCATGCTATTATGACATACAAAATTATTTCAATCAATGTAAGAGGTCTTCGTGATAAAGTAAAACGAAGAGTTATTTTCAATACTTGCCTCAAAAAGGTTATCATATTATTTGTCTTCAGGAAACATACAGCAAAGTGAGGATGAATTTTTTTGGAAAAACGAGTGGGGTGGGAATATTCTTTTTAATCATGGTACTGTACATAGTTGTGGAGTCACAGTCTTATTTTCAACAAATTACAATATGTAATTGAAACTGTCCGAAAGGACGATGCAGGAAGATTGATTATTGTTAAATTCAGCGTGGAAGGATGTAGCTTTTGCATTTGTAATGTTTATGCACCGAACAGTAATGTGGCAAAATGTTCTTTTTTTAGGTATATTCATCGCATTCTCAGTTCAGAATTTGTAAATGAAAGTATTATTTTATGCGGTGATTTCAACCTAACCTTAAACCCCGTGATTGACAAATTCCCTTTTGTAACTGAAACAGATGGAGACACGTGTACTACTTCTAGGCTAGCCTTACAGAAAATTATTAGTCATTTCAATCTGTGTGATATTTGGAGACTCTTACATCCAAATAACAGGGAGTATACATGGAGGAAAAGAGCACCATAAGTACAGTGTAGATTTGATATTTTCCTTATTTCGCCTGATATAAAGAAAGCCTCAAGTTTGTGTGAGATTTACTCTGCATATAGAACCGACCATATGGCTGTTGAATTGAGTTTTAAATTTTGTAGGCACGAAAAAGGGCCAGGGTATTGGAAATTCAACAATAGCCTGTTGCAAGATACTGTGTTTTTGAATAACTTAGTTATTGCTATCGAAAATTTTTGTTGTACTTATGAGCATTTAGAGTGTCACCAAACAAAATGGGAGCTATGTAAAAAAATGTTAAAGCAGTACACAATTGCATATAGTTGTAAAAAGAGTAGAAAACATCGGAGTAAGAAACAAGACCTTGAGGAGCTGCTTGTGAAAAGAGAGAAGTGTCTTTGTGCTAACCATCAATTGAAAATTTCGCTCTTTACCAAGAAACCCAAGCTGATTTAAACGAAATATTGCTGAGGAAGCAGAGGGAGCTCAAGTCAGAGCAAGATCACGCTGGGTTGAAAAAGGTGAAAAAAGTACAAAATATTTTCTTGGTTTAGAAAAGAGGAACTATATGAAAAAGAATATTGTAAAATTGAAAACAAGAGATGAGAGAGTTGTTACTGACCTTAGTAGCATTTTGAGTGAACAGGTGAGTTTTTACAAAGATTTGTATGCTGAAAAATTGCAGTCGATGAGCTTCAGAGATTTTACAAAAGATATGCAGGTGCCACGACTGAATAGGGTGCAAAGAGAAAGTTGCGAAGGTAAAAATTACAGATGAGGAATGTATAAATGTATTACGTAACATGAAGTCTAATAAGTCACCTGGCTATGACGGCTTGACTGTCGAATTCTACAGAAAGTGTTGGCCATTATTGGGCAAACTTATTGTGAATTCCTTCAACGATGCATATCATAACGGGCACTTGTCAAGTTCACAACAGAAAGCAATTTTGACTCTTTTACACAAAAAGAATGAATTAGAACTCTTAAAAGAATTGGCGTCCTATTTCACTTCTATGCGTAGATTATAAACTTTTAGCACATGTTTTGTCAAAGAGAATGTCAAACGTTATCTCAAACATCGTTAACACAGATCAAGTTGGATACATTAGAGGAAGATATGTTGGTGAGGTAGTAAGACTAATACAAGACATGTACCACTATACTGATAAGTTCAACATTCCAGGTGCCGTTTTATTTATAGACTTTGAAAAAGCTTTCGACTCTGTAAACTGGAATTTTATGTTTGACACATTGCATTTCTTTGGCTTTGGACCCGAATTTATAAAATGGATTGAAGTTATTTATTGTAACGTTAAAAAGCTTTGTCATAAGCAACGGTTGGATGACGAACTTTTTCTCTTTGAATAGAGGGGTTCGTCAAGGGTGCCCACTTAGCGCTTTGCTGTTTATTTGTGTGTTGAGGTTTTAGCATGTAAAATTCGTCAATGTCATGAAATTGAGGGTTTACCTCTTCCATGTGGTGATCTTATCAGGAATGTTTTAAAAATAGCACAGCTTGCAGATGACACTACTATTTTTGTACATAATGAGCAGTCTGTGATAAAGTAATTGACATTATGTATGATTTTGAAAAAGTTGCAGGTTTAAAAATGAATATAGAAGAAACAGAAGCAGTATGGCTTGGTAGTAAAAAACATTGTAATAGGGATATTGCAGGTGTGAAGTGGACTAATAAACCAGTTAAGGCTCTTGGTGTATGGTTCGGGTACGATGAAAAGAAATGTGAAAGATTAAATTGGGAGTCAAAAATTGTAAAATTTGAAAATACTTTAAATTCATGGGGAAAGAGAAATTTAACCTTTTATGGTAGAGTTCTCATTGTAAACTCACTAGGTTTATCGAAGCTGATGTATCTAGCGTCAATGATTGTTGTACCAAATTACATTGTGCAAGCAGTGGATAAATTGATTTATGGCTTTGTTACATAAGGGATCGGCAGATTGTTTTCGGAGGCTGTAATATGCCAATTTTCAGTTTGAAAGTGAAATCCTTCCATTTTATGTTGATTCCCCGTTTACTAAACAGCGTAGAAGCATGCTGGAAAATTTTCCTGTGTATCTCTTTGAGCCTTCTGCACAACATTCTGTTTTAAGAGATGTGATTTCAAATAAGATTATGAAAAATGTTTTTGATCTCAAACTGCCGAAGTTTTATCAAAGTGTGTTGAAATCATGGAATGGTATTAAGCCTCATGATGGAGATCAAAGTCAAACACGTGATATCATGTGGAACCTTAAATATAGTCTTTTTCTCACATGTAGACGTAGCCTAGAATACATGACTTTGGATGAAAAGAAAAAACCTCTTAAGGATTTAAAAACTAAGTGTATTTATAAAGCTTTGCTAGCTGATTTCATGCAGCCAGCCTGTATGTTAACATGGCAAAATGAGTTACGAATTACTGTTAATTGGAGTAATGTTTGGGAATTAGCTCACAAAGTGACACAAGAGAATAAATTAAGAGCTTTTCACTGGAAATTTTTACACAAAACCTGTATTAACAATGTAAAGCTGTATAAATGGAATAAGCGCCAAAATGCCCTTTGTGAGTATTGTAATGTTATGGACACTTTCAAACATCGGTATTTTGATTGCATTGTTGCCAGAAAGTCTGGAAAGTGGCAGAACAGATTATCAATGCTTTGTATTAACAAAATATGTTTCTTTCTTGGGAAACTATCATCGAAGGTGTATATACCAATGTAGATGCAAATAAGAGAATTACTTAATTTGTTTTGATAGCAAAATGGTCAATTCACAAAAGTCGATGTTTAAATCTTTGTGATGCAAATATTGAAATGTTATATAGACAAGAACTGAGAATTCGTCGTATTCTTTTCTAACGGCTGATTTTCCTTTTGCTTATGTAAAGTTTTGCTTTTTCTCTTCAACTGTGAATTTGAATAAAGAATGTTGATTATAAAAAGAAAAAAAAAATAACGTTCTCCAAAAGTTATTAGAGGTGATAATGCGTTCCTTTCTGCTCAAAAGGCAGAGGATAAAATAATAAACAGTATCATGCTTATTCAATACTTTTTTGTGATAATTTAATCCACACATTGCGATTGCAGTTCCAAAAGTATAATCATATCTTACCTGAAACTATACACTAGTCCGTTTCATTGTACAAAAGTGACATCAGAGATCGTAAAGAGAACAATTTTTTTTTGTTTGATCAATTAATCATAGGGAAACAAAGTACCCCGGATATATTTGATTTCAGATTGACTGCCACTGAAATGCACCTGCTATTTGCAAATAGTCAAGATTGTGAAATGTTATATGTCTACAGGTTTTGATCAGTGTTGACTGCAGCAGAAGTGATTATATCATTCGAAGTCACAGTCCTTGAGCCGCTGTCTGCCTTAGCGCGTAGTTACCAACTTAAAGGTATACTGTCATCTGTTCCAGTTTTGTCAGTTACCATGGAAAGTGAAAATCTAACCAATAACGGAATTTAAACGGATGGCTGCTTTTAAAAAATAGCGCTCTCACATTGGCATTTTGAATACCAAGGAACGCCCCTTTGACCATATATGGGCATATTTAGATTACAGGTGACTGTATACCTTTACTAAAACTGATCATTTTTTCCATAAAATAAATACCTTGGGCAAAACATGCAGGCACAAGTGTGACATCTTTATTAAATAAACCGGTAGAGATTAATTATTGATTTATTGATTGATAGAATAAAATGAGCGTATCATTGTAATTGGTCATGAATGGAATGATCACATTTGGTGAAAGATTAGAAAGCATTGCCAAAACTTAGCAATTCCCTTTTCATTATTGTCTCCAAATCCGCCAAACTCGTGAATGAATAACAGTAACTTATTCATGTTCGTCTTTGAAGAAAACGCTCAAAAGCAATCACAGTACATTCCCGAACGAGTGGACAAACCTTCAACAGTATTATTTCATTTGGTAAACAATGACCGAGAGGACAAAGAAAATATCCCCTCCGGCACCAAATATATATTCTCACAAATGCTCCTCGTATTTCAAAAATATTCTTCCAGGTTCTACTGTCTACTTTATCCCTTATCAAAATTACATCCTTGGCAATTACAATAAAATAGATATTTTGGAATGTAATATAATTGTTATCATTTTGTTTCTTGTGGCAGACACGTATAGTGACTGTAAATATAGACTTAAATAACACCGATTACTTAATTTTCAATAGTATTTTACAAACTCCCATATGAATACATTTTAACCGACTTATGCTAACAAAGATGTCTGGCTGTATTCACATCAAGTTGAGCAAATTCAAAAACATCTGGCGTACGTCGTCTTTCAACACAACAGCATATGACAGATAACTTAATCTCAAAATCTTACAATAATTATGAGACTATTTTCTTCCCTCAGAGATATAAACAGATTAAGTAATTCAAAACGTCTTGCACGCAGTTGACTTCTCCTGATCCAGTGTCTGGTTTATCGGATTGTACATCACAAGGCCGACAGCGACTTCTATCGAAAAATATTTAAGGACGTGATTTCCTATGAAACTGAAGTGGTCATACATAATCAGAGTGAGCTTATCTCCATCTAGTGGATGGTTAACAAGTAATCATGCCGTTTCTACGTCCAATGAAAAATTGAAGACCCTTGAAACTGTTATGTGTCAGTTGGTATTTTATGTAAGAATTCACTTATGTTAGTATATAAGCTTTAAAACGTCTGTTAACCTATTTAAGTGACCTTGCCATTTTCGTATAGCACATCGTAACAGTTCCGCATATACCATTGCAATTGATGTATTATCGTAAATCTTGACATTTCAGATGAAATGAGCATGTCTCACTAGTCCTGTTTCAAAATTACCAACATTACACGTCCTACACACATGTATTGCATGCTCTGATTGGTTAATCCGCTTCTCTAAGGTCCACTTTCAGAGCAGCCATTGGAAGGACCTCATGTGTTAGGTCTCATTATTATGTATTATTCAATTTATAGCTTCCTGATTGGTTAATGTGTAGGTCCGGACCTCCAGTGTTCACTGCCTCATTATGCAATGTCCCATGTACTTTTGGATGATGCCTGCTAGTGGTCGCAGCTCGATCCCAGTATATGAATACGATGGTTTCAATCGGGTTCGAACTCACAACGTACGGTACCCAATCACCTAGCGCAGAAGCCACAGACAAAACCGCTCGGCCAATGAAGAAAGGTACTCATGCCGAGTATTTGTCAAAATATCTAGTTAGATTTGACCTTGTTCGAGAGTTCCTTCACTATTCATGGCATTTTATGTGATACTGTGAATTATACATGAATTAAATATTGCCAGGAGAAATTTTGTCCTTTTCCCTGCGGCAGTTGGTTGAAATGAGCTACTGACGCCTGAAACCGTTACGTAATTTTTGTTACGTAATGCCTTTCCCGCACCACTTCGTGAAACACCTGGCTGAATAGGGAGTCTGTGTTATTCATTCGATCAAAACAAGCAAATCTTAGAATAGCATTGCTTTGGTCACTTCATTAATTGCTTTACAGGTATTATTTGTTTTCAATTTTACTTCTTTAAACGAACCAGCACATAGTTCCCAGGTTAGCTAAATTGCTCTGATAAATTTCTTGATCAAGTCAATTTTGCATTTCTCCAAGAGTTTGCGAGAAAGATATTCATACATGTCCGTCCAAAGATCGGTATATGTAGGTTACGACCGGTACGACTGATGCACAAGAATCTATGACGGCTGGCACCAGCTGCAGTCAGTTGACTGCGTACAACTGTTCTCAGAACGGTCACAATTTTCGATCTTTGGAACATGGTAAACGACTTACTGAATTATATAATGAACGCCATGTGTTTCTTTTGAAGCTCTATTGTGTCCTCGTGTCATTCACAGGCCTCACTGTTGTCGATACGGCCAATGCCCTCGTCAAATCAAAATGAAAATGAAAAGCGTGAATTTTGTACGTAGCCAACAATTGGAAAACAACGAGCCAACATGCCTGTAATGCATAAAGGGACAGGGATAAGCAAAAACATGGAAATTTAACGCATGAATGTTTATCGGTCATTTTTCGTTGTAACTTTCAGCCGATCCGTGAACATCACGAATAACGTATTACTTCAGCGGTAGCAGGAAGCACGTGGGACATTGCATAATGAGGCAGTGAACACTGGAGGACCGGACCCACACATTAACCAATCAGGGAGCTGTAAAGTGAATAATACATAGTACTAGTCCTGTTTCAAAATGACCTACATTACACGTCCTACACACATGTAGTGCATGCTCTGATTGGTTAATCCGCGTCCCTAAGGTCCATTTTCGGAGCAGTCATTGGAGGGACCTCATGTGTTAGGTCTAATTATTATGTATTATTCAATTTACAGCTTCCTGATTGGTTAATGTGTAGTTCCGGTCCTCCAGTGTTCACTGCCTCATTATGCAATGTCCCATGTACTTTTGGATGCTGCCTGCACTTAGTCGCAGTCCGATCCCAGTATATGAAGAAAGGTACTCATGCCGAGTATTTGTCAAAATATCTAGTTATAGATTTGACCTTGTTCGAGAGTTCCTTCACTATTCATGGCCTTTTATGTGATACTGTGAATTATAAATGAATTAAATATTGTCAGGAAAAATTTTGTCCTTTTCCCTGCTCGAGTTTGTTGAAATGAGCTACTTACGTCTGAAACCGTTGCGTAATTTTGTAACGTAATGCCTTGAAGCTCTATTGTTTCCTCTTGTCATTCACAGGCCTCACTGTTGTCGATGCTGCCAATGCCCCCGTCAAATCAAAATGAAAATGAAAAGCGTGAACTTTGTGCGTAACGAACAATTGGTAAACAAAGAGCCAACATGCCGGTAATGCTAGATTTGGTTCAAGTCGATGAATTTAAAAAAAAAATCATTTATAATAGTTTCTCTTGTGTCTCTCCAATTTCCTACAAAACTATTCGGAATTTGGTAGCCCAGGCCATGTTTTTCCCAGCGATTGAATGCGCTACCTTTGAGTCTGCGATGTATAGTGCGTTAGTTTCTGCCGGATTCACCTCCGCGTGCAACTCCCCTGTATAGCGTTCACCCGACTCATCGTAAAACTCGAAAGTTGAAGTATAAAAAACTAGGCTGGCCGTGCAATTTTTTATAAGGCAATAGCAAATTTACCAAATTTAAGATTCAGAATTGCTGCTAGTTCTATGATAAAAATGTCTTCCACAAAACAAGACGATCAAGATTTCATGTGTTTTACAGGCTGTGAGATGAATGCACCCAATCAGCATATATGGAAAGCAGTGTAAATATTTGAGTATCATAAATAATGTCCAAGGAGCGCATTCTACTAACGTATGTTATAACACAAAAAACTCACTCGTAAGGGTTTAAATTGCTGACAACTATCTTTTTGTCTGGTTTCAATAATTTAACAGTGCTAAAGGAAAGCCATGCTTGTCATAGATATATAGGCCATGTTTGCGTACCAAATACCGAGCATTCTGCATACCTATCGAAGTAGACTGCAATTCAGTAGTAAGTTGAAGCATAGACAAAATGATGATAAGTTATACTGTCACTTCCATCCAGTGACTGTCAACGTAATCTCAAAGGGAATGATAAGCATGCAATATGCGATCAAACAGAAGATTTGGAAAAGAAAACAATCTGTTGATAGATTGAAAGATAGTCTACCCATAGTTCTCACGGGTGTATGGTCAATCTTAGATAGCTCTTATATGACTTCAGATAGTCACGATAACAGCAAGCTCGGCGAACTGTTTTAGAAGCTGTGACTAGTTTACATTGAATAACCATTGTACATCGAATCTGTAGTCACATCGGTATCACATTTGATGGATAATAACGACCATAGAATTTCGATGCCCTCGAAAGCTCTTGAGCCTACCAGCAGAGATAAACGTGTCTTCCAATCTATGGATCGAGCCGGCTGCTTATACCTTTCGTGTTCGATAAATATGTAGAAGTGAGCATCGATGACGAAAAGTGAAGACGTTTTCCTGGCTTCCTGTCGATTCTTACTGCTTTGTGCTCCTTGCCGACACCGAAATATCATTTTCTTGAAATCGATCTGAAACATCACAACAATTAGTAAGAAGATAAGTCAGTTGGCTAGTTACTCAATCAATCGATCTGTGTGAATTCTTTAGTGTTTTAAAAATCAAATAGACATATTAATCTTAATTGCATGGAGACTGTGAGAACTTTGTTGCATGAAAAGCGGGAATTCCCTACATTTTACATTTTTAACTAACAAAAACACTGGTCTCAAACTTTCAGATTGATAACACAAACACAACAAAAAGCTTGTCGTAATTACTTCTGATTTGTTAATGAGCTGATGAACTGCCTGAAAATGGTAGCATTTAGCTAACACTACTTTGCAATAGTAACTACAAAATGATGCCATCTTGTGCATTTAAGCAATGGCGAAGTTTTCTCTTAAACTAAATGCTCTTAAACTAAATGACAACGTCATTTTTTGATGTAGAAGTCTAATGATTTGGACACCGACTATAATACATGTATGTGCGGGCTTATGTTTTGAAAATAGGTATTTATACAAATGTGAAGCAACTATTGTCAAAACTAAGCATGATATGGGGTCTTAGACTAAGTTCCAAGTTCAATGCTGGCATAGACGACGAAGTGCTGGAACAAAAGTATGAAAGAAATCTTTTTAAACTGCTGAAGGGCATTCTGCGCTTTATTTATAGTGCGATGAGGAACAGACGGTACGTTACAAGGTTTTAAAGGTAAAACGAGCCTCGGGGACAGATATTCTGTCTCTCAAACTTTTACCGTTCTTTTCTGATCAGCCACTTGTTGGGGTTAACTTTAAAGCTCTTGGTGAGAGAAAACTTTTTACCGGCTCAGCTTTTCGAAATTAGAAAATTTGACTTTATTTTTCAAAGAGTAAATACAGGAATGGCGGCCATTTTGAATTCAAATATCGGTAAATCTTGGATTATTTGTCTCTCTAGTAACAAATTGCACGGTGACCCCTCCGATTTTTATTCATGATTTTGAAAGAGAATGGTTGAAAGATTCCTTAAGGAAAGTTCGAGCAAAGTTAAAATCTTTCACTTTCGAGGAGCATACTAACTTAAGGTTTATTCGAGTCTTAAAGTTGTGTGTGTGGTCTCATACAAATCCGTAATCATACAAAGTGATACTGACACGTAACAGAAACTGGATACACACTGGTATTTTTATACTTGATTTGAAATCATTTAGATTCAGTGATGAAAGCTGCAAAAGTCTCTGTAATCTGTAAACAACATGGGGCGCACAAAATCAATTTGCAATCAGTAGAAGACGCACAACATGGTTCGTCTCATCATACCCTGGTACAACTTCTGAACAGGGCTTAAGAAAGACAATCCTGTATATGCAAATATTAGCACGTTCTTAAAATATTTCATCTCAAGTAAATGAATAATATCTTGTACAATATTTATCTCATATGCTTCAGTAACCTCAATTCTTGATCTGATGCAAGATTTATTTGAATGAATGCAAGATTTTTTTGAATAGCTGAGCTGTGCATAAGCTCGAAAATACAAATGAAGTATGCATAATGCTATATCAGTGTCCATGTTTGTGCTGACTAAAATGAGATCATTGCATTGCCTCACCCTCAGGCTGGTAGAGAAGAAGGCTATGCGGTACCTTTACAGTGATGTATATGCACCATATGACAAGATGGTCAGTTGATTAGTCGTTATGAGACACTTTGCTGCTATTATTTAAATTGTTACTATAAATACCGAACGTTTAGTAAGCTTTATATATTTTGACTACATTTACAGAATTAACATCAGTGATATTAAACATCAGTTAGCAATTGAAATTTAAGGACAAACTATTCAAGATATCATGGTCAATCATATCAAAAGAAAGCAGTTACTCCAATGTGTCTAAAAAATGCAATCTTTGTCTACCAGAGACGTTATTATAATGAATGTAAATGAGACCAACCTGTTAAAGCTCCATAAGCTGTATCTTTTGGCTATTTTTTCAGAACTTTTGTTTTGTGGTTTTCCTACACTTTCTGCATTGAATCCTTAAACTGCCATTTAATGCCAAGTATTTAGCATATCAATACAACCTATATGAGTATGATCTACATTATTATTGTTGAAAAATTGTATTCACGTCCAGACTAGAATTCTTTTTAAACAATAAACGATGATCACTACACATATACAAGCTGTTGTTGACAAAAAGAATACTCGAAATTAATTTCGGCATGACAAACGGATTAGGGTCAGACACGGTTTTTGATATAGATTTAGCAGAATACTGAAAAACTTGCCACTAGTTACAGCTTAAACAAGCATTCTGGGTTGCTCTCCAAGTGTTTGCATATATGAAAAAACGTTTAAAGAAAGCACGCTGACACTCTGGTTATTTCGTCTAAGATTCTATATATTTCAAGGCTACGACATTTGCTCTATGGCTAGACCCTCTTCGGGTACATTCAAAGAGAGTAATGAAACATAGAGATCCCAGTATACTTGTTAGTTGCAATATAACTGTGAAATTTGTTCGATTAAGCAAACACAGAAGTTACATAATACTTTGGAACTTAAAAAGTACATTGCTTGGGTAGAAAACTTTGAAAATGGTTTTGCTTATGTGGAAGACTGAAAATGTAGTGGGAGTGATGTCAGGATAGAAGTGGATTCAACTAAAAAACATAACAATGCACTCTAAAATGGAAAGAAATGTATAGCATGCGGAAAAGAATTTACTTGTTAAGCTATGGCACTTATCTCGGTGATACCGGATGATGGTATGTGTGAGAATAAAGGAAAACCGGAATTTATGATAGAGGCAGTTCCCGAGATAAGGAGACAGGGCGTTTTCATTGGTCGCAATGATAACGCCCAGGTCGAAATCGTTGCAGAGCGCATGCGCAGATTATCGCCATGCTGCCTTGCGTTTTGAGAGGACGTACATGTAGGCCCACGCTCCCTGCGTTTGATTGATTCTTCAGTAATCCTGCCGAATATCACGGTATGTTACAATTTTTCTGTGTACGAAGTGTTACCCAGCAGCTGCACGTCATGAAATCGAAAAACTGTATACGATCTTTAACAGTGGACCGCAAGTGTAATGTAAGCTAGCAAAACCCACAGGTAAGTGGAGTTGCCGTGTACGCATAGAGACACGCGTACGGTCCCCACATTTGTGGAGGGACCGTGATAGAGAAACTACTACACGGCAACTCCACGTACCTGAGGTATAACCAGGGTCCCTCCTCAAATGCCATGGGACCTAGCTATAACGTTGTACTACATCGATTCTCAGAGTGCTGTTCTGCGCGGTAGGGAGAGATGCGGTAACATTTGATAATTTTTAACATAATGATGGGGTTGAGTGGATGTCGGACAGTGAAAATTGTCCGTAAACGACAAGAAGTCAACACTGCTGAACAGACTGTGTTGATATTTGGTACAGATGTTTAGACCATGTTCAAGGTTCTGATTCCTCAAAATGGTGCCAAACGAATCAGCGGTTAGATAGATATGAGAAATTGTTGACCCTCTTTTTCAACTAATTTATTTTAGGGGCCTTGCATATGTGTATTTTGGAAGGTACACCAATACTGCACTTTGGACTGTTTTATGAGTTATGGAACAGAAATTTGTGTACTGTTAGATGAATGCTAGAAACATGGAATGGAAGTATCAGAGATTTCCATGCTCTTATGGGCATCAAAAGCGATAAAAAATAACATATTTCATATTTTAGTTTCTCACATTTGAGACGACCCTGGGCATTTGTTATATTATATCATATCTGCTCACTTCAGTCTTGAGTAAACATCCTTGAGTCAATATACAGACTTTGACATTCACATTCTAGAGATTAGCCTGGTTCCCTGGAAACAGGTCCAAGATCACCATTCTGATAACAATGGTTTGGGTAAAACCATTGTGGTGAAAAGGTTAATATCCAGGACATCACATGTTACAGTCTTTACTCCTATCTCACAATGAATGAAGTTTCAAGTTTTAGGTTAGTTATCAAGCTAGCACCAGCATCTCTCCTGAGCATCTGTCCGTGTGTTCTCAAAGGGACATAGTGATGATTTATCCGTTCATATCCATTTAGTTGAACTTGTCTAGGAAATGTATTACACAAATTTCAGCATATGTTGCCTTTGGAATGTGCCATCTGTCAGACCAGAGTGACCAATACTGAACCCCTGTGTGCTTTCAAATTCTGATTAAGTTTTCTGATTAACGTCAATTATGTGCTTCCGAGACTAATTTTACTGTTTTTGAGAGAATGGGTCATTATCCCTTTTCCTGCAAAGTCCATATTTCACCACCAGGTCAAGATGGTTAAAATTAATGAAACACAACATATTCCATATGGTGTATTTTAACATAATATTGAAAGCTGTTCAAAACATAAATACTGTATACTTGATTTTTTACTAAAGATGCTATAACAGGCCAAGCCAAGTGGGTGAAAATACATCATATTTTGGCTCTATACGGCTTTTAACTGACTTGGCTGATGGGGAAGTGATACTGTCTGGCATGAAAAGGGTTAAACTTGCAAGAGCCATGCTCCTGTCTCTTTTCCAATAAGAGTGTTGTTTTTTTTATTATCTTCAATATATTCATACTTGAAACACTCTAGAACTTAACTAGGATAAAAATTAGAGGAATGTTGACATTACTTCGGAGACTGATTGTATTGTGTGTTAGAGAATGGGCCATTATAGTTGCAAGAGCCATACCCCTGTCTCTTTTCAAATTGAAGTTGTCTCTTTGGATTTTCTTCACTATATTCTTACTTCAACCTCTCTATTAAACTTGTCTATACGATACAAATAAGAGGAATGTTGACAAAAGTGGGCTTCGGAGACATATTCTGTTGTTTTTGAGAGACTGGGCCATTATAGTTGCTAGAGCATACCTCTTTCTCTTTTCAAAATAAAGTGTTGTTTTTGGAATTTTTTCAATATATTCTAACTTCAAACACTCAATTGAACTTATCCAGGATACAAATGACAGGAATGTACACAAAGGTTGGCTTGGGAGACAGATTTTATTGTTTTTGAGAGAATGGACCACTATAAGTTGCAAAAGCCCTGCCCCTGTCTCCTTTCAAAATAGAGTGTTCTGTTTGGAGTTTATTCAATATATTCTTACTTCAAACACTCTATTGAACTTATCTAGAATATATATGACTGGAATGTACACAAAGGTTGGCTTCGGAGACTGATTTTATTGTTTTTGAGAGAATGGGCATTATAGTTGCAAAAGCCATGCCCCTGTCTCCTTTGAAAATAGAGTGTTCTGTTTGGAGTTTATTCAATATATTCTTACTTCAAACACTCTATTGAACTTATCTAGAATATATATGACTGGAATGTACACAAAGTTGGCTTCGGAGACTGATGTTATTGTTTTTGAGAGAATGGGCATTATAGTTGCAAAAGCCATGCCCCTGTCTCCTTTCAAAATTAGAGTGTTGTTTTTTGAGTTTATTCAATATATTCTTACTTCAAGCACTCTATTGAACTTATCTAGAATATATATGACTGGAATGTACGCAAAGGTTGGCTTCGGAGACTGATTTTATTGGTTTTGAGAGAATGGGTCATTATAGTTGCAAAAGCCAAGCCCCTGTCTCCTTTCAAATTAGAGTATTGGTTTTGGATTTTCTTATATATATTCTTACTTCAAACACTCTATTGAACTAATCTAGAATATATATGACTGGAATGTACACAAAGGTTGGCTTGGGAGACTGATTTTATTGTTTATGAGAGAATGGGCATTATAGTTGCAAAAGCCATGCCCCTGTCTCCTTTGAAAATAGAGTGTTCTGTTTGGAGTTTGCTTCAATATAATCATACTTCAAACACTCTATTGAACTTATCTAGAATATATATGACTGGAATGTACACAAAGGTTGGCTTCGGAGACTGATTTTATTGTTTATGAGAGAATGGGTCATTATAGTTGCAAAAGCCATGCCCCTGTCTCCTTTCAAAATAGACTATTCTTTTTGGAGTTTATTCAATATACTCTTACTTCAAACACTCTATTGAACTTATCTAGATTTTATATGACTGGAATGTACACAAAGGTTGCCTTCGGAGACTGTTGTTATTGTTTTTGAGAGAATGGGTCATTATAGTTGCAAAGCCATGCCCCTGTCTCCTTCCAAAATTGACTATTCTTTTTGGATTTTCTTATATGTATTCTTACTTCAAACACTCTATTGAACTTATCTAGAATATATATGACTGGAATGTACACAAAGGTTGGCTTCGGAGACTGATTTTATTGTTTTTGAGAGAATGGGCATTATAGTTGCAAAAGCCAAGCCCCTGTCTCTTTCAAATTAGAGTGTTTATCTTGGAGTTTATTCAATATATTCTTACTTTAAACACTCTATTGAAATTATCTAGAATATATATGACTGGAATGTACACAAAGGTTGGCTTGGGAGACGGATTTATTGTTTTTGAGAGAATGGGCATTATAGATGCAAAAGCCATGCCCCTGTCTCCTTTGAAAATAGAGTGTTCTGTTCGGAGTTTGCTTCAATATATTCTTACTTCAAACACTCTATTGAATTTATCTGGAATATATATGACTGGAATGTACACAAAGGTTGGCTTCGGAGACGGATTTTATTGTTTATGAGAGAATGGGCATTATAATTGCAAAAGCCATGCCCCTGTCTCTTTTCAAATTAGAGTGTTCTTTTTGGAGTTTGTTCAATATATTCTTACTTCAAACACTCTATTGAACTTATCTAGAATATATATGACTGGAATGTACACAAAGGTTGGCTTCGGAGACGGATTTTATTGTTATGAGAGAATGGGCATTATAGTTGCAAAAGCCATGCCCCTGTCTCTTTTCAAATTAAAGTGTTCTTTTGGAGTTTATTCAATATATTCTTACTTCAAACACTCTATTGAACTTATCTAGAATATATCTGACTGGAATGTACACAAAGGTTGGCTTCGGAGACGGATTTTATTGTTTATGAGAGAATGAGCATTATAGTTGCAAAAGCCATGCCCTGTCTCCTTTCAAAATTAGAGTGTTGTTCTTGGAGTTTATTCAATATATTCTTACTTCAAACACTCTATTGAACTTATCTAGAATATATATGACTGGAATGTACACAAAGGTTGGCTTCGGAGACTGATTTTATTGTTTATGAGAGAATGGGCATTATAGTTGCAAAAGCCATGCCCCTGTCTCCTTTGAAAATAGAGTGTTCTGTTTGGAGTTTGCTTCAATATATTCTTACTTCAAACACTCTATTTAACTTATCTAGAATATATATGACTGGAATGTACACAAAGGTTGGCTTCGGAGACGGATTTTATTGTTTTTGAGAGAATGGGCATTATAGTTGCAAAAGCCATGCCCTGTCTCCTTTGAAAATAGAGTGTTCTGTTTGGAGTTTGCTTCTCTTACTTCAAACACTCTATTGAACTTATCTAGAAATATATGACTGGAATGTACAATGAGGTTGGCTTCGGAGACGGATTTATTGTTTATGAGAGAATGGGCATTATAGTTGCAAAAGCCATGCCCCTGTCTCCTTTGAAAATAGAGTGTTCTGTTTGGAGTTTGCTTCAATATATTCTTACTTCAAACACTCTATTGAACTTATCTAGATTTATATGACTGGAATGTACACAAAGGTTGGCTTCGGAGACGGATTTTATTGTTTTTGAGAGAAGGGCATTATAGTTGCAAAAGCATTGCCCCTGTCTCCTTTCAAATTAGAGTGTTGGTTTTGGATTTTCTTATATATATTCTTACTTCAAACACTCTATTGAACTTATCTAGAATATATATGACTGGAATGTACACAAAGGTTGGCTTCGGAGACTGATTTTATTGTTTTTGAGAGAATGGGCATTATAGTTGCAAAAAGCCATGCCCTATCTCTTTTCAAATTAAGTGTTCTTTTTGGAGTTTATTCAATATATTCTTACTTCAAACACTCTATTGAACTTATCTAGAATATATATGACTGGAATGTACACAAAGGTTGGCTTCGGAGACTGATTTTATTGTTTATGAGAGAATGGGCATTATAGTTGCAAAAGCCATGCCCCTGTCTCCTTTGAAAATAGAGTGTTCTGTTTGGAGTTTGCTTCAATATATTCTTACTTCAAACACTCTATTGAACTTATCTAGAATATATATGACTGGAATGTACAATGAGGTTGGCTTCGGAGACGGATTTTATTGTTTATAAGAGAATGGGCATTATAGTTGCAAAAGCCATGCCCCTGTCTCTTATCAAGTTAAAGTGTTCTTTTTGGAGTTTATTCAATATATTCTTACTTCAAACACTCTATTGAACTTATCTAGAATATATATGACTGGAATGTACACAAAGGTTGGCTTCGGAGACGGATTTTATTGTTTATGAGAGAATGGGCATTATAGTTGCAAAAGCCATGCCCCTGTCTCTTTTCAAATTAAAGTGTTCTTTTTGGAGTTTATTCAATATATTCTTACTTCAAACACTCTATTGAACTTATCTAGAATATATATGACTGGAATGTACACAAAGGTTGGCTTCGGAGACTGATTTTATTGTTTTTGAGACAATGGGCATTATAGTTGCAAAAGCCAAGCCCCTGTCTCTTTTCAAATTAGAGTGTTTATCTTGGAGTTTATTCAATATATTCTTACTTCAAACACTCTATTGAACTTATCTAGAATATATATGACTGGAATGTACACAAAGGTTGGCTTGGGAGATGGATTTTATTGTTTTTGAGAGAATGGGCATTATAGTTGCAAAAGCCATGCCCCTGTCTCCTTTGAAAATAGAGTGTTCTGTTTGGAGTTTGCTTCAATATATTCTTACTTCAAACACTCTATTGAATTTATCTGGAATATATATGACTGGAATGTACACAAAGGTTGGCTTCGGAGACGCATTTTATTGTTTATGAGAGAATGGGCATTATAGTTGCAAAAGCCATGCCCCTGTCTCTTTTCAAGTTAAAGTGTTCGTTTTGGAGTTTATTCAATATATTCTTACTTCAAACACTCTATTGAACTTATCTAGAATATATATGACTGGAATGTACACAAAGGTTGGCTTCGGAGACGGATTTTATTGTTTATGAGAGAATGGGCATTATAGTTGCAAAAGCCATGCCCCTGTCTCCTTTCAAAATAGAGTGTTCTGTTTGGAGTTTGCTTCAATATATTCTTACTTCAAACACTCTATTGAACTTATCTAGAATATATATGACTGGAATGTACAATGAGGTTGGCTTCGGAGACGGATTTTATTGTTTATAGAGAATGGGCATTATAGTTGCAAAAGCCATGCCCCTGTCTCTTTTCAAGTTAAAGTGTTCTTTTTGGAGTTTATTCAATATATTCTTACTTCAAACACTCTATTGAACTTATCTAGAATATATATGACTGGAATGTACACAAAGGTTGGCTTCGGAGACTGATTTTATTGTTTTTGAGACAATGGGCATTATAGTTGCAAGAGCCAAGCCCCTGTCTCTTTTCAAATTAGAGTGTTTATCTTGGAGTTTATTCAATATATTCTTACTTTAAACACTCTATTGAACTTATCCAGAATATAGATGACTGGAATGTACACAAAAGTTGGCTTGGGAGACGGATTTTATTGTTTTTGAGAGAATGGGCATTATAGTTGCAAAAGCCATGCCCCTGTCTCCTTTGAAAATAGAGTGTTCTGTTCGGAGTTTGCTTCATATATTCTTACTTCAAACACTCTATTGAATTTATCTGGAATATATATGACTGGAATGTACACAAAGGTTGGCTTCGGAGACGGATTTTATTGTTTATGAGAGAATGGGCATTATAGTTGCAAAAGCCATGCCCTGTCTCTTTTCAAGTTAAAGTATTCTTTTTGGAGTTTATTCAATATATTCTTACTTCAAACACTCTATTGAACTTATCTAGAATATATATGACTGGAATGTACACAAAGGTTGGCTTCGGAGACGGATTTTATTGTTTATGAGAGAATGGGCATTATAGTTGCAAAAGCCATGCCCCTGTCTCTTTTCAAGTTAAAGTGTTCTTTTTGGAGTTTATTCAATATATTCTTACTTCAAACACTCTATTGAACTTATCTAGAATATATCTGACTGGAATGTACACAAAGGTTGGCTTCGGAGACGGATTTTATTGTTTTTGAGAGAATGGGCATTATAGTTGCAAAAGCCATGCCCCTGTCTCCTTTCAAAATTAGAGTGTTGTTCTTGGAGTTTATTCAATATATTCTTACTTCAAACACTCTATTGAACTTATCTAGACTATATATGACTGGAATGTACACAAAGGTTGGCTTCGGAGACGGATTTTATTGTTTTTGAGAGAATGGGCATTATAGTTGCAAAAGCCATGCCCCTGTCTCCTTTGAAAATAGAGTGTTCTGTTTGGTGTTTGTTTCAATATATTCTTACTTCAAACACTCTATTTAACTTATCTAGAATATATATGACTGGAATGTACACAAAGGTTGGCTTCGGAGATGGATTTTATTGTTTTTGAGAGAATGGGCATTATAGTTGCAAAAGCCATGCCCCTGTTTCCTTTGAAAATAGAGTGTTCTGTTTGGAGTTTGCTTCAATATATTCTTACTTCAAACACTCTATTGAACTTATCTAGAATATATATGACTGGAATGTACAATGAGGTTGGCTTCGGAGACGGATTTTATTGTTTATGAGAGAATGGGCATTATAGTTGCAAAAGCCATGCCCCTGTCTCCTTTGAAAATAGAGTGTTCTGTTTGGAGTTTATTCAATATATTCTTACTTCAAACACTCTATTGAACTTATCTAGAATATATATGACTGGAATGTACACAAAGGTTGGCTTCGGAGACTGATTTTATTGTTTTTCAGAGAATGGGCATTATAGTTGCAAAAGCCATGCCCCTGTCTCTTTTCAAATTAGAGTGTTCTTTTTGGAGTTTATTCAATATATTCTTACTTCAAACACTCTATTGAACTTATCTAGAATATATATGACTGGAATGTACACAAAGGTTGGCTTGGGAGACGGATTTTATTGTTTATGAGAGAATGGGCATTATAGTTGCAAAAGCCATGCCCCTGTCTCCTTTGAAAATAGAGTGTTCTGTTTGGAGTTTGCTTCAATATATTCTTACTTCAAACACTCTATTAACTTATCTAGAATATATATGACTAGAATGTACACAAAAGTTGGCTTCGGAGATGGATTTTATTGTTTTGAGAGAATGGGCATTATGGTTGCAAAAGCCATGCCCCTGTCTCCTTTGAAAATAGAGTGTTCTGTTTGGAGTTTGCTTCAATATATTCTTACTTCAAACACTCTATTGAACTTATCTAGAATATATATGACTGGAATGTACAATGAGGTTGGCTTCGGAGACGGATTTTATTGTTTATGAGAGAATGGGCATTATAGTTGCAAAAGCCATGCCCCTGTCTCCTTTGAAAATAGAGTGTTCTGTTTGGAGTTTGCTTCAATATATTCTTACTTCAAACACTCTATTGAACTTATCTAGATTTTATATGACTGGAATGTACACAAAGGTTGGCTTCGGAGACGGATTTTATTGTTTTGAGAGAATGGGCATTATAGTTGCAAAAGCATTGCCCCTGTCTCCTTTCAAATTAGAGTGTTGGTTTTGGATTTTCTTATATATATTCTTACTTCAAACACTCTATTGAACTTATCTAGAATATATATGACTGGAATGTACACAAAGGTTGGCTTCGGAGACTGATTTTATTGTTTTTGAGAGAATGGGCATTATAGTTGCAAAAGCCATGCCCCTGTCTCTTTTCAAATTAAAGTGTTCTTTTTGGAGTTTATTCAATATATTCTTACTTCAAACACTCTATTGAACTTATCTAGAATATATATGACTGGAATGTACACAAAGGTTGGCTTCGGAGACTGATTTTATTGTTTATGAGAGAATGGGCATTATAGTTGCAAAAGCCATGCCCCTGTCTCCTTTCAAAATAGAGTGTTCTGTTTGGAGTTTGCTTCAATATATTCTTACTTCAAACACTCTATTGAACTTATCTAGAATATATATGACTGGAATGTACAATGAGGTTGGCTTCGGAGACGGATTTTATTGTTTATGAGAGAATGGGCATTATAGTTGCAAAAGCCATGCCCCTGTCTCTTTTCAAATTAAAGTGTTCTTTTTGGAGTTTATTCAATATATTCTTACTTCAAACACTCTATTGAACTTATCTAGAATATATATGACTGGAATGTACACAAAGGTTGGCTTCGGAGACGGATTTTATTGTTTATGAGAGAATGGGCATTATAGTTGCAAAAGCCATGCCCCTGTCTCTTTTCAAGTTAAAGTGTTCTTTTTGGAGTTTATTCAATATATTCTTACTTCAAACACTCTATTGAACTTATCTAGAATATATATGACTGGAATGTACACAAAGGTTGGCTTCGGAGACTGATTTTATTGTTTTTGAGACAATGGGCATTATAGTTGCAAAATCCAAGCCCCTGTCTCTTTTCAAATAGAGTGTTTATCTTGGAGTTTATTCAATATATTCTTACTTTAAACACTCTATTGAACTTATCTGGACTATATATGACTGGAATGTACACAAAGGTTGGCTTGGGAGACGGATTTTATTGTTTTTGAGAGAATGGGCATTATAGTTGCAAAAGCCATGCCCCTGTCTCCTTTGAAAATAGAGTGTTCTGTTTGGAGTTTGCTTCAATATATTCTTACTTCAAACACTCTATTGAATTTATCTGGAATATATATGACTGGAATGTACACAAAGGTTGGCTTCGGAGACGGATTTTATTGTTTATGAGAGAATGGGCATTATAGTTGCAAAAGCCATGCCCCTGTCTCTTTTCAAGTTAAAGTGTTCTTTTTGGAGTTTATTCAATATATTCTTACTTCAAACACTCTATTGAACTTATCTAGAATATATATGACTGGAATGTACACAAATTTTGGCTTCGGAGACGGATTTTATTGTTTATGAGAGAATGGGCATTATAGTTGCAAAAGCCATGCCCCTGTCTCTTTTCAAGTTAAAGTGTTCTTTTTGGAGTTTATTCAATATATTCTTACTTCAAACACTCTATTGAACTTATCTAGAATATATATGACTGGAATGTACACAAAGGTTGGCTTCGGAGACGGATTTTATTGTTTATGAGAGAATGGGCATTATAGTTGCAAAAGCCATGCCCCTGTCTCCTTTCAAAATTAGAGTGTTGTTCTTGGAGTTTATTCAATATATTCTTACTTCAAACACTCTATTGAACTTATCTAGACTATATATCACTGGAATGTACACAAAGGTTGGCTTCGGAGACTGATTTTATGTTTTTGAGAGAATGGGCATTATAGTTGCAAAAGCCATGCCCCTGTCTCCTTTGAAAATAGAGTGTTCTGTTTGGTGTTTGTTTCAATATATTCTTACTTCAAACACTCTATTGAACTTATCTAGAATATATATGACTGGAATGTACACAAAGGTTGGCTTCGGAGATGGATTTTATTGTTTTTGGAGAGAATGGGCATTATATTTGCAAAAGCCATGCCCCTGTCTCCTTTGAAAATAGAGTGTTCTGTTTGGAGTTTGCTTCAATATATTCTTACTTCAAACACTCTATTGAACTTATCTAGAATATATATGACTGGAATGTACACAGAGGTTGGCTTCGGAGACGGATTTTATTGTTTATGAGAGAATGGGCATTATAGTTGCAAAAGCCATGCCCCTGTCTCCTTTGAAAATAGAGTGTTCTGTTTGGAGTTTGCTTCAATATATTCTTACTTCAAACACTCTATTGAACTTATCTAGATTTTATATGACTGGAATGTACACAAAGGTTGGCTTCGGAGACGGATTTTATTGTTTTTGAGAGAATGGGCATTATAGTTGCAAAAGCATTGCCCCTGTCTCCTTTCAAATTAGAGTGTGGTTTGGATTTTCTATATATATTCTTACTTCAAACACTCTATTGAACTTATCTAGAATATATATGACTGGAATGTACACAAAGGTTAGCTTCGGAGACTGATTTTATTGTTTTTGAGAGAATGGGTCATTACAGTTGCAAAAGCCATGCCCTATCTCTTTTCAAATTAATGTGTTCTTTTTGGAGTTTATTCAATATATTCTTACTTCAAACACTCTATTGAACTTATCTAGAATATATATGACTGGAATGTACACAAAGGTTGGCTTCGGAGACGGATTTTATTGTTTATGAGAGAATGGGCATTATAGTTGCAAAAGCCATGCCCCTGTCTCCTTTGAAAATAGAGTGTTCTGTTCGGAGTTTGCTTCAATATATTCTTACTTCAAACACTCTATTGAACTTATCTAGAATATATATGACTGGAATGTACAATGAGGTTGGCTTCGGAGACGGATTTTATTGTTTATGTGAGAATGGGCATTATAGTTGCAAAAGCCATGCCCCTGTCTCTTTTCAAATTAAAGTGTTCTTTTTGGAGTTTATTCAATATATTCTTACTTCAAACACTCTATTGAACTTATCTAGAATATATATGACTGAAATGTACACAAAGGCTGGCTTCGGAGACGGATTTTATTGTTTATGAGAGAATGGGCATTATAGTTGCAAAAGCCATGCCCCTGTCTCTTTTCAAGTTAAAGTGTTCTTTTGGAGTTTATTCAATATATCTTACTTCAAACACTCTATTGAACTTATCTAGAATATATCTGACTGGAATGTACACAAAGGTTGGCTTCGGAGACGGATTTTATTGTTTATGAGAGAATGGGCATTATAGTTGCAAAAGCCATGCCCCTGTCTCCTTTCAAAATTAGAGTGTTGTTTTTGGAGTTTATTCAATATATTCTTACTTCAAACACTCTATTGAACTTATCTAGAATATATATGACTGGAATGTACACAAAGGTTGGCTTCGGAGACTGATTTTATTGTTTTTGAGAGAATGGGCATTATAGTTGCAAAAGCCATGCCCCTGTCTCCTTTGAAAATAGAGTGTTCTGTTTGGTGTTTGTTTCAATATATTCTTACTTCAAACACTCTATTTAACTTATCTAGAATATATATGACTGGAATGTACACAAAGGTTGGCTTCGGAGATGGATTTTATTGTTTTTGAGAGAATGGGCATTATAGTTGCAAAAGCCATGCCCCTGTCTCCTTTCAAAATAGAGTGTTCTGTTGGAGTTTGCTTCAATATATTCTTACTTCAAACACTCTATTGAACTTATCTAGAATATATATGACTTGAATGTACAATGAGGTTGGCTTCGGAGACTGATTTTATTGTTTATGAGAGAATGGGCATTATAGTTGCAAAAGCCATGCCCCTGTCTCCTTTGAAAATAGAGTGTTCTGTTTGGAGTTTGCTTCAATATATTCTTACTTCAAACACTCTATTGAACTTATCTAGATTTTATATGACTGGAATGTACACAAAGGTTGGCTTCGGAGACGGATTTTATTGTTTTTGAGAGAATGGGCATTATAGTTGCAAAAGCATTGCCCCTGTCTCCTTTCAAATTAGAGTGTTGGTTTTGGATTTTCTTATATATATTCTTACTTCAAACACTCTATTGAACTTATCTAGAATATATATGACTGGAATGTACACAAAGGTTGGCTTCGGAGACTGATTTTATTGTTTTTGAGAGAATGGGCATTATAGTTGCAAAAGCCATGCCCCTGTCTCCTTTGAAAATAGAGTGTTCTGTTTGGTGTTTGTTTCAATATATCTTACTTCAAACACTCTATTTAACTTATCTAGAATATATATGACTGGAATGTACACAAAGGTTGGCTTCGGAGATGGATTTTATTGTTTTTGAGAGAATGGGCATTATAGTTGCAAAAGCCATGCCCCTGTCTCCTTTGAAAATAGAGTGTTCTGTTTGGAGTTTGCTTCAATATATTCTTACTTCAAACACTCTATTGAACTTATTTAGAATATATATGACTTGAATGTACAATGAGGTTGGCTTCGGAGACGGATTTTATTGTTTATGAGAGAATGGGCATTATAGTTGCAAAAGCCATGCCCCTGTCTCCTTTGAAAATAGAGTGTTCTGTTTGGAGTTTGCTTCAATATATTCTTACTTCAAACACTCTATTGAACTTATCTAGATTTTATTTGACTGGAATGTACACAAAGGTTGGCTTCGGAGACGGATTTTATTGTTTTTGAGAGAATGGGCATTATAGTTGCAAAAGCCATGCCCTATCTCTTTTCAAATTAAAGTGTTCTTTTTGGAGTTTATTCAATATATTCTTACTTCAAACACTCTATTGAACTTATCTAGAATATATATGACTGGAATGTACACAAAGGTTGGCTTCGGAGACTGATTTTATTGTTTATGAGAGAATGGGCATTATAGTTGCAAAAGCCATGCCCCTGTCTCCTTTGAAAATAGAGTGTTCTGTTCGGAGTTTGCTTCAATATATTCTTACTTCAAACACTCTATTGAATTATCTGGAATATATATGACTGGAATGTACACAAAGGTTGGCTTCGGAGACGGATTTTATTGTTTTGAGAGAATGGGCATTATAGTTGCAAAAGCCATGCCCCTGTCTCTTTTCAAATTAAAGTGTTCTTTTTGGAGTTTATTCAATATATTCTTACTTCAAACACTCTATTGAACTTATCTAGAATATATATGACTGGAATGTACACAAAGGTTGGCTTCGGAGACTGATTTTATTGTTTATGAGAGAATGGGCATTATAGTTGCAAAAGCCATGCCCCTGTCTCTTTTCAAATTAAAGTGTTCTTTTTGGAGTTTATTCAATATATTCTTACTTCAAACACTCTATTGAACTTATCTAGAATATATATGACTGGAATGTACACAAAGGTTGGCTTCGGAGACTGATTTTATTGTTTATGAGAGAATGGGCATTATAGTTGCAAAAGCCATGCCCCTGTCTCCTTTGAAAATAGAGTGTTCTGTTTGGAGTTTGCTTCAATATATTCTTACTTCAAACACTCTATTGAATTTATCTGGAATATATATGACTGGAATGTACACAAAGGTTGGCTTCGGAGACGGATTTTATTGTTTTTGAGAGAATGGGCATTATAGTTGCAAAAGCCATGCCCCTGTCTCTTTTCAAATTAAAGTGTTCTTTTTGGAGTTTATTCAATATATTCTTACTTCAAACACTCTATTGAACTTATCTAGAATATATATGACTGGAATGTACAATGAGGTTGGCTTCGGAGACTGATTTTATTGTTTATGAGAGAATGGGCATTATAGTTGCAAAAGCCATGCCCCTGTCTCCTTTGAAAATAGAGTGTTCTGTTTGGAGTTTGCTTCAATATATTCTTACTTCAAACACTCTATTGAACTTATCTAGAATATATATGACTGGAATGTACACAAAGGTTGGCTTCGGAGACGGATTTTATTGTTTTTGAGAGAATGGGCATTATAGTTGCAAAAGCATTTCCCCAGTCTCCTTTCAAATTAGAGTGTTGGTTTTGGATTTTCTTATATATATTCTTACTTCAAACACTCTATTGAACTATCTAGAATATATATGACTGGAATGTACACAAAGGTTGGCTTCGGAGACTGATTTTATAATTTGAGAGAATGGGCATTATAGTTGCAAAAGCCATGCCCCTGTCTCTTTTCAAATTAAAGTGTTCTTTTTGGAGTTTATTCAATATATTCTTACTTCAAACACTCAGTTCCAGAGCAAGATAAAATCACTGAAAGTGAATTACAAAAAAGTTGTTGACAGCAACAGGCAGTATGAAAGTATGACAGCACTCACGTTAGCCATCTTGTTACAATGCTGTATGCTTGGCCATATACACCTTTTGAACTCGAGAGAGAGCATTAAGGTTCCAAGACAAGAAATTGACCTAGTTATCTAACAATTCTCTGATAGTTAATAAGCTCAGAACCCCTTAAATTATACATTTTCTGAAGGCCAAGATATAGGGTAAGATTTTGGTAACCACAGTGTCACCATTGTTTACTAACTATCACATGGCAGGTAATTGCATAACCTTTCAAAAATAGGTTTTACCCATGTTTTGTCTCAATACTTAAAAATATCTGACTCAAACTTGCTGGAATGCAAGCTGTCACAACGCTCTTCCAAATTGTGTCTCAGATTTTTTAGCTCCCATAGCCATATGTATATATGGCAATGGAAGCTATTCTTATAGGCTAGGGAAATGTCTGTATGTATGTATGTCTGTATGTCTGTGTGTCTGTAGTCTGTATGTCTGTATGTCTGTATGTCTGTCCGTCAACATCAAAAACTCCAAAACCGCTGTACATTTCATCTTGATATTTGGTGTGTTCATGGATGATGGGCTGTAGATGAGATTTTGTTCAAATGAAGTTGTCATTGCCAAAAATATGCAAATTAAGTGAAAAAATGTAAAAACAGTCAAAATTGAAAAAACTCAATAACCACTGAGCAGATTACATGAAAAATTAGCATGTAAGTACTTTGGGCTGACATGAAATGATTGTGCACATCTTGGGTCAGTATCTTGGACTTGCTATTTTTCATGAATTTTTTTGTAATTTTCTCCCCTTTTTGGTCAAAAAATCTTCTACTCTTAAACCACAAGTCCGATTGATTTGAAACTTGGTATGGAAGTGCATAGGAGTGACCTTTCCCAAATTTGGGCAAATCGAGGTGAAATTTGCATATTTTTAGTTTACACGTCCATAGACTCCCATGTATAAGGCAGATCTCCATAGACTCCCATGTATAAGGCCACGAAAAATAAAAATTTAGTTTCTCATTGTATTCATATTGCAAAAAGGATGCAGTGACACAATTTTAGTCCCCACGGATGAAGTCCAGTGAGCTTATAGATTGGGTCATGTCCGTCTGTTCGTCCATCCGTAAGTCGATCCGTTCATGCAGATATCTCGGATATTTTGACAAAATGTCACGTGACCTCGGTGACCTTTGACCTCAAATATACATATTTGTCTATAACTCAGTAACCACAAGTGCTACAGCCTTCATGTATGGTATGATGGGACAGCTTATGACGCCACATATTGTACCTCATTAATTATGCGCATATCTAATTTTGAGCGAGCCAATAGAGCTAGAGGTCTGATTTTTGGTATATGGGGATAACTTAGCAATACAATTTTTTTGACAAAATGTCACGTGACCTCGGTGACCTTTGACCTCAAATATACATATTTGTCCATAACTCAGTAACCACAAGTGCTACAGCCTTCATGTATGGTATGATGGGACACCTTATGACGCCACATATTGTACCTCATTAATTATGCGCATATCTAATTTTGAGCGAGCCAATAGAGCTAGAGGTCTGATTTTTGGTATAAAGGGATAACTTAGCAATACAATTTTTTTGACAAAATGTCACGTGACCTCGGTGACCTTTGACCTCAAATATACATATTTGTCTATAACTCAGTAACCACAAGTGCTACAGCCTTCATGTATGGTATGATGGGACAGCTTATGACGCCACATATTGTACCTCATTAATTATGCGCATATCTAATTTTGAGCGAGCCAATAGAGCTAGAGGTCTGATTTTTGGTATATAGGGATAACTTAGCAATACAATTTTTTTGACAAAATGTCACGTGACCTTGGTGACCTTTGACCTCAAATATACATATTTTTCCATAACTCGGTAACCACAAGTGCTACACCCTTCATGTTTGGTATGATTGGACACCTTATGACGCCACATACTGTACCTCAATAATTATGTGCATATATCATTCTGAACGAGCCAATAGAGCTGGATGTCTGATTTTTGGTATATAGGGATAACTATAGGAGAGAAATTTTTTGACCAAATGTCATGTGACCTCGATGACCTTTTACCTAAAATATATGTTTTGTCAATAAATAAGTAACCACAAGTGCTATGTCCTTTGTATTTAGTAGGATGGGAGACCTTATGACAACACACACGCTTTACCTCATTAATTATGTACACATCTAATTCTGGGCAAGCAAATAGAGCTAGAGATCTGATTTTTTGGCATATAGGGATTAATTAGCAATATAATTTTTTTTTTCAAAATGTCATGTGACTTCGATGACCTTTGACCTTGATTATACATATATATGCATATTTCAGTAACCACAAGTTCTATACCCTCCAATTTTGATAGGATATTAGACCTTAAGATGTCACATCTTGTACCTCATTTATAATGCGCATATGTATTTCTTGGCTGGCCAATACTGCTAGAGGTCTGATCTTTTTTCCCGATTTAGAACCATAACTTAGACATGCCTCATGTGTTTCAAATTGGGAACAACGACATAGACCTATGTGCCACTAGATCTCAACATATACACTCCAGTGATACTTCTTAATGACCACATTTTCCTGCCCCATCAAGACTAATACTCTTATTACAAGTGGGGACTATGTCATTGTAAATGACTTGTTGAGTTAATGGTTGTATCACAGTATTCGATATATCTAATTCTGTATTTTTTCCATTTTATATTCTGAATAATTACATTAAACATATTTCACTGTACATTTCATTTAAGTATTTTCACTTCATGCACTTTATCCCTTTCACACATGTTCAAATATCTGACCAGAAAACAAACACTAAATAGTCCAGGATGGGAGCTACAGTGTCATTGACGCTATTTTTATATCTTACTTAGTTTTTAGTTGAGCACAATTTAAAGATATCAACCAGGGTTAAATTCACCGCTCTGTAAGTTTCCTGGCGTAAAAATTGTTTAAAAGGTTTAAAAAATTTTTCTGTCATCTCAGGATGGTGAAAAGGCAAATATTTGATCTTTGTGACAATGTCGCATATTTAGATATAGTAAAGGCGACTGTGATTTGCTTTCTTGAAAGTTGAATAATTACACTGACTCAGATCAGGGAATAGAACTAAAGTCACATACAATATCAACTGAAGATTGTGGCTCATTCTATGTAGTACATGTCACAAGTTGTAAACTGTCACTTACAACCACTGGTTAATGACAATGAACTCATTGTTAATGTATCTGAGTAAAGTAAGAGTGAATGCTGAGTAGCATCACACAAATATGCTCTGGCAGGCAAGAATGTGTTATTCAGAGTTAAGCAAAGGCGAAACAAATGTGTACCCTAGTAACATGACCAACACAAGAAAGAGCTGCAGTCCCTGAACATTTTTCTCACATTTCGAAACAGGTTGTGTGTGGTTTCTCATGCATCTTGAACTGTGGTTTTACAACTTATCCGGACACCAAACTTGCTAATTACCCAGCAACTTCGCTGATGATATAGAAACTTGGGTGTCCGGATAAGTCGTAAAACCATGTAAAAATGTGCGGCTTTGATGTAATGATTGATTGATATTTTTCACCAATCCTCAAACGAACACATTAATGATACATCCTGTAAATTTTCTGATTTTTTACAGATTTGTTCCACAGTACATGACGGAAATCCTATATAAAGAAGCCATGTACATCAGTGTTCTCCCCAGGCCATTTTAGCGTAGCGGTCCCGCTACGCTTTCGCCTCTCCCCGCTACGCTTTGATTCTCCCCGCTACGCTTTGAAATATTCCCGCCATCCTTTAGTTCACACGCTAGCGCTCTGCGTAGCTACCAGCTGTTGCATGCATTGTCTACACATTAGCGCTCACAGCAACTTTCAACCTGGTGAAAGAGTGGAAGGTGTGAAGTATGGTATGCGTCCGATAACTTGTCCGTAAGTGTTGAGAGGAACGTTAAAACAATAGAAGAATCGGCTGGGTTGTTCACAAGTTTTCATTCTACAACAACTATTACGACCAACAAAGACCTTCAGTCGGTATACATCGAGGACAAGTATTCACAGAGTTAGGCGGTGTAGCACTAGCGGGGCCTTTGATCACATTCCCATGCTTCGATCAACGAAATGGACCGCAAAAGAAACAAAAGAAGCAGTTGACTAGTGAGGTTGATTATGATTTTACAACGATGATCTTTTTTTTTGTCCGAGTACGATCACGATCGCGATCGAGTTCACATTGCATAAATTCCAATATGGCGGCGGCCATGTTGGCCGACGTGTTTATAACGTGTTGACATTGATCCTGGCGTCGCGTGTGGTTCCACTCTGACACGTTCTCTGAAAGATTTTACACCTGATTTTCGAGTGATTCTAGTGGTACTTAGTTCATGTCTTGTGATCATCTTGTGGTATTTTTAAAATCAAGAATCGAACGACGATGTTCAGTGGCAGTGGTAGTTACGCGGGGTAGGGGGGGGGGTCGGCTGGTTGAAATTGATCCCCGTGATGAAACATTATTCGCGGTGTTTGTCGTTCAAAAATGATATAAAACTCAATTACATTTGAATTGTGTAAAGCTTAAACTTATGAATTTCCTCTTTGTTGGCAATTTTTGACAATTTTATTAGCAATATATGTATTAATGAAACTCCAACCAGACGAACCATTTCTTGCTTTCAATCTGAACTTGCTGTTACTGTTTGAATCTTCTATTTTAATTGCAATTGTACTATTTACTGGTGCAGTGTGATGATTTATTTAAGTGTAATAAAGAGTTTCCATGATGTTCAAATTGCATACTTGTGTGTTACCATTGCATTTTGTTGTGAGTGTACATGAATGCCTGGGTGCTTGTGCAAGCTTATATCCATATGCAAATATAAATTAATGATATGCAAATGATTATGCAAATTAGCCGCTACGCTTTTGCTTGATCCTGGGGAGAACACTGTACATTTCTTGTATCAAACCAGATATGAACTGTAAATGCTCACGTGTTTCATTATATATTGCAGTTATGTGTAAATTTGAACCGTTGCCACATGTTTGCAACTTCATTGAAATTATTATGATCAACATAATGAACAATAATCACCGCCGATTAATTCTAAAAGGTCTTGAAGTATACAAATATGTAATTAGCTGAAATAAAAATATTAAAGTTATTTGACTGCTCTTATTGTATCACCACTTTATATAGCAAGTGTAATTACTGTTGGCCAAGTCCTTCAAGCCATATATGCCGAGCTGTGAAAGCTCATTAGATATGCAAATTATAAATTAGCTGACATGAAAATGTGAAATGACTTTCGATATTGTTTTAACCTAGTACCTGGTATAATCATCAATGTACATAGCATGTTTTGCCAACTTTGATCAAGTAAATCCCGGTATATATCCCTAATAAGCAAAGTTAATTAAATATGTAAATTAGGAATTGGCTTAAGTAAAAATGCTTAATGATTGTCAATAATGCTGTATCATGGTATCTGTAATATGTGTAGCAAACTTTGTCAACTTTGGTCGAGTCAATTCTGATATATATCTCTAATTAGGAAAGATCATTAAATATGCAAATTGGGAATTGGCTGAAGAGAAAATGCTTAATGACTTTCAATAATGTTGTATTATAGTGTCTTTAATGTACATAGCAAGTTTCATCGATTTTGATCACGTCAATTCAGATAAATATCCCTGATTATGAAAATTCATTTAATATTCAAATTAGGTTTTGGCTGAAGTAAAAATGTCTTTTGACTTTCAATAATGTTATATCACGGTATCTTTGATGTATATAGCAAGTTTCAACAACTACATTCAAGTTAATTCAGATATATATCCCTAATTGGGAAAGTTCATTAAATATGCAAATTCGGAATTGGCTGACGTAAAAATGCCTAATGACTTTCAAAAGTGTTGTATCATAGTGGCTTCAATACATGTCATCAACTTTGGTCCAGTCATTTCAAATATATATCCCTAATTAACAAAGTTCATGAAATATGCAAATTAGGAATTGGCTGAAGTTAAAACGCTTAATGACTTTCAATAATGTTAAATCATAGTATCTTTAATATACATACCAAGTTTGGTTAATTTTGATCAAGTCAAATCAGACATATATCCCTAGTTAGGAAAGTTCATTAAATATGCAAATTAGCATTTATCTTTCTTGTCACCCCTTAATGGTTCCCACTGCTGATATATCTTGGTGTGATCAACATTTGTAGCAAATCTCATAAAATTGTGTGTAGTCGTTTTAATGTATATCCGTTTTTTTCTAAAATCATTAATTATGCAAATGAGCAAAAAGTATGCAAGCCACACCCACCAAAAACTAATCAGTTCTTGCCATTTACTAACTGAATATATGTACCAGATTTGATTCTGATCTTATGAGCCATTTTTGAGATATCGGACCAACAGACAGACAGACAGACACACAGACAGACACACACACACACAGACACACAGACATCGCTGCGACATATGCTCACGTGTGTAAACACGTGAGCAAAAAATAAAAGAATCTCATTGAAAGATGCAGACATGCTCTGCCGACAGACAGAAAAATTAAGTGCCTTAAAATAAATAACAAAGTATGGTTTCTCTGTCAGGAGTCTGGTGATGCAGATTAAGAACATTACTACTATCCTCTTGGTATGCTTTATAGGGTCACTTGTCAGTTTTGGTCAAGAAAACGTGTTCTCAAAATTACTTGTCTGATAGCTTTGTAATTTGTTTCAAAAGTCCGATGCAAAAGCTCCCAAACTGCTGACCTACCATCTTAGTATTTGGTGTACGGGTAGACCCAGGGTTTAGATGTTCTGTTGTTTAAATGAACATGTCAGTGTCAAAAATATGCAAATGAGGTTAGAAAAAGGGGAAATCTTGCAAATGTTCAGGAGTAGTGGTATTAACTTAACCAGCCTACACATCTCAGTCAGAGCTTCTATAACCTTTAACCTATTTGTATCCAGTGTACTTATTATGTGTAGGAGTCGTGGCAGTGACTTAAACAGCCTACTCCACTGACCTCAAGTCATTTCCTGTCATTGTTCATGAACTGATACATATTGACAGACCTGCTGAAACCATGAAGGACTGTGTTGAAACATTCCTCTGCTAAGCCTGTTCCTAAAGTTGACCTCCAGTACCTAAAGTTTCAGACTTATTTACTTTTGTCATTACTGTTTTTCTGGTTAAAATATATCTTGACGGACCAAATATGAGCACACTGTCATTGACGGTATTTTTATATGATATGATCAGATGAATGTGTAATAATTGATGAACCTTAAGTTTACCATGATTGGCCAGCTAATCGAAAGTTAAGACTTTTTTTATAGCCCGAAAGTCAAATGCAGTGTATTCATTATGTTTTAAATGGCATGTTTTAAATGGCATTATTTATAAAACAATCTTCCATGTGTTAATCTCTGGCCTGATATTTTGTATGAAAGCAGTCAATGTCATGAGCGTCAGTCACATGACCCACATTGGGAGTTCTTCAACTCTTAAAAGTCAGAGCTATCTCTGTCACTACCCATAGGCAGTAGAAATATTAACTTTGAAAATGTGAACAATACCATTGTTAAGTTAATAAAGTGCGTTCCTATTCTACTGCATGTTGAACACTCCAGTATTAAGCTTGCAAACACAACCTGTGAATGTGTATAGATTTGCATCATTTACAAATGACTTTCATTGTTGACTCCAGTTTAATTATCACCTATATTTTAAAATATACAGGCTTTGTTAACAAACTGAATGTTGTGTGTTTGAACATGACAGCAAGAAACAGTATTTGATATATTGTATGCAAATATTAAAAAATGTCATCAGTTGCAGCTTGATGTCCTGTGACGAGGTCTACTTGTTGTTTTGCTTGTGAAAATTCAATGGCATCATGAGATTGGAGATTGTTTTAAATAAAAGGCATGAAATGAGATGCAATGGTTTTATATTGTGCTTACTTTTTACTGACATTAGAATGGGAAGAGTATGTAAAAATGTTCTTATTTAATTACCTGCGTACCAAACTATACAAAAAGGTACTTTAAGTAGCCCCTCCCTTAGACTCAGAGTAAACCCTTCATGTCCCCATTCCAGCTCTTCTGAACTGAAATTTTCAGATTCCCCCTCCCCTGAATGCATGCCTCTAGCCTCGATCCCTGCAGTATTCATGAATAACCAAAAGCATGTTGAAATGCATAGTATTTAGCTCACCAACAAAACATGTATATGTATAACATGCAATCTTATTTTTAAAAATTTAAGTCTGAATAGTGGGTGTGAAGGTTGTAGACTTAATACTATCTGAAACTCATTGGATACTCTGTAGGCAGTGACATGCATGAAAGTGGGAGTAAAATCAAGCATACTGAAATCACATCTGGTTCAGTGTTTTTGAGATGTGGATACAAATTGAATGGTGTTTTCAGGTAATTGGCACTTATAACAAAATTGAAGAAAGTTGCATATTTTCATTGCAGCAGCTATACAACTATCAAGGCTATACTTCTCCCTGCCCTTTTTAAAGTAAAAAATTTAGGTATAAATACTGAGTGATAGACCAGGACATGCATTTTTCAATACGTTTAGTCGCAATGACTGACTAAATTAAGGTCACAGTCTTACTGATATGTTAAAGGGTTAATTTATGTTTAAGACTACTGGAAAACTTGTGCTATGTAGATAAAACTATAGGAAAGTATCATTATTGAAGTTGCTTTCTGTGGCACTCTTGATATATTCATGACAGTTTATTAACTATGAAAGTCTCTGACTGTTTTAATATTGCTTGACAAAACTAAAACAACATATAAAAGTTCCCATTTTGCATTACTTTTGAAATCCCATCCTCCCTCACGAAACAAGAATATTGTCCCAAAATTTATTTATTACATCACAGGACAGAGGAAGGGTAGTCTGTAGAAAGAAATTTGAGTACGTGATGTGCGCTGCCCAAAAAAAGCGAAATGTTTAATCCCCCGCACCCCTTAAGTCGCCTCCTGTAGAAAAAGTATTCAACTGCAACTTTTTTACATCCCTTTCATCTCATCACACGTACTCGGATAAATATCACACACTCCCCGTTTTTTACTCTAGCACCATCTTTGACCCACGATCACACAACTTTGACCCATATAATGTATACATGGTTAACGAGCGTAAATTCAAGTGTCATTTTCCCGATCTCAGAATCCTGCTGGTTTTCTAGCGGACGCTAAAATTGAAAATATTTTACCTGACTGTATAGTAGGCGAAATTACTTTCGAATGGGTTCCGAAAAAGAACAATTGTAAATTGTTAAGTTTGTTCGCAAGTCACATTTATCTGTTAAATATCTCAATGAATCAAAGATTTGTTTTTATGCAGTGATCGTGAGTAAAATCGTCATCATTAAATACAATAAAACTCTCTCTCTCTCTCTCTCTCTCTCTCTCTCTCTCTCTCTCTCTCTCTCTCTCTCTCTCTCTCTCTCTCGCTCGCTCTCTCTCTCTCTCTCTCTCTCTCTCTCTCTCTCTCTCTCTCTCTCTCTCTCTCTCTCTCTCTCATATATATATATATATATATATATATATATATATAGCGGATGAATAAAATTGCACACGTCTACTGATCTACTTGTATATTTTCTGTTTATTCTGTTGGTAATTTTGATACAACGTTTCGTCCTAAAAGTAGGACTTCATCAGGTTGAAGATGCAGATCACTAGATGTGTGCAATTTTATTCATCCGCTTTTACCAAACCACGCTACGAACAACACTGGGAGCTATCTAGATACATATCAAGTATATATATATATATATATATATATATATATATATATATATAGTATATATATATAGACATTAAATTCAGAAGGTAATAATATATTAATAATATAATAATAATAATAATAATGATAATGATAATGATGATGATATTCTTAAAAACACTCCACAAACGTCTCAGTGCGCTGAATACAACTTTTTAAAGGATTCAGAAACATGACAGCTAAAACTATAATTACGAATAAAATTTAATAAAAACATGTGTCTTCAACAACGTTTAAAAGATGTAAAGATTGCACGTCGAGCCTTCAAAGGGTGTGCATCGTGTTGACTGAATTCCATAACTCTTGAGAAGTACAGGCCTCCCCTCTTTCTGAACAAAATTGCCTCAAGTTTGTGTCTAAGGAAAAGGAAATTACATAGGATTGGAATAACGCTAACTGCCTGGCGTTACCGTATCGGTTGATTTTCTCAACCAATAAGCTCATCATGGAAACTGGTAACTCTACCGTCTGCGTATAACCCTATGGTCAAGTGATCTGCAACAATGGAATTGGGCTATCGATTTGCCTGTACAACGATAGTTGTCTCGACCCTGCTCGTCATTGGTGCTGCTCTTTCAGACGGTACGGTTCATAATTTTCTCAGTTTGCCTGTTTATGTACCATGTATATTTGTCAGATAATTTTTTTTAACAGTCATGTCCATAGTACAAGATCCGGACCCTATTTATTATTATTCAAGGTGGGGCTCGGTGTTTATCAGAATAGTTTTGTATATACAGCTATAGTGTTGAATGGAACAAATTTCCAAAAAATATACTGAGTATTACTTCAAATTCTCTCTTTAAAATAAAGTTAAAGAAGTATTTTTATGAAGCAATGAATCAACGTGAGCAAATGATTTTGTTTTTTATTAATTGTTGTCTTGCCGATTTGCAATTGCTTGTGAATTTGCTTTTCGTGGGACCACAGTGGAAAATAAGTTTTTAACTTTTCTGTGTTATCCCAAAACTTTCTTCTTTGTCCTTTTCCTTGTTTGCATTGTGTGGTTATTATTTTTAAATAAATCAAATCAAAATCAAATGTTCTGGCCTAGCAAGAGCGTTACAAGACAAACTGGCGTTTGAAGCTTTGTTGCTGTCAGAATATAGTTTGATATGAGTGACGGCTTGTCTGGTCATTTCAAACGTGAACTGAGCCACTGCCTGACGCCCTCACGTGTGCCTTATATGTGTTGTCTCCGATAATTACTAATTTAAGTGGCGATATAGAATCTAATCCCGGGCCATAGTCAACTAAGCCAAAACAGCCTAAAATTACAGAGACAATGTCTACCAGGGTGCGAGTACTGTGCGGTCGCTCGATATCGCTTGAAGAATTGAACACTGACAGCGGCAAAACCGGAGAAAATGATGATACAATAAAAGATATTATGGATGAACTTGGTACTATGAAATTGACTATCTCCGGTCAAATAGAATCCTTTCTCATGAAATAAATAACAAAATAGGACAAATTGAAGCTGAAATGAGAGAGGTCAGGTCAGAGCTACAGCGGGAATGTGAACATGTTAAATTACTCAGGAATGAAACTGAACAACTACGAACACGATGTTTAAACTCGAATCTGAAGCCGACTGTACTACATCGCAATTAAAACGCAATGATTTCATTATTTATGGAGTTCCTGAGCCGGCAAACGGTAAAGAAAGCTGGGATGATAGTGAGGAGAAAGTGAAAGCCCCAGCTATTTTTCTGTATCCATATTTGCCTTTTGCCTATTTTCAGTTTTTGTAATAATGAACTTGTCAAGATTTAAAAAAGGTAATAAAATGAATTGAATTGAATTGAATTGAATTGAATTTGAACGTCCTCATCGGCTTAATACCCCTTCCCTTCCGCGACCAATCATTGCCAAGTGTACAAGTTTTAAGCAGAAGGAACAGGTGTTAACAGCTGCACGGAAATGCCAAGACTCTGAAACACAATACCCTGTTGCTGAAGATTTCTCTATCCGTGTTCGTAACATTAGAAAGAACATCGAAATTTGTTAGACAAGCCCGGCAAAACAACCAACGATGTAGGCTTTCTTTATATGATAGAATTATTATCGAAGGTGGAGTGTTTGTACATGATACAATGTTAACGATGATATCAAACCAAAAGGTAGATCAAAATAGGGTCTAGGCCAAGGTCTAAAGTGTAATAAAATAAAAAATGATAAGGATGTCTACTTTAAAACTTGTATCTGTGAAAACCATTCTAATACTGCTGTTGATATTTCGACTAATGTTTTGAAGACACTGACACTTAAAATACGAGGGCTAAGGTTTTCACAGATGAGTTTCAATCAACAATTGCAAATCACAATATCCTTGGATTTGTAGAGACCTGGCTTAGTGGATCTGATGAAATGCCATATATGTATTCCTGGTTACGTTGGTTTTAATATGCCAAGAGTAAAACGTTGTAAACGAGGGCGCAGGGCGGGGGAGTTGCTGTCTATGTTAGTAATAATATTGTAGACGGTGTCACTCAATTGAAATGCAATTTGCAAGATGTAATTGTACTACTGTTTCACAATGATTTCTTTCATTTTAAATCATCTACAGATATTGTTTACTTTGTGTTTACACTGCACCAGAATACTCGACTATATACCATAGTTTACTTGACGTAAACGGAATAGTGCTCCTCGAAGAGTGAATGTCAGATATATTGTCTGATTATCCTGATGTAAATGAAATTTAACAGGAGATTTAATGCAAGAACCTCTTCTGACACTGCATAAAAACGCTATAATACTTACTGTATAAGCATGAATTATTGCCTGTATTTTAGCTGAATAGTGCATATACAGGTGAATACAGTTAATAATCCATTGCTTGTATTCAGAAAGCCTGTATTCATGTGAATTCACGTGTATTATTCTATAATACAGGCAACTTATTAATGTGAATTTATCTGTATTATTGCGTTTTCATGCAGTGTGAGGATTGCAATATTTTAGATGATTCTATTGATTATTTACCATTGGAATCATATTCCTGTGATACGTTTACCTTTCCACGCAAATCAAAAGACAAATTAAGTCATCAATAACTTTGGTAAGTCTTTTTATCACTTTGTAAAATATTTGATATTCATATCGTAAATGGAAGTTTCGAACCAGACATTCCTGGAGAGTGTACATGTATCTCAAATAATGGGTGCAGCACTGTTGATTATTTAATCATCTCTACTGATTTATTTAGACCTGTAACATATTTTTCAGTTATTGATATTGATCTGTCCGATCATTTTACCGATTGTATCAAACATTGGAGTGAATATGTGTATTCCTAGTCTTCAAAAGCCCTCTGTAAATGAATATGAGGGTACACGAAAGGCTGTCAAATTTAAATGAAAATTAACTGAAAGATATTTTTATTGAGCGCATTAGTGCCTCAGAAATGTGGGATAATGTACGTTTTGCATTTGATATTTCTGATATTTCTAGCTGTATACGTATATATGTGATATTTTTGAATGTGCTGCTGAAGAAATGAAACGAAATTCACCAATATTCATCAGTGCACATGCCCCATGGCCGGTTTGACCCGTGGTACGTGTCAACAGCTGAAGTCTGTGAAAAACAAAAAAATCTTCGTAACTTCGAAAATTCAAAGCTTTGTGTATGCAAAAGAAACAAGAGTATCACGATAACATTAAATTATCATTACTGAAGGAAGGTAGATATAGCAAAACATTGTCGGATACACTACAGGAAAACATTGCGAGACTGGAGAGAGAAAATGACGCTTTCTCGCAATTGGTGAGAATCTCTTGTTATTCTCACCGCAGTCAGTGAGAACTTGAGCTGCGAGAAAATACACTCCGTGGTGAGAATAAAGTATGATAACAGATTCTCACCGGTGAGACTGGAAATCTCACCAGGCATGCGTGGTGAGAATGTATCATACTCATCATTCACTAGTGAGAATCAACCAGACTCACCATTCACTGGTGAGAATCAAGTAGACTCGCTGTTCACTGGTGAGAATCAGCCAGACTCGCTGTTCACTTTATCAGTGACTCGCTGTTCACTGATAAAGTGAACAGCGAGTCTTGTTGATTCTCACCGATGAACGGCGAGTCTGATTAATTCTCACCGGTAACAGCGAGTCTGCTTGATTCTCACCAGTAAATGATAAGTATTATACATTCTCACCGTGAAAATTACCATTCTCACCGTACTCGGTGAGAATTTACAGTCTCACTGGTGAGAATCTGTTATCATACTTTATTCTCACCAAAGAGTGCATTCTCGCAGCTCACTGGTCAAGCGTCACTTTCTCGCAATATTTTCCTATAGTGATAAGTTTAAATCATTGAGTACAAAGTGTTTAAGCCCTGAAATCTCGGCAAATGAGTGGTTTGAGTATTTAAAAAAGTATTTCAATCTTTGTCGGATGACACTATAGCTCCTGATTTATCTATGGACGACACCTATAGTGAATATAATTCAATATTAGATAGTATTATTACAGCAGACAAAATTCACAAAGCTATTCAGAAACCAGGAAAACACCGGGTTTTGATGGAATGCCGGCTGAATTTTTCAAAGCTACTGAGGATGTCCTCCTATCATACCTTGTTAGACTTTTTCATTTAATCTTTAATTCCGGTAGTTTTTCAGAGGAGTGGACTACGGGTGTTATCGATCCACTTTATAATTCAGGGCACACTTAAATGTAAATAATTATAGAGGTATCACGCTTTTAAAGGCCTTTGTTGGCACCAGATTGTCTCATTTACACACCAGATTACAATTTCAAAAGAAAACAAAGGGCTATCAAACCTCCATAATCCTCCTACAGACTAGAACAAAGACGATCCCAGGGATCGCCAATAGTGCCTTTAAGCAACTTTAGTAAATTATTTACCATTATTTTGGATATTAACGAATGGGCCGAGGCAGAAGGAAAACTGTCAGAGTGCCAAACAGGTTTCAAAAGAGGATATTCAACCTTATGTAATACTTTTACTTTATATTCCATAGTCAAGAAATATCTTTGCAGGAAAGGAGGAAGATTTTATTGTATTTTTGTTGACTTTGTTAAAGCATTTGATACCGTAAACCATACGCTGTTATTTACGTTACTCCTACAAATGGTGTACAAGGTAAATGCTTTTAATAGTATATATAATGATGTTAGTAGAACAGGTCAAACATATCACAGAAAACTTTGATTGTCCAATGGGAGTAAGACAGAGATGTATCCTTAGCCCCTTTTTGTTCGCTGTTTTCATAAATGAACTACAAAGTATTGTTGAAAACGCGGGTCACATGGACATTCAGATAACACGAGTTGAAAGATATTTTTCATCTGCTATATGGATATGCGGATGATATAACCTGTTTGCTGATACAGTAGTAGGCCTACAAAGACTTCTAATTTTACCCAATTTGTTTGCTGATAAATGGAAAATCAAAGTAAATCTTGCACAAACAAAAATCATTGTCTTCAGAAATGGTTGGATATTGAAAAGACAGAACAATGGTTTTATAAAGGGGAAAAGGTTTATGTTGTATCGTATTATAAATATCTTGGCATTGTATTTTCTAGACGTAATGATTGACCCCCCAAACTCTAGCAGACCAAACAAAGAAATCCGTATTTATTATCGCTTTACCAAAAAGTTCAGAGAACTCCCTTGTAATCTTTATTTTTAAGGTTTTGATATAATGATACTTCCGATTTTGCTGTATGATGCTGAGTTATGGGGATATCAGTTCAGTTCAGTTTATTTCAATACAGGGCCTCGGCCCATCGTACAGAATATTTACAAAATACATTAAATATGATCGATGGTCAGTGAATTTCTAGCCGGACACAAAAAAAATGTATAAATATACAAAATCAGACAGAGAGAGGAAAAGGAAGAATGGTTATAATCCAGTAGACAAATAAAGATACAACAACAATTCAGTATATTCAATGAGTCATAACAGATATCTGCTAAATTGTCAAATCTGAAACTATTTCATCACGACGTTTAAAGGCATTCCACAAATACTTAGAAAATTGACAAATAACTTGTGGATTTTGGGAAGATAAAATTCTAATCAGCTTGTCCTGTGATTGATTTATTCTCAGTGACATTGGTATATATTCGTCTCTAATGTCTGCATACAATGGACAAATAAATACAAAATGAAACTGTCTCAATAACTCTTATATCTTTTGCATTTTTACAATAAACACACATTCTTTCCTGTTATGGAAGCTTTAAATGACGCCCGATCTCGACATTTAGTTTATGGCAAGAACAGCGAAAATTTGATAACACAAATTTGTACTTCTGGCTTAAAATATTTAAATATCTTTCCGGTTCTAGTAGCGATTTAAATTCACAATACAATGTTAATCTAGATGACTCTGTGATTTGTTGATGCCATTCCTGTCGGTAACAATCTTTAATTCTAAGTGTGAATATATTTAAAAAGTATTCTGGATTGCCAATTTGTTGCTCAATCCAGGCGATACCAAAACCATATCTAAAAAGTAAATGTCTGATCTGAGTTGCCCAAGTTTCTCGGCCTGCATCGTCTAAGCTCTTTAGCATGTTATAACATGCCTTTGAGTATCTACTGTAGTTATGGGGATATCAAATGTATACATGTATTGAGACCGTACACTAATTATTGTAAACGTTTCCTTGGTGTAAAACGTAACATTCCCACTGTTGCCGTACTTGGAGAATTAGGAACCCCTCTATTTATTTTTACCTATGTTAGATGCATCGAATGGAGGGTGAAACTTCTGTCTATGCCGAATAGTAGAATTGCTAAGCATTGGTGATATCATATTTACAAAATACACTCTTCAGGTATGGCTTCGGTCATGCGTGAGTCAGCCAAGGTGTTGGTAATAAACAAAACAATTTTATCACCTTTTTGAACAGAGTCAAGGACAACTGGCAACATGAATGGTGGGAGGATGTCTCGAATACGTCGTTTACACTTATTTTGTCAAATCAAACACAACCCATCATTTAAGAATTATTTACTTTATATTTAAAATCAATAGATATCGAAAGGCACTGTCATAGTCCCTGTTACGTTGTTCCAGTCACAAACTATTGATTGAAACTTGTTGTAGTAAATACTTAGAGCGATCAGAACGTTCGTGTGAAATCTGTGATACTCTTTCTATTGATGATGAATTTCATTTTCTGTTCGAATGTAATCTTTACCACTGACAATCTACGGATTCAGTTTCTGCCGAATTTGGCAAATTAGAAACCCAGGTCAACGAAATTTAACGAAACTCTTCATGAGTAACAATATATGTCATTTAGGTTAGCAAAGTTTATACTTATCAAGCTTTTGAATTAGGGAAAGAAGCCTTGGTATTATTTACGTAATGGTGCAATCTGTTTATAATGTTTATGTAATTCTTTTATCTGTGTTGATCTGGGCTGAAGGCCTGAAGACGATAAAGTTGTTGTTGTTAAAAGATGTAACATTTCTGGTGCAACGAATTTCTGAAGGCAGTGCATTCCACAGAAAAGGAGTACGTACCGAAAAAGCTCTATGACCGTAAGGCTTATTAGAATAGCCGCGATGAGGAGTTACACGCAATTTCTTTGAAGATCGTAGATTTCTTGTCGTTACATACAGGTCAATTAAATATTTCAAATAAAGCGGTGATCGCCACTAACAATCTTAAAAGTAGTTATTAACTAATACGCGCTTTCACAGGTAACCAGTGTAAATCAATTAAAACAGGAGTGATGTGGTCATATTTACGTGTACCTGTGACTAGACGGGCTGCTGCATTATGAAGAGACTGCAGACGATTTAGTTGTCATTTGAAATACCATAGAACAGAGTGATACAATAGTCCAGTCTGCCGGGAGGTAACGAATGCATGGATGAGTTTTTCAGTAGTGGGCTTGTCCAGTAATTTTAATACGAATTTTACCTAAAAGATAAACTACAACGTTTGATTAACATTCAAAGTGATATAAACCGTTGAGTATAGGGCCTTCATTTTACATTTAAACAGTGATTTTACTAATTTGTAATGGAGCCATGGCAAAAATAATTTAATTGCCATGACCATTAATTCATTGTCACCATGGTTTCATGTATCGTGTCTAAAACCGGGGTCAAATATATGCATGGTCACCCATTCATTCAGCATCTTTCAACATGTCAATCAATATAAGTAGTATCTTGCATTAAACAAACTTCATGGAGAAATGGCCGACTTTGTCCCTTTAACATTATATGGATACGTTCATATTCAGGCTTATGTAGCAAGAGACTGACAAGAGCAGAAGTGAAACGGAAGTGAGAGCGCCGCCACTGTTTGAAGTGTTGCAACGATGTCGGCCGGGCGACATCGTTACAGCGATGAAAACGCCCTGTCTCCTTATCTCGCGAACTGGTGTTCTGTAATTTATACAGTTTGGTAGGTTATACAGAGGGCGCCCTACAGAGATTCGCAAAGGAGTTTGGGAATTTTTTATTTTCTGGTGTTAAATTTATCCAGAGGGTTTCAAGTTGTTTGCGAAATTTGTCATCTTGTTTATTAACTTGTTATTCAAGTATGCTTGGTACGTATTACACGACTTGAGTACTATGCGCCTTGAATTGAAATTTGAAAGACTTAAACTTTTGTTCGAACTTTCCTCAGGGAATCTTTAACTATCCTCTTTCGAAATCAAGAATAGAAAGTTAGGGTCACCGTGCAAATTTTGGTACTAGAGAAAAAAAGTGACCCAAGATTTACGGATATCTGAAGTTCAAAATGGCCACCATCCCCAAGTTAACTCTATAGAGCAATATTAAATTTTCGATTTTCGAAAAAGTAATAAGTCGAAAAGGTTTTTTTACACCAAGAGCATTAAAATGAACCCTCACAAGTGGTAGATCAGAAAAGAATTGTAAAAGTTTAAGAGTTCCAATATCTGTATTCGAGGCGTCTTCTACCTTAATACGACAGTCAGTACATCGACGAATACTCACTGTTCCCCTGAAAGATAATAGTCATGAAAGAATCCATCATGATGTGTTTGGGAATCACAAGAAATCTCAGTCTGAACTCTTCGAACCACTAGACGGAATAGCCGATGAAGGATATTATGAGCACTTGTATAAAATCGAAACCGGGGAGACCTCACCTTACCAACCCTCGTGTCTGTTTTTGAAGCGTCTGCAGATTGGGTTTCAGAGCAGAAGGAGATTACACCAGCTCAAAATCCCGAGCAATCTGCAGTACTTTGATCTGTATTATATTGGCTGGAATGACAAGCATGCATGAAGGTAGCTGTGAAAACGCAGCTATCTGTTGGCGGGGTAGCGTGCGTCGCTAGAGTCATCAAAAGGTCAATATCGGTGGCGGGGATGACCTTTCGATGACCCGCATAGCGACGCACGCTACCCCGCCAACAGATAGCTGCGTTTCCACGGCTAGCATGAAGGTAGCATTGTAGAGTCATATAGTTCTCTGCAGTCAAGGGTATAGACAACTTTTTGTGCCATTTCTACCCGAGTAAAGTATTTGCACCATATGCCTGAACGACTTTGTGAAAAAGGAAGATACGGTAAAATGAGCGCAGTCAAACCTAATTTTTGTACAATTATATTTTGTTTTGTTTATGTCAATACTTGTATAACGTAAGCACAGATTAAATTCATTTCCCAGAATGTTTTGACAGTACGGGGAAAGCTTTGCCTAAGCTGAGCTGCGGTACAATTTGTTAGAAAGGGGTTTTGTTTCAGTCACATTTAAATGCATAATCAGACAAGCACTCATTTCAGAGTGTGGTCTGGCACTCTTCAGGCATGTCTTGTATTTTTCATACACCCGTTGCCACTTTAGTGTTGATCAAGGCTACTTGATACAGACAGAAATTCTGCTTTTGTACAAAGGCAAAACTAGCTCTGTCTGGGGTTGTAAACGAGAGTTTACGATTGGCAAACTGTGTTCAAGATTGAGATACAATGTAACATTACCACGCACTGGTCCATGTACAAGTCTTGTTTATTGCAATTTCTCCAGACACACTGTTGCATGGGACCTACAATTTTATTTGTTGCTATTGCAGTGAGCTCATTAAATGTGTTTCCTCAATAAACCAATTATCGAGTAGAGGCTTTCATGAATGGAAGTGGTATCTTGTGTCTCAATTTTTAGCATGGGATGCCAATCGGTAGCTCTCATTTACAACCCTTGACAGGGCCTGTTTTGTCTTTATACAAGCAAAATGATCAAGTAGCCTTGATGAGCACTAAAGTGGACACGGGTGTAATTTAAAGGGCCATTATTTGTAACGTTTGACAATTTTTTACCTCGGAAAATTCCATGTTGGAGGCTCATATTTGTTCCAAATGTTGTTTTACGAAGAAACAAACATGATTAGTGATGTTATAGCCACATAAAACTGCTAATTTTTGTTCAAACGTGTTGCCCTTCCGAGCTCGTTTCTTGACGTCTGGCATGCTCAGCGTGCTGGGGAGAACGCAAATATGGTGACGCCGCGATCATGCGAGATGTACAAGTTCACGTTATTGCGGGATCAAAACAACATTGCGTCGTGGATTGCCCGACATCTGGCTGCGCAACGTGCTCGGACAATGGTCTACGACGTAAGTACCGGGTATAAGTAAAGAAGGGCCAGACTCGTCAGAGGGCGCTCCCTTCACTTCCCCGATCTCGAACGACGGATTTCTTTGGCCCGCTTGATTTCTTCAAGTCAATGGCCAATATATGCAAATCAACACCCTGCCGGGAAAATTGACGGGCATTACTACTCCTTTTTTCTATATTATCACTCATCGTAGACATCTTTTTCTTGAATTCTCTTATATACAGTGTTAACGCTACAGTAACTTGGTTTTAAAATAAAACGACATCGTTTCGTGACTCTTGCAAAGTTAACCTTCTTCACGGAGCTGGAGGAGATTTCTGGTGAGAAATATTGTTAATACGTTCAAGTGAGATGTAGTTTGTTTTGCTTCCTTTTTAAATGTTTTCAGGTTAGACCTGAACACAAAGGAAATGAAAGATCCACCGTGGTGATCCTGATTGATATAGAGAGCAGAACCCTAATTTGGCACAAAAGCCTAAAAACAGCTGTTCTGTGATAGTTGTTTTATGATAGTAAAACCAGAACAACACTTTTCTTGACACTGGTGTTGTATTTGCTATATATATATATTTAAGATATAAAAATGTCATTTTTATCTGTTCACTAACTTTCGATGAAGAGATGAAAGTCATTTTCGTATTTGCAACCAGAATAATTGTTTGCTCCCGTTAACTTTACTGGGCGCATTGCTAGGATATTTATTCGTCTCATAACCGTCAATAATGATCTCTTCAAAAAACACATCAACAGATACAACTTTACTGTACCGATCCATAGAGAATGCAACACAAGGACATACTCACGACGAAAGTTTGGAACATCAGCTTAAGATTTCGCGATGTACTGTATTCCTTTAAGTTGAACACACTCTGTTAAACTACGATTCTTCCATTGATGCCATAGCAAGGTACATCACGTGACCTCAAAACTTCACCATCTTCGAAATCTAGCTTCAAATCTAACACACACCATCCTATTAGTTGTTTGGCAACTTTTCGCATGTAAGATCTCATTTTGTATACTGCACGCGTTAAGTACTGTCTTGTCCACATATATTTGTTTGTACCGCTGTAAAATGGCTTATTCAGCGTCATTTCTCCATAGAAACCATAGTAGTCAGTTTGCGACATGTTATTCCACAGTAGACTAGCTGACACAGTTATGATATTTATAAGGCTACACGCTTTGGGCCTGTCTAAAATGATTTGCATGTGCTTGACTGTTTTTGTCGTTGAAAGCGCGCACGTACACACAGAATATTTCGTCTTTTGCAATTTGTATTTTAAAGGACAGGTTGATGAATGCATCTCTATGTTGTCTTGTTTTTGACTCGCTTTCGAATCGGCATGTTTTGTATTCCCAGCACTTCTTCAAATATAATTGGAAACTGTTCGGCAGATACCTGCACTTTTACTTCTAGTCGGTAACAGTTTGTGTTTAACTACCCTCATAAACAAACAAACAAACAAACAAGCTTGATTTTTCGAATCTGCCCTTCCTTTAAATTCCCCGCCCCTTTAGCGCAGGCCATGAACGGGCTAGTATATCTCTATAATCGACGTAAACCACTTTGACCGCTTGAAATGGTTATCCGGTTATAGCAAAGCACAAGTATTGAACTGCATTGCGCTGGCGTCCAAACATACCGAGTCCTCATTTGGTCGAGTGAAGTATACATTAAATATTGCGTTTGTTTTCAACAAACATTTTCCGCTACACTGCGGATGGTCAGGGACTATGTCACTAACGATGACAACTGTTATGTTAATGTTTAACCATAAGCTCGTAAAGATCATTACCAATTGTGATTAAAATGTTTTAAAAGAGACCATTTCGAAAGTTGTATGTTGAGCATTAACAGTGTACTTTAAAAAATAAATATAAATATATTATCAACAACAAAAACAAGGATCAGAGTTGTCTTTTGGGATTTTAAAGTGCCAGTAGCTGTAATATTCCATGATTTGTCAGATTGATCTTGTCATTTGTTGATAAAGCATCAACCAATGCATTTCATCTTCGAATAGCAGGCCTTGGTTTAAACCAACAGGGTCCATAATTTTTGCACGGAAAGGATTGAATAGGTTTCGTTTGAATACCTATTAAAATGTTAGTGATTCTTCTGCCTGCTCTTTTGATTGGTATTTTGAAAAAAAATTGCAAGTATCTACTCAGTGCTAGTGCTGTACAATTGTACACAAACAGCGCTCTCTAGAGACAAGATTTGCTAATCTGCTAGTAAATCAATGACAACGCGCTTAGAGGGCGTAGATCGTCGAGGGCTAGATGGCTTTCTGAACTTACTAGTCGCTGGCATTATAGATGTTACAACATACACACTGGGCAAAAACATGACTGACAAATACAGATGACTTCATTTTAAAAAGTGACGAATGATAATATGAGATAACTGGCGTATAGTACGTCATTATGATACTTATCTAAAGTTCGGCCGGGTCAATTCTAAGTCTATGCATTAAGTGAAATACCCTCTTAATGTGCCTATGCAAAAAACAACGGGCGAAATTAGTTCAGCAAACATTAAATTACAAATTCCATTGCCATGAGAAGATGTATATTATAGCCGTGATGCTTCAAATAATTTAAAAATTAAAAAAAAAAGATAATTTTAAAATCTTTCATTTTGTTCGCGAGAGAGAAGATCTCTGTCGTCCTTCCATTAGCCGATAAAAAGAACTGGGGAAAACTTGGATAATAAGACATCATTATTGCTCTGGCGGCGAAACTGCAATTCAAAGGTGATTACGTTAATGACGTAATATCTTTTCAGAGACTACAGATCAAAAACAGTCTAGGTAATCAACTTTATCAACCTACATTATCTCGGAATGGGATGGTCATCAATAGAGAGTTTTCCCGCTCGTCTACCCAAGGCCTCCCGAGGCAAGGTTCCTGAATTTTCCGAAGGCAACGTTTTATCATGACAATTAACTCACGTTCCTTTGAGGCCTATTTTGATTAACAAAGTGCAAATGATAATCGACAGCCACTGTGTTCGTACAAAGGGTTTTGGTTGTGTATTCGTATTTATTACATTTCTAACAATTAGCGATGTATGTATGCAACAATTACTGTTAAAAGTTCGAAACCCGTTTATGTTACTAAATCGCATTTCAGATTTGGTTTTACACTGTTTGTTTTTCAGACACGTCTCCCCAGTTGAAATACTTGTAACCTTTCTCCGCACCTTGTCATAATTTGGGAGAAGTACAAATCATTATTTTGACCTCGGATTTTCATGCTTCCAGAGATTCAGTAAAGAGATTGGCGAGGATTAGATGTCATAAAAAACTAATTTCATTTTAAAACTAATGTAAGCGTTTACTTTTTGCAAGACTCAGGACACAGAAAAAATCATGCAAGCATGTGCGTCTGTGAATCGCAATACCCACAGTCTCACTTTGTTGTTGAAACGAAAATCTTCATCTAAGACTTTTTAGGGAACTACGGTGGAAAGCTGCAGCAAAGGTCATTAAGTCGATACAACACTTTTTTTAGATCTTAAGAAGAGAGTTTAATGTCTTTACCTTAATGTCTTCATCTAAGATTTTTAGGGAACTACGGTGGAAAGCTGCAGCAAAGATCATTAAATCGATACAACACTTTTTAGATCTGAAGAAGAGAATTTAATGTCTTTAGATAGTTTGATGTCATCACTGCCGGGTCTTGTACCCACGCACAAACTCAACATTTTGTTGGTCCGCAATGATTCTTGGAGGTTTTTGTATCTTCAAAGCGTACTGAATCAGATGCCAACCTTTTGAATAGCTGGCTTTGAATCGGCTTCCCTATAACACTAAAAATTAATTTTTCATCAAAACAGACTCCAACACATGCGCAATCAGTTGTGCATATCTGACGTCATCACCACCGGCGATAATTTTCTATACTTTAAATCACTCCGGGTAAATGAGCAGACTTCTGCAACTTGCAAATCGATTCATTGTCGACCAAAGGATTCCAGCAACGCAAAAGATTAATTACCCGGTCTAACGACAAGAGTTAGTAATTGATGACGTCGTTACCAGATAAGTCGATATTGCTTCACGTTCGCCACTTGACAAAAACAACGATCATTGCTTTCTGAGTCACATTCACCTATCACGAGATACAAATAGCATCTACTGGCACATCTTCGCTTGCCAAGGTCTGCTGTTCGGGCAGCCGGATGCTTCCCGAAATCAGGCCTTGGCCGATCGAGCCCACAGATCGGGGTTTTTAAAACGACACCACACGACTGTATTAGACCTGTAAAACTAGCAAATCAACGATCGTTGTCGTTGTCGTTAATTTCTTATTCTTCCCGAACGCATTCAAAGCGAGAGTGTAAATTTGTAACACTATCTTGCAGCTAAGCTAAAGTGTTTACTTTTGCGAAACATGGTTTACAAATGTACCTCGATCAAACACGATCGTTAAGTCCTCCGCAAACTTCGTTTAGAATGCCAAGGACGTGACTGGGAAACGATGATGTGAAAATTGTTCGTCGATCTATGTCGCAGATGCACACTCTGCACTTTGCCGGCGCCATCTCGAATTTCTCTGTTTATGTAACACGTGCTGTGATTGGTCCGCCTGATTTTCAAGTTCTATCAGATTTCTTTCGCACAGTATATCAGCGTGATCACGCACGGCGTAGTTAGTGGAAGACTCCTGTTTGGGTAACGAGCCGTGCTGGCGGACGATCGTAATGGCAAAACTGACACAAGTAATATCAACGTAATAAAACAAATTGCGCCAATTGTGATATTTGTATTGTACGAGCAATTGAGTGCACAAACACCGGACATTTTTTGAACATGTGCTCGTGAGGTTTAACTTACACGTAGACTCTGACACAACTGAGAAAAGGGATGACTGCAGTCATTTTTTAAAACCCTTGCAAGCTTAGTATGACGACTTTATATCCACATCATTTTTCACAAAGAAGAATATTTTTGTAAGAAGAAAATCATCCTTGGTTTGGTTCTAACATACTGTCAAAGTTATGATGTGTGCTATTGCATGATGTGCGCGAACTGTACCAGACCAAGTGAAAATTCAATACCTATGTTGTTTTTTGTAATCAATCTTTTCTTTATTTGACTATCAGTTACAGATGATATTTCCTATGGGTTATTCTTTATAAGAATGCTGAAACGTCCGTATTTTATATAACTTGAGCATATTTCGCGACGACACTTAAATACACTAATCCATTTGATATAAGTGAAATAGCGTACCTAATATCTGCCAATATTCAAAAGTCAAAATAATCACCATTCCTTTCGTTTACTTTATGTGAAATAACATTTTTGATATGGTGGTGAATACCTCAATGTCTCCGTATGGTTCAAAAGGAGTCATCAAGATGATTTAAACCAGTAAATCATTGCAAAGTTATGTGAGTTCCAGCACCTGTTCCCGAAGAGCGTCCTACCAGAAGTAGCGTTCTAAAAATGGGGTTAAATATCGATTAGGAAACAGATGTCTTTGTTGGTGTTACGTATATAGTTCTTACCGTAAGAAACGTAGTTTTCCTTGTGCATTCTCTACCCGGTAATATTTTTGTTTGGATAGAAGTTCACATTGTCAAAATGGTATATGGTAATCATTTTAGAAATTAACCTTTTCCCATTGGATTATATGCTGTAATATTGCATTCGATGAGTTATGGACCGTTTACTGCAAGTTGCCGATGGTAAAATTTCGAATTATTAAAGAAAGGTCTTGTCCGCATTTGTTCGTTTTATTGCATTTGCAAATCACGGAGGGACCGTGTGCAAACTACAAACTGCATTGTGAAGAGAAAAAAACTTGTACAAAGTTAAATATCTAATCAAGACGTTCACACATATCAGACTGAAACATTACTTGATAAAGGCGTTGTACTGTCTCCCTGAGTTACGCTTGAATTCACTTTATTTGACTCAAAGCAGTCAAGCTCGTTGCTGGCTTTGAGTATGTTGGAAAATAAGGAAAAGTGCGGTTCCCTATCGCTAAACTGCTCAAGAGTGAAGAAGTACCGAAAACGGAAACGCTGTAATAAAAATAACACTTATTTTGACATAAGTGCCTTAAAGATTTTGACGTGTTCCTCTTCTAAGACGTTTACAGACGATCGAAATAACGATGCACCATATTATTCTCACAAAAGCCTGCAAATAAACAATGTTCATCCGGTATTCAAGGTTGAATAACCAAGAAAAGTGCCACTCTTAAGTTCTAAACATAACGTAAAAAAAAAAAATTTTCAATAATCTGATAGCCGCATATAACGTTCTCCAAAATTTATTAGAGGTGATAATGCGTTCCTTTCTGCTCAAAAGGCAGAGGATAAAATAATAAACAGTTTCATGCTTATTCAATACTTTTTGTGATAATTTAATCCACACATTGCGAATGCAGTTCCGAAAGAATAATCATATCTTACCTGAAACTATAAACTAGTCCGTTTCATTATACAAAAGTGACATCAGAGATCGTAAAGAGAACAAGTTTTTTTGTTTGATCAATTAATCATAGGGAAACAAAGTACCCCGGATATATTTGATTTAAGATTGACTACCACTGAAATGCACCTGCTATTTGCAAATAGTCAAGATTGTGAAACGTGATACGTCTACAGGTTTTGATTAGAGTTGACTGCAGCAGAAGTGATTATATCATTCGAAGTCACAGTCCTTGAACCGCCGTCTGCCTGAGCGCGTAGTTACCAATTTAAAGGTATACTGTCAACTGTTCCAGTTTTGCCCGTTACCATGGAAAGAGAAAATCTAACCAATCACGGACTTTAAACGGTAGCCGCCTTTTAAAAACAGCGCCCTCACATGGGCATTTTGAATACCAAGGAACGCCCCTTTGACTACATATGGGCATATTTAGATTACAGGTGACTGTATACCTTTACTAAAACTGATCATTTTTTTCCATAAAATAAATACCTTGGGCAAAACATGCAGGCACAAGTGTGACATCTTTATTAACTAAACCTGCAGAGATTAATTATTGATTTATTGATTGATAGAATAAAATGAGCGTATCATTGTAATTGTTCATGAATGGAATGATCACATTTGGTGAAAGATTAGAAAGCATTGACAAAACTTAGCAATTCCCTTTTCATTACTGTCTCCAAATCCGCCAAACTCGTGAATGAATAACAGTAACTTATTCATGTTCGTCTTTGAAGAAAACGCTCAAAAGCAATCACAGTACATTCCCGAACGAGTAGACAGACCTTCAACAGTCATTTGGTAAACAATTACAGAGAGGACAAGGAAAATATCGCCTCCGGCACCAAATATACATTCTCACAAATGCTCCTCGTATTTCAAAAATATTCTTCCAGGTTCTACTGTCTACTTTATCCCTTATCAAAATTATATCCTTGGCAATTACAATAAAATAGAAAATTAAGTAATCGGTGTTATTTAAGTCAATATTTACAGTCACTATACTTGTCTGCAACAAGAAACAAATGATAACAATTATATTACATTCCAAAATATCAATAGTAATTTACAAACTCCAAAATGAATACATTTTAACCGACATGCTAACAAAGATGTCTGGCTGTATTTACATCAAGTTGAGCAAATTCAAAAACATCTGGCGTACGACCTCTTTCAACACAACAGCATTGATATGACAGATAACTTAATCTTAAAATCTTGCAATAAATATGAGACTATTTTCTTCCCTCAGAGATATAAACAGATTAAGTAATTCAACACGTCTTACACGCAGTTGACTTCTCCTGATCCAGTGGTTGGTTTATCGGATTGTACATCACAAGGCCGACAGCGAATTCTATCGAAGAATATTTAAAGACGTGATTTCCTATGAAACTGAAGTGGTCATACATAATCAGAGTGAGCTTATCTCCGTCTAGTGGATGGTTAAGCAGGTAATCATGCCGTTTGTACGTCACATGAACAATTGAAGACCCTTTAAACTGTTAAGTGTCAGTTGGTAATTTATGTTAGTATTCACTTATTTAGTACATAAGCTTTAAAACGTCTGTTAACCTATTTAAGTGACCTTGCCATTTTTTAACTTGCACTGATACATTCGTAAAACTCGAAAGTTGAAGTATAAAAAAGTAGGCTGGCCGTGCAATTGTTTATAAGGCAATAGAAAATTTAGCAAATTTAAAATTCAGAATTGCTGCTAGTTCTACAATAAAAAATGTCTTACACAAAACAAGACGATCAAGATTTCATGTGTTCCACAGGCTGTGAAATGAATGCACCCAACCAGCATATATGGAAAGCAGTGTAAATGTTTGAGTATCATAAAATCTGTCCAAGGAGCGCATTCTACTTAACGTATGTTGTATCACAAAAAACTCACTCGTAAAAGTTTAAATTGCTGAAAACTATCTTTTTGACTGAATTTTATAATTAAATTTAACAGTGCTAAAAGACAGCAATGCTTGTCATACAAATATAGGCCGTGTTTGCGTGCCAAATACCGAGTATTACAACATACGTATCGAAATAGACTGCAATTCAGTAGTAAGTAAAAGCATGGACAAAATAATATAAGGTTATTCCCAAAATACTGGGATTTATGTCCGAGTACTTCGTGCAGCGGAGGTATTGTCCGAGACGCGTAGAGTCAAGGACAATACCGAAGCGTACGATGTACGAGGACATAAATCCCGGTATTTTGGGAATAATCTTATTATTATACACCTTTTTAGTCCAACTTTACCAGAAAAAAGTCCAAATTAAGACGTTTTTGACGCCCGTCGCGCACTGTACTGAGCGATGGCTTGCAAACTGGGAACGCGTTAAGCGCGTCCGCTAAGCGCGTTAAGCTAAGGAGAACGAAATTTCAACCCGCACTGCGCGGTGCACACGGTAGAAATTGTAGGTCAGCAGCATAAGTTTACTCAAATTCATAGGTTTTTGACTGACCGTGACATACTTTCTGAAGAACTGAAGTTAAGAAGTATATATTTTTGTAAAAAGTGTAAAATTTTATCTTCTTATTCCCCGTGCCGTGTTGATTGAAAGGTGTTTTGAGGTCAAAGGTCAAAAAGCGTCCAATAACACCAAAAGTTATTGTCCTCCGCGTCAAAGTTATTGGACTCCGCGTCTACTGATACCGAAACTTACTGTACGACGAAACTCAATAGGTTACAGACGCAGGTGTATAATAATGATAAGTTATACTGTCACTTCCATCCAATGACTGTGAAAGTAATCTAAAAGGGCATGATAAGCATGCAATATGCGATCAAACAGAAGATTTGGAAAAGAAAACAATCTGTTGATAGATTGAAAGATAGTATGTCTACCCATAGTTCTCACGGGTGTATGGTCAATCTTAGATAGCTCTTATATGACGTCAGATAGTCACGATAACAGCAAGCTTGGCGAACTGTTTCGGAAGCTGTTATTAGCTTACATGGAATAACCATGATTGTACACCGAATCTGCTAGGTCATAGTCGTATCGGTATCAAATTCGATGGATCATAAGATCATAGCATTTCGATGCCTTCGAAAGCTCTTGAGCCTGCCAGCAGAGATAAACGTGTCGTCCAATCTATGGATCGAGCCGGCTGCTTATACCTTTCGTGTTCGATAAATATGTAGAAGTGAGCATCGATGAAGAAAGTGAAGACGTTTTCCTGGCTCCCTGTCGATTCTTACTGCTTTGTGCTCCTTGCCGACACCGAAATATCATTTTCTTGAAATCGGTCTGAAAAATCACAATAATTAGTAAGTAGATAAGTCAGTCAGTCAGTTAGTTAGTTAATTAATCAATCGATCTGTGTAAATTGTTGAGTGTTTTAAAAATCAAATAGACATATAAATCTTAATCGCACGGAGACTATGAGAACTTTGTTGCATGAAAAGCGGGAATTCCCAAGATTTTACATTTTTAACTAACAAAAACACTGGTCTCAACCTTTCAGATTGATAACGCAAAACACAACAAAAAACTTGTCGCAATTACTTCTTATTTGTTAATGAGCTGATAAACTGCCTGAAAAGTGTAGCATTAAGCTAACACTACCTTGCAATAGTAATCATCTTTGTCATCAAAATGATGCCATCTTGTGCATTTAAGCTATAGCGAAGTTTTCACTTAAACTAAATGACGTCATTTTTGACGCAGAAGTCTAATGATTTGGACATCGACTATAACACATGTATGTGCGGGCTTATGTTTTGACAATAGGTATTTATACAAATGTGAGGCAACTATTGTCAAAACTAAGCATGAAATGGGGTCTCAGATTATTCATCAACAGCGTTTCAAATTATACATACACACACGTGTATTTGTGCACATCGGGAAATATGCGGCTTTGAACTTTTGGCGAAATCCACGGGGGTTAAGACGAAAGTATCGATCAAATAGTTTTATAGCACGCGTTTGTAATTAACCCTGCAGGGTTCCTTAAATGATTGATACAATATTCGATAAGACTGCTTCATGTGACACAACTGTGGAATGCTGAATTGCTCGTCACTGATTAAGTCATTCAAGCACACGATAAGAAAGGTCATTCAATAACACATAAAATGGCAAGTTTAACTGTGCGGTACTCTTTCTCGTACGGTAATAAGTATTTAAAACGGTCGTATATTCGAAATTGGCTAACTGAAATGCCATTACAGTTGCGCTGAGTAAGTTTATTGTGCATCGACGTACGGTGTTCATATTCAGCAAATATGAAAGTCTTCAGCGTGGCAGAGTTAAATTAGAAAAATGAGAACTCACCCGAAACGCATCATTCAGAAAGCTATAAATCACAGGGTTCATGAAGCTATTCGACATAGCAATCCACAGTACAACCGCGTTGACTTTCCGCATCAGATCTTGGTATCCATTGTCATCAAACATGTACGGAGCGAGTCGAGCCACCAATATAAATATGTGGAGAGGGAGATAACACAGGACAAAAAGCACGACCACTAGTATCAACATTTTTATCACCTGGAAGAAAGAAATACATTTCTTAGAACAAAATTGCGTTTATGAATGTAATTCGTCAATATGTATTTTCTCTGGTGAAAAGAGGAAAACACGTTATGGTGTTGTTTTTGCTGTTGTTGTTGTAGTATTATTATTGTTTGTGTTTTTGTTATTGTTGTTGTTGATGATGATGATGATGATAATGATGATGATGATTATTATTATTATTATTATCGTAGTGGTGATGTTTTTTGTTGTCGTTTTTGTTGTTGTTTTTGATTTTGTTTTAGTCATCGTTGCCATCGTTTTCGTTGATACAAAAACACGAAAGTCTTCGGAAATTTAACATGTACAAGGCTTTGATATTGGGTGATAATAACATTGAGTAAGACATGATGGACATCATCGTCACTCATGTTTATGGCAATTTTGGCTTCAGGTAAAACAGATCGCGTCGAGTTCGATTTTCATGGCGCTCGCTCACAGGAGATGGGTAGCAAATGAGAAGGAAGCGATAAATACAAATTTTGTGTTTGTGTGCCTAAAACAACATATCCCCTTGCTTGCTTGTAAGCCTTACAAAGAGTCAAAAAACATATCAAGGAAGTGTTTTATGTGAGGAGAACTATCGGGAAGGTATTTTCTGAACTAATCCGACAACAACAACAGTCGTCTGAGATTTGAGCAACATGTTCCTGAAGATAATAGTACTATGTGGCCAATTATTTCCTTGATTTAGATCTGACTTATTTAAATACAGAATAAAACACAACTCTTTATATGAGAATGTTTCCTCTGCCACTCCGCCAACTTGCATATGGTAAAGCGAAACTCATAAAACTTAGTGTACAGTAACTATGTGTTGAGAAAAAGACAGATTGCTAAAAATACATTCTAGGCCCGTTAATTATCTTTGTAGGCCAACAGTGTATTATCTGTCTACGAAATAAGGCCCCCCTGGACGTGAAATATTTGTATTTCAGCTGAATTGAACTTTTGTTCAACTAAAGATAAGTTAACTGCCAATAAAGTACTCTCCTTTCAAAATTCATGAGGTTCCAATTTTGTGATTTCCTTTGCTTGTATATAAAGTGTATCGGACGCAGACATTGAAGCTATTAGAGCAAAAGGCCGTCGGTGAGCAATATTACAGCCAGCGGGCAAATGTCCCATACAATTTGTAGAAGGCGGAAAATTTGCATGTCAGGCGACGAGCTTACTCAATTTAGCAAGTGAATCGGAAAAACAATTTGAATTCCAAACCTTTCGCGGAGATTTCTCTCAATTTAAGATATTTTAACTTCAATGCTGTAATGTCTTGACTTCCTTAATCAGAAAGCCTTTTTCAATTGTTGGCCTTATTGGAAAGAGCGCATCTCCCTGAGGACAAGATACCTTGCTGCGGACAAAGAGTTTTATGGAAAACGAGTATTTGGCAACTAAGAGCCAACCCTATCATCGGTTTTCGGTAGAGATAGTGCAGTGAGTGAAAGACTGCTTCAGACATGTTCAACAAGAACCTTAGAAGATGAAAGTTACTGACATTTAGAACAGTGGAGATTTTGCCAGCGGTTTTGTCTGTAGCTTTTCCGCTAGGTGACCGTATGCTGTACGTTGTGAGTTCAAACCCGATTGAAAACACCGCATTTTAAGCATTATCATTGTTAAAACAGATTAACTTTGGAGGGACAGATGTTTTAAAGTTTAAAAAAGTATTAGCATTCCGGTGAATTATGTCGTTCGCGACTTGCTGATTTGCTGAAGTTACACAAATATTTTTTCAATCCTTCTATCCCTTGCATTTCCTTCCTTACAGGCTTTCCTTACCTCATCAATCTCGTGTCTTATCTTGCAAGGTATAGTCTTGCAATAAATATGTTCATTTCAGGTATACTATTCTTTGCTTCATGTTATTGCCCACAGCATTCCTTGCAGTTCACCAAATACATTGTTGTTTTTTACAATTTCAACTTCCCGGTTTACTCGTACAGTGTAAATTAGGGAGTCAAGTAGTAGGAAAGAATCTAATGCCGTCACTTGCACACTCGCAATGCCATAGCATTGGACACCTGGAGTAGCAACTTCTCTTCTACTACTTTGGCTATTCACTACTTTTCAGCCAATAACCTCGCCTACCAGCTCGCAATTGGCTGAAAATTTGTTACCAAAAATATAAAGAACATGATACAACCCATGTTATTGTTTTAACCAATCCAAATATGTATATTATTAGGCTCTTGTACGGTTGGACAGTTATTTGAATTCGCTAGCAGCATCAAGCTACATGTAGTACATCATAGAAAGTTTGTGATCTCTTTATATATGTTTTGACATTCTGAAATAATAATATCCTTTAATGCCCATTTTCTTCATGTAGGTATATACTTAGTTCAATAGCATGTGGAGCCATGTTATATTTCGTGTTGTAGCCGAAGAGGAAAACTTCTCATCTAAATCACTGCGACCCTTTGAACGACAAAAGTAGAGTTCATAATCCGAAAGTGAACTACATGACGCTTAATATCAGTGTCACCCAGGGCAATAGGCTGTGTAATGAGGGTAATCGATATGAACCTTCAAGATACATGTATGCTCCCGTTTTCACCAAAATCATTCTGCATCAAATACGAAACAGAAGCTATGAAAAGTAGCCGCCTCAAATACTATCCCGTTCATATAAATAGTGTGAAATTTGCAAGACTAGTATATAAAAATAGCCTGTCTTACTGCTTTAACCAGTGTACACAAATGCTTCCTTGGCAAGAAATTTTGAGTAGTCCTAGTGAGAACTGTTGACAACATCATGTAAGTGCAAAAGCTTTAACAAAGGATCTGTGTGAGTGACACTGATAACCTCACTATTATATGTTGACATGTCTAAAAGTTTAAGGTTTGCTCATTTGTAGGAAAACGCTAAACATGGCAGAGTCATTTTGAATTAATGAATCCAAACACAAGCATCAGGCCATTGATGGCGTTTACATTGCTCCTATAAAATTGCATCGCTTTGTGAGTCCTACTAAAGATTTCCCACTCTTTATGAATCCATATTACTTATTATTATTCTTTATTGCAGGGGTTCTGAATGCCAAATGCAGAATAAAAATTTTGATTTCAACAATACGGATCAGAAATTCGCAGTTTTTGGAAATTATTATGTACAAGGTTTGTACTGATCAATAAAATGTTCGCCTCTTATAGCCACTGCCTATAAATGTCGTTGTATGCTCGGGGAAACTTAACCGATAAAGTACGGTCTAAGATGTGATATTGGTTACAAGCATTCTGAGTTAACCAAACAATAAAAACAGCGCCTAGGAGCACAAGTGAAAAATAACGAAACAAAACAACGCCTGTATATCTATAAGATCAATCCCTGACTATAACCTGCCAACCTATTTTCAAATAAACCAATGTATATACACATGTAACGGTTCTATTTCGAATGACTTACTGGCCAAGCTTGTCAGTGGTCAAGTCAACGTACTCGTTTCCTTGTATTCAAACCGGCTCATCACTAGAACACTGTCAGCGAGTCGATCATGATACCATCATTTGTAATAATTTTTAACTTTTTACTATATGATTTGACCAGATTGAACATAGGTATTCCATAAAGTGCAACTTAAATCATGAACAACACTAAATATGATTCATTTATTGTTCCAAAGAATCTATCAAAATATATTTGCCTAAGCATGCCAACGCTGATCAAGAACAACAAACGGGCACTCTTTTACGGTGTTTCTGATCTTTCTCTTCAATAGGTAGAACTTGCGCTTAACTGAACCTTGTGACAATGACATATGTGTTAAAGTCAATATATCTAGCAATGCTTTCAGGTTGACGACAGACCGTAATGTTGAACATTGTCCATGGGTAAAACAATCTAATGCAATTATAAATCACCCAGCGGCGGCTGGAACGTTAATGACTTCCGTCTGTAAATCGAAATTTGGCGATGAAGTCATCATGTCAGCGATTTTGAAAGTCCTCTCACCTGATTCTGCAATATACGAAAATGGACGAAAATAGGTCGCAAACAAACATGATATCAATATTAAGGTGATACCTGAAGAAAGGGGAATGTGTATTATTATGAATGTTACTTTATATCGCAGTCGACATACAGCGAACAGGCGCTGAATCGCTTACCATTGACCGTGTGACGTTTGATTATGTGGATGAGTCTAGCTTGACTTTTAAAATGCTGCAGCAACTTCAAAATATCTTGAACTTAAGGATTTTGTATGCACGATAACCCTTATTATCCTTTGCATATGTGTTGATTTTGACGACCTTTTAAAGAGATCTCAGCTTGGAAATAGTGAGAGACTTCCATTCCGTTCAAATTTGAACAGATATGTTTCGATCATACAAAACACAAAGAAAAGTGTTTGCAAAGGCGACCTCTATGACTTCAACAGAATTGATCTGATTAAAATCAAATCGGAAATCTATTTTTTAAGATTTTAGGTATATTATATTGTATTAACCTTTTCTTTGAAGCACACTTTATTTGATATTGCGATCATATTTTTCCAGGCGGAATTGATTTTAACGTCTGCTAACGAGTATTTCCTGTACACTCCAACAAACAATTGGTATCGTATTGACAATTTACTCCTGGTTGAAAAAAAAAACCTTTTTTTCGAAAAACTGAATATTTTGAAATGTCGGTCTGCTTTTCAAAAGCTGTAGTTATTTTATGTCGCAATCACTTGAATGAACTCGAAACCAGACTGCAAGCCGCCGAGAATACTTTCGGTAACAGAAGAGGCCTATTACTATCATTTTCATCCCTTCATACAGTAGCCATCAAGTGCCCGCTGTTTTCGATGTACACTATATATCTTAAGTCTGTGCATGGAGCTCATGTCCTTAACTGTACAAAATACCCTTATATTCAAAGTATTGCGAGAGTTCTCAAAGAACTAGAGTACTATTCACATGCAATTCTACCCTGTAGGTATTGCTGGTATTGGTTATTTTTGTCACTAAATAGGGATTTTAAGTTTCGAAATCTCCACAGTGATGGTGGAAATAGTCAGCTGCACTCAACATAGGCGTAGTCGTGATGTAGAGGCAGTTGTGAAGATATAAAGCCCTGAGACGTGATACCCACAGAGAACGCCGCCCGTGTATTCAATAAGAACTGAAAACTTTCATGTCGGCAATCTGTGATTATCTCTTCTTTGTAATAAAAGTTGTCTGTAACAATTTCATGACTTCAGGTCTCATGATCTTTCAAGGGAGAATCACATTTTCTTTCAAAGTTGTCTGTATCAGTATTTGAACGCAACATCCTTTGCAATGCTATCATGAGCAGCCGACCAAACCGGCGCCATAGCATAATACTTGTTCAGCTAGTTTCATGAATTAAACGTGTTGACGTAAATGAGTCTTGCTGAGGCATTACAGGTTATCAAAAGTATCGTGTTCAAGTTATCTGTTTGTAAGTAAGGGGAGAGAAATATTGAAACCATACGGTTGATGTTATTGCTTATTAGAATGAATATTGAGATGTAGTGCTTAATTTTTTTCCGTCGCTATAAATTGTGAATTTATTTCTATATCTTGCATCCCATTACATTGCTTTTAATGCTCACTATCTCGAAAACAGTTGACGTCAGAAGTCGTACAAGGACATTACCATTAATATGATTAAACGAAGCGTAGCTCTCGCCAAATCCCCCGTAGGTACAGAATGATAAGCACGATGTACATATGAAGTGATTTTCCATTCATCGAAAGACCTCACCGCTATTCTGAATCAAGTTATCCGTATTTGCTTCCTGCCTCTTTCCTTCTTTGTATTATTTTTGTCTACTTTCTTAATGGATGTTGGGAGTGAGCTTCCGTTCTCATCTGATTCAACCTCTTTCACTGAAATTAGTTCAGATCAGGATGTACTTTGATAAGTCTTCCTTCCTGCTTTGTACATAATAGATATCTTTCAAAAAATGACGGAACCCATTACATGGCAATACCAAGCGCACCATACGGCGAAGGGCATTTGCTCGATTGCGACGCTTCATTGGACGATTGTCCTTGTATGAGTTCAGAGGAAGTCATAACAGCACCATACCTCACGACCTATGGATGTTACGACACTTAATCATAGACCCTCGAGAAAGTTTTCTTGAGGGTCTAAGACAGAAACCATCTCGTTATTCGGTTCTGTCACTATCATTATTGTATAAATTTGATATTATTCACTCGTACAAACAACTACAAAATCAGAAAATGTTCAAAATGAAGCACGACTACCTCGGTCGAAGGATCTTAATATTTCGTCTGTTCAGAAGAAAACGGAGTATTACACCACCGACATTTCATTGACTTGCTTTACCATTCAAACTCTTCTGATTGGTTGAAGAAATGTTGATACAAAGTTAAACAACCATTCGCGAATCTTAAGGTCTTTGGGTTTTACTGATGAATAAGCGGACGTCACTTTTTCGAGGTATGCTTATATTAAACTGGTAGACATCCATTTTGTAAACCGCTCTTAAAAAGAGCACAAAATTCTGTTTGCTTCAAAACAAGATGAACGATGCGTCGGATGAAAGTTATATAGTGGGTAACATGTGGTGCACAAATTACAGTTTGGCATTTATAATGAATACTGTACCCTATGTTCTACGTGTCATATGACAGTTTCTAATGGCTGCCATCATGGTCAGGATTGAGACAGGATTTTCAGTGACAATGCTCTGGAGCATACAATTTATGACTGCGAGCGTCAATTTACTTACAGCTCATCTCAATCTTGACCATGGATCTGATAGTGCACTGCCTGAAGAAAATGTACTCTCTTTCACTTTACCCGGAATTTCTGTGTGCATCAAACAGACGTAATCAACAGTTAGATGGCCGGCAGTATATTTCAATGACCTTCCCCTGCATATATAGTTCTCCCTAAGGCAATAACGACTTGGAAAGTCAGGGGCGTATAATGAGAAATCTGTCCTACACAACGACCTTTCCTCGCCTGAAGCTTTTCAAGGCCTTTGCTTCAAAAAAATATCCACTCTGGAATATTATTGAGTTAATTTTACGGATCGGCGGAATCGGGAGTTTCAATGACAAATTGGAATTTTAAAGCAATGGTAGTGAAATTCAACGTACAAATTGAAGCTCTTAAGAAAATCGGCAGATCGGATTTCAGGATTTTAACTTCCGGTCATCACAATAATTGGAAGAAGATTTAACCTCAATGCCATCAACCAATAGTCTAAGCTTGCAGCTACTATCTGCTACTCGAATTTATGGTATGTCCACACTGATTGTGATGATAATCCACACTGATCCACACATGTGATATCCACACTGATTGTGATGACAATCATGATCGTAGCAGCTTTTGTCGAAGTAAGTCATCTTGACTACCATTGTACCGGTAGTCGTCATCGTCATCATCATCATTACCACCACCACCACCATCATCATCATCATTATTATTATTGTTATGTAGGTCATTTACCCCACACTCATCATGACCTGAGTTCAATTAGTCTAGAACATTCTCAAGGTCACTGCCCTTAATGACCTCACAACCTTGAATTCAATTAGTCATGTTTGGAATGTTCTGGAAAGTTGATTAGTTGTGTAAGGGAGATAATTTTAGAACAGTAATTAGCATGTCAATAAAAGTTCTAGATTGTTCTTATATGCCTTTATAAAAGGGACGTCGCTCAGCTTCCAGTCAGACTTTTGGGATCGTGTCTCTTGTGTGTTACTAAACTCCAGCAGTAGTCATTCTCAAGACTTTTCAAGACCTTCACTGTCAACGCTGGATTTATACTGTGGACTTTGTGCAGCTTCAAGCCTGCAAGCCAAAGGACTGTTCATTCATCCGACTGACTGTTACAACTCTGAGACTGGAGCTTTGCCGTCCCAGCTGAGATAAGTAGTCTGTACACTTTTAAAGCTTGTACTCTATCCCTGACTTAGCAATTAGTTTTTGTTTCGTAATAAATTTTGTTTAAACGTAAACTGCTGAGTTCACCCTTTTGTTCGTTTTCTCTGCACGTAACAAATTGGGGGCTTGTCCGGGATACGAATATTTTGAGCCGTTTGACAACATTTTGCCTACCTTTTCAAAACTACTGTATACTGTGAACTCAGCGAAATTCAATCATGGCGGAATTCAAGCCAGACGAATTTATGGATGACCTTGATCAGGACACATTTAATTCCCTCAGAAAAGACAACCTCATAGCACTGGCAAATTTCCTTAAAGTAGATGTCAAAAGATCTATGCGCAAGCGAGAAATTCAGTTCAAGATTGCAAAACATTTAGTTAATTCTGGCCATTTTGAGGAGTCTGCCTTAAAAGATTATGAGCCTGAGTCTTCCTTCGAACTCAAAAATTAGAATTAGAAATACAGGCAGATTTGGAGCTTAAGAAATTGGAATTAGAAAAGGAAAAATTGCAAATGGAAGAAAGGGAAAGGCAGGAAAAATTACAAATGAAAGACAAAGAATTACAAATGAAAGACAAAGAATTACAAATGGAAGAAAGACAGAGAGAAAAGGAGAGAGAATTGGAAGAACATCGACTACAGTTAGAAATGAGACGTTTAGAGCTTGGACAATCAGGAAATTCTTCCCTTCAGACAAGTTTGACATCACTAAGCATTTCAGGTTAGTTCCCCCTTTCCAAGAAAAGGATGTTGATAAATATTTCCTTCATTTTGAGAAAATTGCTCAGAGTCTGGATTGGCCTAAGGAGTCCTGGTGTATGCTTTTGCAGAGTGCTTTGGTGGGTAAAGCCAGAGAAATTTACATTCAGTTGTCAGTAGAGCAGGCTTCAAATTATGATTCTGTGAAGGAATTAATTCTCAAGGGCTATGAGTTGGTGCCTGAAGCTTACCGTCAGAAATTTAGGGATTGTGAGAAGGTGAAGGATCAAACTTATGTTGAATTTGCTCGAACAAAAGAACAACTGTTTGATCGCTGGTGTTCTTCTGAAAAGGTCAGTCAGAATTATGACAAATTACGACAGCTTGTTTTGATTGAGGAATTTAAAAGGTGCATCCGGAGTGACATCAAGACATTTATCAATGAACAAAGGCAGATACATTGGAGGTCGCTGCACGTTTGGCCGATGATTATTCATTGACCCACAAATCTTCATTTCTCAGCAAACCATCCCAGTCCTTTTCCTACAGAAACAATGCAGGTAATTTAACTCCTCCTTTTCGTCCAAGAATTTTTCAAAGGACAGTAGAAAATCAAATGACAACAGTTCACAGAGTTCAAGTAACACTCCCACATCATCAGATCCCAAGTCTCAATCTCCTTCTGACAAACAGTTGGTACACTTTCTTGTAATTATTGTAAGAAAGACGGCCATTTAATGTCAGAGTGTTTCAAATTGAAAAGAAAACGTGAAGGTCAAAGTGGTCAAAGTGGATCTAAGCCACCGGCTTTATTTCTTCATCAACTCAATTAGAGTCTAATAATGTGTGCAACACATTTTCTGAGGTTAAACCCCTCTCATCCCCAATTAATGAGGTCAAGGTCAATTCTTCTCAAGATAGCATTATGGGTATTTTCGAGCCATTTATTCATAATGGTTTTATATCACTTTCTAGTGATTTCTCTTCCGCTACCCCTGTCAAATTTTAAGAGATACCGGGGCTTCCCAGTCTCTTTTGTTGGCAGATACCCTGCCGTTTTCTGAAAAGTCATTTTCAGGTTCTAAAGTTCTTATTAAGGGGGTAGATTGTAATGACTACATTCCTGTTCCTCTCCATAATGTCTATTTGTCTTCGGACTTTGTTTCTGGACCTGTGGCTTTAGGTATTAGGCCTTTTTTGCCTTTTGAAGGGATTCACCTTCTTCTTGGAAACGACCTTGCTGGGGACAAGGTCATTACTAATCCACTTGTGACTGATAATCCTAGTTTAGATCAGGATCCAGAGCCAATTGAACAAGAGATACCCGATTTATTTCCTTCATGTGCCATTACTCGAGCCATGTCAAAGAAAACTTCCGAGAATCAAAATACTCTCAAAAATAATGTCACAGATGTTGACTTAAATGACACCTTTCTCAGTCAGGTGTTTGACACGGATCATTCCGTTATCCCTCGTGGATTTGAAACTTCCAGTAAAACTTCTGCTGACCAAAGTCAGACATTTTCTAGATCAAATCTCATTGCAGAACAACACAAAGACCCAGATATTTTGTCTTTGTTTGACAGGGTAGATGATGAAGGTAAAACTTCAGATAGCTCTGTTTCCTATTATACAAAATCTGGTATTCTCATGCGTAAATGGAGACCTCCAGACGTTTTGGTTGATGACGATTGGGCTATAAAACATCAAATTGTTGTTCCAAAGCCCTATCGTGCTGAAATATTGCGCCTGGCCCATGAAACCCCCTGGGCTGGTCACTTAGGGGTCAGGAAAACTTATCACAAAATTCTCAGTCACTTTTATTGGCCTAATCTCAGGCAGGATGTAACACATTTCTGTAAAACTTGTCACACATGTCAGATGGTAGGAAAGCCGAATCAGACCATTCCAAAGGCCCCTTTACAGCCAATTCCTGCATTTCAAGAACCATTTAGTAGGATTCTAATAGACTGTGTTGGGCCCCTACCAAAAACAAGATCAGGAAATGAGTAATGTTGACAATTATGTGTACATCAACTCGGTTCCCAGAAGCCATACCACTGAGAAACATAAAGACAAAGACTATAGTGAGAGCTTTAGTCAAATTTTTCACTTTATTTGGCCTCCCTAAATGTGTCCAGTCCGATCAAGGCTCCAACTTTATGTCTGGTATTTTTCAACAAGTAATGGATCAGCTAGGCATTAAACAGTATAGGTCATCCGCCTATCATCCAGAAAGTCAGGGTGCCCTTGAGCGATTTCATCAAACTTTGAAAAACATGATTAGGACCTACTGTTTTGACACAGAGAAGCAGTGGGATGAAGGAATTCATTTTTTGCTCTTTGCTGTTAGAGAGTCAATTCAGGAGTCTCTTGGTTTTAGCCCATTTGAGCTTGTATTTGGACATACAGTCCGTGGCCCACTTAAGCTCGTTAAAGAGAAATTCCTGTCTGACGACAATGATTGTCTGAATATTTTGCAATATGTGTCAGATTTTCGTACAAAACTCTCTAAAGCATGTGAATTAGCCAGAGAAAATCTTAAGTCATCTCAGCAGTCAATGAAAACCAGATATGATAAAAGCACCTCAAAACGGAAGTTTGAACCAGGTCAAAAGGTTCTTGTTCTACTTCCAGTTCCTGGCAAACCACTCCATGCTCGTTACTTTGGGCCATACCTAATTGATAAGAATTGAGTGATTTAAATTACATCATAATAACACCTGACAGGCGAAAACAAAAACAGCTATGTCACATAAATATGCTTAAGCCATATTTGGATAGGGATAATCCTACTATAACTCAGCCTGTCAGTGCAGTCAGTTCAAACCATTATGAAGATAGTGATACTGAAACTGACTTGAGTGAAAATACTCTAAACTCAAAGCTGGGCTCGGTCAAGCTTCAGAACTCAGAAATCCTGGAGAAGCTGGAGTCTACAAAGTTGGCACACCTCCAGCCAGAACAACAACAACAGGTGAAAGAACTGCTCCACGAATATAAACACCTGTTTCAAGATGTTCCAACGAGGACAAACGTCATCTATCACGACGTTGATGTTGGGGACAGTAAGCCTGTAAAACAACATCCATACAGACTGAATCCAACAAAAGCGAAATATCTCCAGGAAGAAGTCAAATACCTGCTGGACAATGACTTTATTGAACCCAGTAAAAGTAACTGGAGTTCGCCGTGCATACTTGTTTCCAAATCAGATCACAGTTATCGTATGTGCACGGACTTTAGGAAGGTCAACACTTTAACAAAGACAGACACTTTCCCAATCCCGAGGATTGATGACTGCATCGACCGAGTGGGAAAAGCCAAGTATGTGACGAAATTTGACCTACTGAAGGGATTTTGGCAAGTCCCTCTGACGGATCGTGCTCGTGAAATATCCGCCTTTGTTACGCCAGACGGATTGTTCCAGTACAAGGTGATGCCATTTGGAATGAAGAACTCTCCGGCAACGTTCCAACGGATGATCAACGACGTCATATCCGGGCTAGACGGGTGTGCAGCTTACGTTGACGACGTCATTCTGTATAGTGACACCTGGGAGGAACACATCAAGCTCATGCGGAAGTTCTTTGAGAGACTGAGCAAAGCAATGTTGACTGTCAACCTTGCCAAATCTGAGTTTGGTTGGGCGAGGGTAACTTACCTCGGACATACTGTAGGACAGGGTGAGGTAAACCTGTTGATGCCAAAATCAGTGCCATTTCAAGTTTTCCCATACCAAACTGCAAACGACAACTGATGCGCTTTCTCGGTATGGCTGGTTACTACAGAAAATTCTGTCCAAATTTCTCCACAATTACTGAGCCTTTGACTAACTTACTTAAAAAGAAAGTAAAGTTTGTTTGGTCAGAGCAATGCCAACAGGCATTTGATACACTTAAAGCCATACTGCAAAGTGCCCCAGTGTTGTCTGCACCAGATTTCACTTTGCCATTCAAATTAGCTGTAGATGCTAGTGATACGGCTGCTGGTGCTGTTTTATTGCAAGAGGATAGTCATGGGGTAGATCATCCTGTTTGCTATTTTTCACGCAAATTTAACAAATCCCAGAGAAACTACTCTACAATTGAAAAAGAGTGTTATCTTTGATATTAGCTTTACAGCATTTTGAAGTTTATGTTACTTCTTCAAATCAGCCAATAGTGGTTTATATTGATCACAACCCTCTTGTTTTTCTGCAGAAATTTAAAGGCAAAAATCAGAGATTGCTAAGATGGAGTTTAATGTTACAGGAGTTTAATCTTGATATTAGACATATCAAAGGCAGAGACAATTTAATTGCAGACTGTCTCTCTCGTATTTAGAGTTTATTGTTGTTCACTTTCAAGAAATTTTACTTTAGAGTAAAACAAAATTTGAGTACTTAAATCCTTTCAAGATTACATTTGTAAAAGAAAGATTTTTCTTTGAAAAATTTTCTTTTTTTTGAAGAGGGGGTGTGTTATGTAGGTCATTTCCCCCACACTCATCATGACCTGAGTTCAATTAGTCTAGAACATTCTCAAGGTCACTGCCCTCGATGACCTCACAACCTTGAATTCAATTAGTCATGTTTGGAATGTTCTGGAAAGTTGATTAGTTGTGTAAGGGAGATAATTTTAGAACAGTAATTAGCATGTCAATAAAAGTTCTAGATTGTTCTTATATGCCTTTATAAAAGGGACGCGCTCAGCTTCCAGTCAGACTTTTGGGATCGTGTCTCTTGTGTGTTACTAAACTCCAGCAGTAGTCATTCTCAAGACTTTTCAAGACCTTCACTGTCAACGCTGGATTTATACTGTGGACTTTGTGCAGCTTCAAGCCTGCAAGCCAAAGGACTGTTCATTCATCCGACTGACTGTTACAACTCTGAGACTGGAGCTTTGCCGTCCCAGCTGAGATAAGTAGTCTGTACACTTTTAAAGCTTGTACTCTGTCCCTGACTTAGCAATTAGTTTTGTTTTCGTAATAAATTTTGTTTAAACGTAAACTGCTGAGTTCACCCTTTTGTTCGTTTTCTCTGCACGTAACATATCATCATCATCACTATCGTCACCCTCCCGTTTGTTGTATTTTCTACGCTCATCTGATATCTGATATCTTTGCTTGTTGTCTTGTCATGCCTTAACTTAGTAAGTAAAGTATATAAATCACAACCAATCATTGAAAGAGCTAAGATGGTGATCTGTGCATACCGACACGTGGGACGGAGCTCAGATGTACATTTGCCAAAATTGTGAAAATGTAAATTTTAAGGGACAGGTACTTCATGAGTGCTATATATTACTATCATTGGTACACTTTAATATGATACAACATGTTCACAACCTACTATATATGAAAATCGGATCGGTTAAGGGCGTACATTTTGGTGTGCTATGATAATTAACAATAGGTGACACTACCACAGCACACATGAGATTGTGTATGTGTAATGAAATCTTGGCGGCGTGACTTCACTCGCGGCAACTAAAATCCATTTTATGGCTCATGACACTGATTTAATAGTTTTCCTGTGACTAAGATTGACTTGGTTTCATTCTTATTGATGGCATTGATTGGGGTTTTTATTATTTCGTTAAACATAAAAAGTGGAATGCGATCACATTTAACCTGCCGCTTACGCGCAGCTTTGCATACGTAAACATTTACATGACAAGAAGACCCACTTGAAAAACATAGTTCATTCCTAACAGCATGAGATGCAGCTTCGACATTGTCACGTGACTTGGAAATCTGACTTATGATGTCCATATTTGGTCTTTTGTATTAAAAATTTGTATGCCATTCTTCATTCTGGATCTTTGGTCACTTGATAAGTACTTTGTCATCAACTCAAACCACGGATACAAATTGCAGCAATATAGGGTACAAGAGGAAATATTTACATGTAGCCTATTTCAATTCTTTTTTTTTCTTTAAATTTGAAACTTCGTTCATACCTAGTTACATATCACGACAATATGCTCAGTTGCTTCGCTTGTCACGACTCTTCGATTCAGTCCACAGGAAAACATTCGCATGTGCTTTTGGAGTCACTGCAATGAAGCAAATAACCTACCTTATCTGATCTAATTTCTTGCCTTAATTTTTTGAGGACAATGCAATTTCAAGGTTGCAAGAGTCATACCTTCGAAGTCCTTTGATTTATTTCAACAAATGACCGCGTTAGATGCATAATAAGGTGAGCTACCTTCTCTGACTGGATTATGTGACGTCTCCAGCTTGTTTGAAACATGACATTTTTTGTGTTGCGATCAATATCGTCTAGGTCAATGTTGCTATTTTACAACTAACTTCACGCACTGGGACACCTTTCTGTTGACAGACAGGCAGCCATATTACTGCCGCCTGGAACGCCATGCCTCCCTCAGAATAATTGCAACCTTTATTGAATTCAAAGAAACCGAAATATAACCCGCAAATATCTTCATCAATTTGTATTATTCGTTCTGCATTGTCAAAGGAGTTCATAGATAACAAAGTAGGCGACATTAAAATCTTAATCGAATTGGGAATGTTGAGTCGGCATCAAAACGGAAATTTCATTGCGAAGGCGGTGTCGTTAACTTAACAAGAAGTCTGCTCAATAAATGTCAGCCTGATACTTATATCCGTTTCATCTTTTCATCCATTTTGGATGCCGCTCACTTAAACACTGTTGTATGCTACTTCAGCGTCGAGAACGAGGTTGGAGGATGATTATACAGTGATGTCTTATTTGTCGAATAAATGGCTTTAGAGACTAAAGGATCAAATTACCCGAGAAAAATACATATATTTTCAATATTACATTTTTGACGTTTCCAAAGTGTGTTAGAAAGCCAATTAAGCTTAAAATTGGCTCTTTCCGTACTGGCCATGTCTGGAAACATAGGATTTGTACAAATAACATCTCGCACCTCGATAACATTATTTAAACATTTCTTGATTTTTTTAGCTTATTCCAGTCAAATATTTATATATAACTCAATTGTTTATTATAATGGTATATTAATGTGTTATATTGGACGTGACACTAGCCATAAAAAATAGAAATATATACAAGGGAAATCAACTATCCGCCCTAAACTGACGTAGAAGTTTAAGGCCGACGCATGCGCACATGCATTCAGATGTAAAGACAATTGAAGTTTAGAACAGTTAACAATAATATACAAATATAAATGTAGTTAGGTAGGTAGGTAGGTAGATAGGTAGTTATAGGTACGTAGGCAGGCAGGTAGGTAGGTAAGACAGTTTTTCATTGTGTGCTCCATGTCACTATTTTTTGATACTCTATCGTATTTGTTTTACCGTTAGCGGGCAATTACTGTATTAAAGGGGTAAGATTTGATAAGAATTCAACTTTCTTTCTCGAAAATAAGTATATCGTCTTTTTTTCTCCCATCGATGTGTGTGCTGAAATGGGGAGTATCAGCCTTGCCGACGAGAAGCATTCATTGTACACAGTATGCAGTTCTATTGTTGCACAAGTGAATCCTCGTCCGGACTTAAATTCTTGTCAACAAGAACATCGGATATAGTTCTATTGCCGGTTCCATGATGAGTGCGGGCTAGGGTATACAAAGCATACGTTACCAAAATAACTTTTAACCATGGGATATTTGCAGGGTATGGTACATGTTACACCCTGACCTATATTGTCGTCGCCGATGGATACGAAATACACGAGGCATGTTTTTGCATGTCAAGTATGTGACATTCTTGAATAACAAACCATTTTACAACACAAAAACGGTATGTTTTTGTTGTTTTGTGTGTGAATACGATGCTTGATACAGCCACAACGATGCATTGTGGGTAACCGGAAAAGGATCTATTGCATATAGGCTGTGAGGACTAGTTGCATTGTACGCGTTTTAACAGGGTATCGGCAGTTCAACAAACAACCGTATTTAACAAAGAACAAAACACTTCTCTGAAATACGCCACTCCTGGGCTGGTTCTTGCTCTAGCGAGTTATTAACACGTATATTCAGTGCAGCGAGGGTAGCTGATCGCGCGATCGCACCATCAATCATGTTGTTTGAATTTACAGAAAAAATCAGAAAGGATTTCAAGCCCATTTATATATAACAGAGACATAATAGTAGTGGATTCGTCACTTTAATTCAAAGCAAAAGTATCTGCAAAAATGCAAGATCACGATCTTTTTCATTTGATCTTGCGATTAGTCGAAACGAGATGAAAAATCCAATTATTATAATTTTTGAGCGCCCTCTTTCATGAACTTTGCCAAGCAACGCATTTCATTTTCTCGCGTTAAAACATTAATGTGTCCTTAAAACCCAGTAACTGTAGTCACTTTTGGCATTTTTTACGGTGCCTATATATTTTACTCCGTGCATCAACTATAGATTCTTTGTCAACTTCTTGTCTACTTTGTCTACTTCTTCAAGCATGACTATATTCCAGTCTGGACCAATACTAGCTATTTGAGCAAACTATAGGAAGTAGATCGAGTAATTGTAGGCGATACGGAAACATTGTCGAAAAATTACAGAACATGGCTTTTAATTTCATATAACCGAAATAAAAGTGAGAATAAAATGAAAACAAACTAAACAAGGCAGTATTGCTGAAGGCAATGAGTACTTGGGCCGTGATAGAGTAATTTTGAGGACAATATATACTACTATTCAAATATGGTCTTGAATTTCCTCCTGTCAATGAGGCATTTGATTAACTGGTTATTAAACGAAGCAATGGCATGACAACGGCAAAATATGTCTAGCAACTTTTGTGGAGTTTGAGGCAGGGGTTCTTTATTTATAGCGGGAATTGCTTAAACTCCTTAAATATTCAAATTACAGCAAATTTCTTTTGTTCTCGATGGTAGATGTCTAATATTTAGATGGGCATATTTAGATTTCACCCTATAGTTATCCCTATATACCAAAAATCGGACATCCAGCTCTATTGGCTTGCTCAGAATTAGATATGCGCATAATTAATGAGGTACAATATGTGGTGTCATAAGGTGTCCCATCATACCATTTATGAAGGCTGTAGCACTTGTGGTTACTGAGTTGTGGACAAATATATATATTTGAGGTCAAAGGTCATCGAGGTCACGTGACATTTTGTCAAAATAATTGTATTGCTAAGTTATTCCTATATACCAAAAATCAGACCTCCAGCTCTATTGGCGCGCTCAAAATTATATATGCGCATAATTAATGAGAAACAATATGTGGTGTCATAAGGTGTCTTATCATACCAAATATGAAGGATGTAGCACTTGTGGTTACTGAGTTGTGGACAAATATATATATTTGAGGTCAAAGGTCATTGAGGTCACGTCACATTTTGTCATAATAATTGTATTGCTTAGTTATTCCTATATACCAAAATCAGACCTCTAGTTCTATTGGCTCGCTCAAAATAAGATATGCACATAATTAATGAGGTACAATATATGGTGTCATAAGGTGTCCTTTCATACCAAATATGAAGGGTGTAGCACTTGTGGTTACTGAGTTGTGGACAAATATGTATATTTGAGGTCAAAGGTCATTGAGGTCACGTGAAGTTTTGTCAAACAAATTATATTGTTAACTTATCCCTATATACTAGTACCAGAAATCAGACCTCTTGCTCTATTGGCTCGCTCATAATTAGATATGCACATAATTAATGGGGTACAATATGTGGCGTCATAAGGTGTCCCATCATACCAAATATGAAAGGTTTAGCACTTGTGGTTACTGAGTTATCGACAATAATGTATATTCCAGGTCAAAGGTCACCAAGGTCACATGTTATTTTGTCAAAATGTCTGAGATATCTGTGTGAACCGATGGACTCACTGATGGACTCACGGACGGATATGAGCCAATCTATAAGCCCCCTGGACTTTATCCGTGGGGACAAAAAAACTGTGTCACTGCATCCTTTAGGCAATATGAATACAATGAGAAACTAAATTTTTATTTTTCTTGGCATCATACATGCGAGTCTATGGAGAACTGCCTTATACATGGGAGTCTATGGAGGTGTAAACTAAAAAGTCCTCTAACACGGCCAAATTTGATAGCATTGTGAAACAAATCGATGTGCATCTGTATGGGGTTGGGTACTAGGCGTGAACGGACGGACGGACGCACGGACATGACCAAACCTATAAGTCCCCTCGGACTTCGTCCGTGGTGATTAAAAACAACGCAACAGTTATTACAGCTACACCGGCGGTAGTTCATATCCAGAGCCCCGTACGGTCTACCGCCGTCGCTTGAAAACAATCTCATGCACCCGGCCATATGGGCAGCTGGCCGGATGCATGACTTCCCGAGAAAGGCGAGCTGTCACGTTCAAGCTCAGGATTATTTGTCGATCAAATTTCAATAAATTTACCTTACCTAGATGAAATTTTGTCTATAGGCTGAAATTTCGCCGAAGTTTGACAAAATTACATCGATTTTTCAGGTTCATATGCGACATTTTTGAGTTTTGAGTGCAGACAGAAATAAGTTTTGAGGCAACATGGCTGCGACCCCATGTTGACCCCTAGCCCTGCGTACGATGCTATGTGCTACAGCTAACACACAGCATCGTACGCAGGGCCATAAGCGAGAGAGTTGCCGACATCGACGGTTATTTACGAGAAGTGAATAAAAGGCTGTCATTTTTGGAAGCGATCGAGTAGCTGAGGTAGGCTGGGATACGACTTGGGCCCAAGAACGCTGAATTTCGGCAGTAATTTGGCTTTTTACGTCAAGTTTCAAAATGGATTTGAAGTCACCGACCCAACGTACGGGTCTTTGCAGGGCTGTGGTGAGCGGGGCGGTTAGCTGTAGCGGAACACACAGCATCGTACGCAGGGCTAGTTGACCCCCAAGTGAAAATGTGTTCGCGATCAAATCTTCCTATATTTTTTTCAGAATTTTCAACAAAATCATTGCTTCTTACATCTTTTGTAAAATATAAAATACTAAAATAAAACTGCGATGTGCCATGTCTCCAGATTTCTAAAATATCGTTCGTTGACCGTTCGACGCAAACTTGTGACGCAGTTGAAATTCAATACTGACCGCCAAATAATCTTAATGAGACGAGATCAGTCTAGACATCCTCCAAATTATCCAACCATTCGCATTGGAGTTCAGCTCGCTTAGAGTATCATAACATTTTTCGGCCTTCTTTTAGATCGACCCTAATATCTCCCATTCAGGAAATAAATACACAAGCTACCTCGACAAAACTTCGTGCACCATCCAAGACCAAACGCACTACAAATCTGTCTTGACGTCATCATCTCCTTACATGGTAATCGGCATACCGTATTTTTTTAGCAAAGGGGACACAGAATACGTCGGAGTATTCAGTTTCAAAACGTATTACATTGTTGATGTTGTCAAAAAAAGTCATGTTACTGCAGTGGTATAAATTACAAAACACAAAAGTTCAAATCAGTTTATTTTGGACTGGCTTTACCCAACATTTCATATTGTTTCTTATGCCAGATTTGACCACGTGCTTACTGGCGACCCCTTTTCATGCAAATTTTGTGTCAAATGATGTGTTCCCCTGGAAAAACAACGTACGATTTCTAAATGAAGGAGGCGAAATTTGCCCTCAAGACTCGAAACCACCCCTTGGGGTGTACCTAGCTATTTTTAACGAGCTTCTCGAATCTGCAGCTCTATTTCGAAATGATGGTCTGGTTTTCTCAGCTCAAGGATAAGTGTTCTCCATCGCTGTGGGCATTACTATTCTCAACCGGGGGTACAGTTTCCAGTCGTAATGTTTTTCATTGTGTCCGGGATATAAAACCTTTCCTTTTCAAACTTTCTCTTTGATTAACACTAATCCACATCTTGTCAGTGATTAAACATGTTTCAAGTTAAATGTTAAATTCTGGTCTCGAGCCCTCCTGTTCGACCAAACCGAAATTACCCCTCCCACTTTGGCTCGTCCAGTGGGTGTAGCAGGGTCGTGCCATCGCCTAGGAAACGGAGGGTGCATTAATTGTTGCATTTCGATGCACATTTTGATTATATTCAGAAGATTTTGTGGCAAAAACTCAGATAGAGAAGCATTTATATTCACATCTCACTTATTCAAGACTGGCTGAGAGCAGCACTTCCATTCAGTTAACATCATTACGCCATTTATTATGCCAAGAAAGATGAAGCCAATACATTTTGCCCTCCCTGGTCTCAGCCAGAAATGGTTATACCTTACAGTTTTTTCCCACGGAATGAAAACAAATGTACTTGGGCTGAGGCCCAAGTACAACAAACGATAAATTGTAGCGTACACAAAAAACAAAAGAGCCGTTAACAGTCGTGAATAGCAAGGAGCCTGTATTCTTATCATTGGTGCTACACCATTAGTATTGAATTCTATTTCATGACTGAAAGTCTTCCCGACTTTAAATGTCAAAAGGTGACCGAGTCAATCTTTCCTCAATCAGCATGCAACATTTGAACAACGAGGCTCTTATGTGTACATAGGCATACTCGTTAAAGCCATCTATACAGGGCTCTTCACCAACTGAGAGCTATGACGTACTGTATTATTAGATGTCACACATTGCAAATCTTTCAGCCACTTTTACTGCTCTGAATGATACAATGGGATTGAAAGAAGGGTTAACTTTGATTGATTCTCAGCGTTTGATTTCAAAGTCAATGACGAAAACAAACTCCCTGTCTTTGCAGCCGGATGTCAACTAGGAGGCCCGGAAGCGAGGGGTAATTCGTATCTGAGGTTATAAATCAGTTGAATGCAGTTCAATTTAGCCTTCATGTTATTTAAAGGACCCTTCGAAAATCGTCTGGCTGCATGCAACGCTAAAAGGATATTCATATATCACACGGCGGTAAAATGTTGACTGCAATCACGATTCCGTGGTAACAAACTATCAAGCACGGGGTCACCACTCCTCGCATATGGTTGCCGACTAGAGAACTTGGAAGCAAGGGAAATGTTATAATAGCCAAGCAGACCATTCTATCATGTATTTTATACATTTGAATTCTTTGCAATTCTTTTGGATGCGTTGCGGCTACAAAGTTACTGATCGGAAAGCGCTGTACACGCCATGTGCGCAAAAGCAGTGGGTGCGTGCCGTGAAAACTAGTGGCGAAGGGCACGGTTACTATAATCACAGAGAAACATGGACAGAGTGGCAACGCTTGCATGCCCTTTTGTTCCATGGTCGTCTCGGTAGACTATTGGCTTTTCATATTAAAATGAGCTTCAAAGGTGTTAAACTTTTTGGAGGCTTTGTTTATGGTTGATAATTACACGAGATTATGCGAAAAATACGACGAGATGGCATCGTACTTCCAGTCGCGAAGCAACCATAGTTACTTTGTGAGCTCTCAGGCCAGAAACACTGCTTCACACCAATCAAAACATAACACGCCAGCAGTTTCATAAACATGTCCTTCCTTGACGCACGTGTAAAAGACGGTATGACTGACCGTAAACCATTGAGTAAAACCAGACAGTATCGATAAAAGACTTTCAAATTTGGTTCAAACACACTCATTATATATTCATAAAAATATGAGAGGAATTTTTAAAACGGTAAAACTCATTTTCCTGAAGCTCAAAACACTCCCGTTTTCGCTAGCACGTCAATTCCGCTCAGCATCACACGACAACAATAACACAAACTTTGCCGAACATACTTTCGCCTAACAATTGGCGAAAATCCGAAAATTACCGAAGGATGCATGGTCGGCACTCTTTGGAAAAGAGAGGCGAGAGCAACCTGAGGCGAGGCGAACATGGAAGGGTTACGTAACCGCTTCACGCCTTAAACAATACCTGTTGCGACTCTGTGCTTTAATAGACTGACGGCTTCGCCCGAACGTCACAAAATCGGGTTCATCTAGATACTTCTGTTTAGTAGCGCCACAGGATTTGCTTTATCTGTCTGAACCCGATTAGAAATGAATGATTTTATTCAGTCTCGTAAAACTGCATGGTACGGCACATGTTTTGTTCATGGTAGTGACAACTCTTACCTTTTTCTTCAAAGCAGAGCATGTGTTATCTCTCTGCCTATCAGCGTTACCGGGCAAGTTCCGTCTCCAGAGACGTCTACCAATTCTAATGTAGCAGAACATCAACGTTATCACGGGGATGATGTACGTCAGCAAGATCATAAATATCTCGTACACGATCGCCGCTGAGTCGTAAGGCCACCACTCGGTGCAGAAGTACCACATCTTTTCACCGTAGTAGACTTTGCGTGCCCGTGCGAAGACAGTCTGGACAATAGCAAGGAGAACCGATACAAGCCATATTAAACCAAACAATATCTTTGATCTGTTTGATGTCACCCGCACTTTCAGAGGGTACAGCACCGCATAGTAACGATCGATACCGATCGCAGTCAAGGTGTACACGCTGACCATTACAGATACCTGGTATTGAAAAAAAAGAGCAAAAATAATCGATTTATGTAATCGTCGATAAGAAGATGGAAGAAACATAAAATTTTAGTAACTTTTACAATATTATTTCAAGTTCAGTTTCACTTTCTCTTAATTTTCAGTCAGTGTTTATCGAATTCTTATATTTTGGACACCGTCAGATTCCGAAAGGGACAACTAAGTATTGTTTCCCTTGGCTTTCTGTGTTTAAAGTGGCCTATTTACTCCATGTGTCATTTTCCTTCTAGCTATAGAAACCTATTTAAACTTTTAGATATATTTCCTTCACTACAGATCGTGGCCTATGTCGCCCCTGACCATGCACTGCTCTGTCGCCTCGGAGATAGCGAAAATGGTAGAATATGACTGATGAAACAGTTGCACGTTGAAGTAACTCCCGTTGGCTATATAACATGTATAGCACGCTAATTCACAAATTTCGTCCATAATTTATTCTCGCTGTCATGAAAATTGTTGCTGAACCAGCAAGATAATAAACGTCACATATTTTTTTCTGATGAGATTTCGTTTAAAGAGATGTCATAGGATGCCGCGCACGATATGATTGATCCTTGGTACTTGATACACAAGATTTGTATCGGCTCCATATTATATCAAATATGCTGATCATCACAAATTCGCTCACAATGTATTCTAACATTCTCACTGTCATTTCTGACATTTCGTCTTACATGATGAGAGAATATGCCAAGCACATTAAGTCTACTTATGTTATTGTATAAATTGTTTAAAATAATCGCAATCATACCAATCCATAATCCGATAACACTAGGTCAGAATTCGTAATACTATAGTTGTAAACATCACAGAACAGACAGTAAATAGACGGTACACAACAAAGTCAAATTCATGCAAGAAAGATATATGGACCTCTGGCCAAAAGACCAAGAAGTGATGTCAGGTGTTTCGAAAATAGTAAGCGCATCCTGCCCGACATGTGGTATCCGCCATATATCAATCTGTAAGTCAGATAGGTAGTGGTCACTAACTAAGGCTCAATGTCACTGATAAGATAGTATCGAAAATGAAAGATTTAAAGTTTTGCTCTAACTTTCCTCAATGAATCTTTCAACTATCTTCCTTCAAAATCACAAATAAAAATTGGGGCTCACCGTGCAAATTTTGGTACTAGAGAAACAAATTATCCAAGATTTACCGACATCTGAAATTCAAAATAGCCGCTAACCCTGTGTTTATTCTATGGAGAAAAATAAAAATTTCGATTTTCGAAAAACTGAAAGAGTGAAAAAATTTCTTATTCCAAGAGCTTTAAAACGGACCCGACAAGTGCTAGATCAAAACAGATTAGTAAACGTTTGAGAGTCCGAATATATGTCTCCGAGGCGCATTCTATCTTAAGTCATAAAAGACTTCTATCAAAACTCCAGTATTGTAATGGAGAATCCGCTTCTCTGGCTTATAGATTATCTGAACTTTAGATTTCTCTATGCCAGCCGAAAAAATTAAGTCTTATGCACTCCCAACGAAATGCTGTGTCCCTTTAGGCTCTAGGCCGACACTGTATTTGTGAGCAGAAATGACTTCAAGTTGCCTAATTCACCTAATTAATTGACTTCCGATTGTTTGTAGATGATTAGAACGACATACGTTTCCACCTTGTCTGGAACTCTCCATTCTCCTGTTGTAAGGATGTACCCTAACCCCCCTCCCTCTCTCTCTCTCCCTCTCTCTCTCTCTCTCTCTCTCTCTCTCTCTCTCTCTCTCTCTCTCTCTCTCTCTCTCTCTCTCTCTCTCATACATTTAAAATCGAGAATTACGCCTTCGGTGTAAAATTTGTATGCGACACGTTCACTATCACAAAATTCGTTCGCATCGTGTTCTTTGTATCATGGTAGCGTTCCTGAGCTGGTCACATTTTTCACGAATTGTCAAAACATTCACAGCATGGATGTGGGTTGTAGATAAACCAATAAATGCAAATTGAGAATCTCGCCCAACGAGAGCATGGTGTCTCAGGACCTGCACAAATAGCAGACAATCATCTTAGTAAGTGCACGATGAGCCAGAATAATAGAATCCCAAATTCCAATGGGCTGTCTGGGCTCGTTTGCGACAAAAATTCCCCGAAGTGTTAGACCTTCCATCTCATCCAATCGCGTCGTGGGATTATTTTTCTCACGTCCCTTCAATACTAAACAGAACAGCAGTTATTGTATTTCATTGTAGAAAACACCATTGTCATCATATTTTTTTTCATTTGCATAATACTCTTCGATAAACAGGCCATTTCATCCACAATAATGCACTGTAAAAACTTGTTTTAATAGATAAAAGATTTCGTCTCCTGAACCCCTAACAATATTATGTAAGAACTATTTGCTATTCGTTTGTAAAGATAATCAAATCAGAACTCCCTTCGGGCTATTATCAAATATTTGTTATCGACGGGAGTCCGCGACACCTATTCACTTTGCTGCGTGCCGTCTACTAGGGCCAGTTCTGGTTTGCAGTGTACGACCTCCATTGGTCAAATAATTGAGTAATAACGCACACCCAGCGACGGTATACCACGAGATTTTGACCAGTTCACAACATGTATATCGAGCGTTGTACCGTCGCTGGATGTGATTTATTGATCATAACGGTATATTGAAAGTCTGGCGTGGAACGTCATGGATTTTCGCTCAAGCTGAGAGCTCTCGCGTATGCCAGCCGTGGTATATAGCCAATATACCACGGCTCTTTTCGCGTCTTGACCAATCAGATCGCTGTATTTGTGCCATCAATATACTGGTATGATATAATACGTAATGATACGAGTAGCCGCTCGTTGATAGCGAATGACTATCCCATCCCTATAAGCATTCGTCAAACAAAAATATGTTTTACTTGCGCGATAATGTAATAAACACCTATTACCTGGTCATAAGGGTTATTATGTTACCAGAAACACATCGCTGTCTCCCGAGGCCGTAGGCCGAGGGGTATCGCGATGTGTTTCTGGTAAAGCAAAACCACGAGGTGTAATGAGCGGGCGCTATAGCCCGAATAAAGACCAGGTTACAGCTGTTTTATAACACTGTCACACCACATTCTCATGCTCTTCCACGTTGTTGTTTCAAATGTACTTTGGCGTATGAGCACTGCAACAATACCTTATGAGAAGTTTACTGGACGATTCTCCACAGCGGGTGCAGTGTAGTGCCAATTAATTTCTTCACAAAAAGAAGCAAAAATGTACGTCGCATACCGTATAACGTCCTCTGTTGCACTCGAATCTTTCAGTTGTTGTCAATGAACTCTTCAAGTTCATGCGCTGGTGATATGGAAAATCTGGCTGTTTTGGTCAGAGGCTCGTTGCTCATCCCGGGCGCTCATCATGTTCTAATCACCCACCATTGATTCGGAACTACTGACGACACTAAGCGTATTGTCACGTGACTGGGCACTTTTTCAAATATTATTTCCCTGAGGAAATAGTTTTGGGAAAATATCCTCTGATGCCACTTTTTCCTGACCAGTAGGGACTAGTATCTATCTTATGGTCACGTTACGTGTTCTGGCGAAATGCGACAGGGAATCAAATGAGCATGTGGAGTGCTATAACAGTTATGTAAAAATTGCGAGAGAGTGCAAGTGCGACGTACTTGGGGTATTTGCACTCGGCCTTACAGTGTATTATTACATATGTACCACAGTTTACTTGCATCGAAGCGCGCGCATACTACCGGTATTTGCACTGCAGTGCAAATACCAAAAACATTATTCCATACCTGCATGCAAATGAATAGAACAGCGCGTGATCCTTGTCTTTCAATGTGTGTCGCGTAAACTATTTAAAATGTGTTCGCTTGTGTTTTTAGTTCCTTTGTTTTCTCGATAAAATAAACACAGGGGGAAACATATGTAATAATAACAGAACCCCATGGCGAGCGAGCAAGCTTGCCGTACCTGGGGTATTTGCACTCGTGTTTGCGTTGAATCCGGCTGTCCTTTCACTCGCTGCGCTCGTGAAAGCACGAACGCCGATCCCTCGCAAACACTCGTGCAAATACCGCTGGTACGGCGCGCTTGCACTCTCTCGCTATGGGGTTCTGTCATATTCTGCCTGCGTCCAAGCAGAATACACCGCAAGCCAGAGTGCAAATACCACGAGAAAGAAGCGCTTGCACTCTCGCCGTGGGGTTCTGTTATCATTACATGTATCAAAACGGAAAGCAGAAACAAAATGCAACCCAGTACGATGCGTATTAGCTGAGGAAACGCACGTATCTGTGGCGGGGTAGCGTGCGTCTTAGCGGGTCATCAAAAGCTCAACCCGGGGTTGACCTTTTAATGACCCGTATAGACGCACGCTACCTCACCACAGATAGCTGCGTTTCCACAGCTAGGTGCGTATCAACGTCTTAAGTTTTAGGAGTTTCGCGGAGTGATATGTACCAAGTTTCTATTTTTATAATCAGGTCTGGTGTATAATACCGTCATTGACTTCTCATTAGCTACTTATTACAGTCAATTTTTTGTGTATTTGAGGAACATGTCTTGCTTAAGTCATTCGCTACTATCACGGCGGGAAAGAACAGAGCAAATAGCTACTAATTATTATTTTACAGGTTCTAAGCCACATTCTTTACAAGAACTGTACAAATATAAGCGACAAAGAAACAGAGTTGAATTATCATTACATGTGTTTTGCGAAACAGCTGGAGCCTAACAGAGCGTGCGTGATGGCGAGGGCGAGAGGAAGAAAAAAAAAGAATGACACTGCAGTACTGCTGTCAAAACATGTCAAAACTCAAGATATCGCCTTTGAAATCTTCCGTACCGATGAATGTTTCTCATGCGATGTCGTGCAGTTTGCAGACGAACATTTTCAATTTGCTCATAATATAGTAGTTTTTTTACAAACAAAAGTTGTCCGGGTTACAAGTGCTCGTTAACATTAGGTTATGACCAGTGCAAATACCGACGGTATACGCGTGCGCTGCGGTTCAAATAAATTATTTACACATGTAATAATACTGAGTGTTGAAACAAATTCATCTAGGAACTCGAGGAAAGAACATGTTTTTAAGATAACTTTTTACATCAGTGACATTTGATTAGAGAAAGCTGTGGTGCACGGAATGTAATATCACGGAGAAGAAATTCTGGTTTGCCTTTACAAATTAGACAAGATGGTCTAATCTAATCAACTCCTTATATGGCTGCCTTATCAAAGTAGGCGCCTTTGAAACCTGTACTTGACAGTGATCAGACGATGCAATTTTTCCGCGTCGATGTCGGCACAGGGTGATTGAATGTTAGAATGATGGCTTCGACGAATGAATAGGCAAATCCTTTCAATGGTGTCCCCGTGGTTAAAGTAACTTAAATGGTCTGAAATTTGTATCACGTAGGCCTAGAGATAATATACTTTCTTCGTTGATGACTCCTTTATTCAAAATAACTTCCCCTAGGATATTTTATAAAATGTGTTTTGGAAACCAAGCGTTCAAGAAACGAAAGCGACGACGTTACATAATGACTTTGTCAACGTCAGTTGACTGATTTCGTTAGATCGATGTTGCACTGAAACATTTACCACGTCACCTGATCGAAGCTAAATCACTTTTTATCTTTTTTTACGTAGTAAAATGGACATTAGCTGTAACTTGATAAATTTGTATATTTCCTGTTCTCCAGAAAACAAACACTGTTTCATGGTTTCCACACTCTGAAATAGTATCGGTCCTACGAACACAACGCTACATGTAGCTATAGTTGAAACTTGACACTAAGGGTTGCCATAATTACAGGAGTAGAACTAGATAAATGGTGTTTTACAAGAAGGGTGACAAAAATGGAATACGCATCAAAATCATTAACAATAGCCAGACATAACCGCCGCTAACTTCACAACAAGTTCTTTTACATCTTGATAGTACTGTGTATGTCTGCTAAAATGAAATAGTGTATTTTTTTCACATAGGTGTTGTCAACGCAACATCAAAGGATGTTAAAATTATTGTCACAGATTTAAGCGATTGGCATTCCTCAGGCTGTCGTTTGAATAAATATAAATGATCTGAAACTCATATTAACCCAAATAAAGACGCTTCTCGTCAATGAAACTCTGTAAAGCAGATTTTCTTCCCACCGGATGTTAGAAGATTTATTTTGGATAATCTGACGTAAAGAAAACGAGCGTGACGATATCGCAAAATTGGTTCGTCTGACATTTATCGGATTTTCGAAACGACTACGCCGTCTCGTCGAAAGTATTGTTTGCAATTACTTTCTTAAATTAACGATCTGTTGTTCTGGTTAAATTCAATGGCTTCGAGACTTTCATCTCACCGCTTTCGATAATCGCATGTAATTGAATGAACAGGCATTCATGAGTGATTGCTACGATCACCAACGCTGCATGCTATTATATCAAAGCGAACGTTACACGTAAAACTCAATGTCGGAAGTTTTATTCATCTCAAACAAAATCTTTTTAGCCTACCTTCAGTATTTTATTGTCCTCAAAGCTATGCGTCTCCGGCAACACCTCAGCTTTGCGATGTTATTAGATAAATCCCGGTACTTTGTGGATAACCCCGAGAGTGTGATTGTATCTGGTACATTTTGCCACAAGTGAGGGACAGTGGATACTTCAAACAAACCATCGTGAATGAGACTTATAAAATCTAAATTCAAACCTCCTACCCCGAACAAAAATCTGGAAGACTTGCTGCACACATCAGACGAGGAAATCGTAGTGAGAACATTGCTCAAACGCGACCGATTGCTGAAGTAGGCTGTTGGAAAGTTAATGCTGATGGCTTTCTGAATATAAATTTAAAGCATTTCAACTCAGACTCTGAGCGATGGTTGGGTATCATACGCATACATGGTTCCCATGGCGTTGCCTGGCAAAAAAACACGATTGGAACTAATTTGGGATAATTGGATCGTCATATTTTTCAAATGTATCAAAAGTGTCAGTTGCCCTATAGCTGAATGTTGCAATATTACAAATTACTCATAAAATCAAGTGTGTAACTTAAAAAGAAAAGTTAATGAGGTTACATTGGCAGATTAAATCGACACTACTTCACCATCCAATTATCCCAAATTAGTTCCAATCGTGTTCAAATAGTTAGAATTGGCGCACTGTGGAAAATAGAGCTGAAACCCCCTCGCCCCTGAGTGCAGTAGATTTAGTTTGTTCATGTACCCTGAATTGAGTTATTTCCGCTACTGTTTTGACATCTAACGCTCGGGACCGAGCGTTGCTTAAGACTAGGGTATGTAACTTTGGATGCGAAGCAGACAACAAATAAATGACAACTGTATTATGTCTATGAGCGACGTCAATGTTCTATATATTCAATTACTATATCATTTAACTTTCTTTCCTGTTATCAATTAAAACGCTCTGTGCTACGCCACATAAGCCAGGTTGCGTGATAGTTAGGGAGGTTAGCGCTAGTATATCACCATTTTACGAACGTGATATCTCGTCGATTCAGAACAACGCAATAACGTGTCCGGCACACAGATAAAACGTAATGTTTTGTTCCTATGGCTTTCTGTGTCAAAAGGTTTCCAGACATCTGCTTGTGTCTATTTCCAAACCTCTATCGCTCCCTGTGGAATTATCGCTTTCGCGCATAGAGATGTTCACTCTGAGATAGCTGGAGTTTGCAAAACAATGATTACTGCTGTAACAGAAATTCAACATTACCCGTGTCAGAGGTTAACATCTATACAGCGCGCTTGTTCATAAATTTCACCTATCATGTATTTCCGCTTTTATGGTCACAGACTATTATCGTCGCATTGTGCATATGGTGTACGTGCTCTAATTGTTCATCTTCATTATCACAACTGTCAGCGTCAGAATTTATGCAACGCGATGATTATCACCAAAATTCACAAAGAATGTATTCTTGCTTTCATTATGAGAGTTCGTTTTGAAATGATTACTAGATAGAATGCCATCCATTCCACAACTAATGATGAAATTTATCAAATTATTCGAACCGTAGGGGTTAGGCAATTTACTGACAATGTATTTCTTCTCTCGTGAATAATGTTGACGATGTAGACACACCGAAAATATTTTTTTGATAACACTTCACACTAGAAGATGAAAGTAGACGTCACTGTGCAAAATATGTTTGCTGATGGCCTTGTTGACATTATCTTATCATGTCGCCGGTTTCAGAGTGCATACGACCCCCTAGGCATCACAGAATTTATTCACCGTGTATTCTCGCTGTCATGGTAGCGTTTCTGAGCAATCCATACAACGATATATATGAAAGAAAAATATGTCTTCTAAAACTGTCATAACATAGTCAACGTGGCCGTCGGCGGTAGATGAACTGATAGATGACAATTCACAAATACGCCAACCGACAAGCATGTTACGGAAAAACCACGCAAAGTACCTAAATCATCTTGCCAGCGGTACGGAGAGAAATAACGTGTCATATTTGGCAACCCAAGACACCAGGAAAGTATATAATAGAAGACTTTGGGAAAAATTCTGAATGTTAAGAAGAAGCAATGCCACTTTGCCTTTGCATTCGAAAGATAGACTGGAAAAATAACATTCGTTACTAAATTATTTTGAAACTGATGCATAACAACGCTCCAACGTGATTATGTTATTTTTCCTTGTCGATGTCAGCGCAAGACTAGCAAGTCTTACAATGGCTTTCGTTGGTGTATAAACGTTCTTACATTGATTTTCCTTGCGTTTCAGTAAATTTATCATGAATGATCTGAAAAAGCTGAACAAAAGATTAAAGGGATACAGTCGTCTGAACAGCGCTCAAATGTCGTATACGACCTTGAAAACACTGTATCCAAGGTACGATGGTGATTGATGAAAGTTAAAACATGCCTGTCAGAAAATATATGATATGATTTAAATGTTGCATATATGATGATGAGGTGCATCTAGATATCGTACACGAAATACGTTTTTTGTAAACAAGAAACTCGCACAGGCGCAGTTCTAACGACGGTTTCCGTTTAAGTGTTTTGTTCTTTTAAGGAAGTCTTCAACACAGAACTTTTTCCCGTAAGGAAAGCAACATTTTCAAGAAACGAACGTGACGAAATTGCATGATGAATTCGTCCGAAATCACGCTGCGCACTGCCCGATCGAGAGTACACCAGTCTTTTTGCAACCTGAATCTTAAATTGATTGATCCATCGTAGTGCTTATCGTCGACGTCCACATAAAATATATGAACTTTGAGACTTTATTTACCTCTTTGGTACATGCTTGAACAGGTGTATTAAAAGTGTCAAAGGGAATAGCCTGTCTGCATGAATGCGTGCTCGCATCTTGTATATTTCGCCTGACGTGAGGTGCCGTTGACAACTTACAACACGCGATGGCAAACGAAGCCTATTACTTGTACCACCAATATAGACTGTCGCGTTACAGTTAAAAGCACTACTGTTGCTGAAAAGAAATACACAGCACGCACCATTAACTTGTAACGTGTTCGAAGTCATCAAAGAAAAGTGACGTGTTGCTGGGATACTGCAAACGTGGATGTCAGTAATGCGGTAAGTCTTTATGACGTCCATGACCCGGGCTTTTTGCAAGCTTTAACTGAACATCTTGCGGCCTAAGTTATTTATGGGTAATGCCATGAAAATAAGAGAAGACACGGAGGATTGTAGTAATTCCGTCACCGTTGAAGGTTCCAAGACAAGAAATTGACCTTTTTAATCTAACAATTCTCTGGTAGATAATAAGCTCGGAACCCCCTTAATTATACATTTTCTGAAAGCCTAGATATTGGGGAACATTTTGGAAAGCACAGTGTCACCATTTTTATATAACTATCACGTGACAGGTAATTTGCATAATCTCCCAAGGGTCGGCTTTCCCTATGTTTTGTCTCCATACTTTAAAATATCTTACTCAAATTTGCTGGAATGAAGTTGTCACAACGCTCTTCAAAAAGTGTCTCAGATTGTTTACATCTTGATTATTTTCTGGAGCACAATTTAAAGAAATCAACTAGGATTGAATTCACCGCTCTGGAGGTTTTGCTGGCGTATAATTGTTTAAGAAGGTTTAGAAAAATTCTGAGACATACTTTGAAAGATCCTTAGAGCAGCTTGCACTCACACAAATTTCAGCTGCATATCTCATAGCATTGAAACAAAACATAGGGAAAACTGATTTTTGAAAGGTTATGCAAATTACCTGTCATGTGATAGTTATGTAAACAATAGTGACACTATGGTCACCAAAATATTTCCCTATATCTAGGCTTTCCAAAAAATATAATTTACGGGGTTTTGAGTTTATTAAGCACTAGAGAATAGTTAGCTTAAACAGGTCAATTTCTTGTCTTTGAACCTTCAGTCGAGATATATTGTTTGGAAAACAGAACAGACAGCAGCTTGAATGCAGTCTTTAAAATAAGGACTGCTTGGGTAAACACAACGGGAGATTTACAGAAAAAAGGTAACAATGACTCGACATTTAAGGTAAAATATGCCTCGAGGAAAAATATATTGACTTTCCAACTTTTTCAATTCTTTTCTGATCGACCTTTTATAGGGGTTTATTTTTCTCTATACAGTTAACACACAAGTTGCGGCCATTTGGATTTTATATATCGGTAATTATCAGAATTATCGGGTAATTTGTTTCTCCAGTTCCCAAATTTGCACGATTTTGAAAGTAAAGGGTTAAAGATCCTTCAGGAATATTTGAGCGAAAGTTTAAGTCTTTTACTTTCGAGGCGCATACTGCCTAAACAAAATATAAAGAAACCATGGCTTCGTACAAATAACAACATTATGAATTCAGTGACGTAAATGGGGCTTTAGTTATTAAATTTACATAAGCGGTCTTTAATTGCAAAGGACAGAACAAAAATAAATTGTGTATGTGCATCCAATCTCCGAATATTTTAATTTCAACACTTTCAAGGGTGTTACAGGAAAATGAAACAGAAAAAAAAGATATTTTCTTTAACTTCTAAATGATGATAATCACATATTATTAGCTCCAATACTACCCACACTTTTTGTATTCTCTTTAACATACGATATAGCCAAAAGTAGTTAAATTCTTTGTGTCCGCGATCATATACCTAGAGTATTTCATGAAAAAACACAGTGTACTTGAATAGTACTTTTTTTTCTTTTTTTTATTATTATTAAGCGGACAAAGGAAAGATACAGAGACAAAACAGCTACACGAAGCTGACAAAAAAACTAACAAGCAACAAAGAGAGACAAAGGACAAACTACACAGCACAAAAAAGGAAAAGGAAACTTCAAAAGGACTACACATAATGTTTCCATTTTGACAAATGTTTCTCAAGATTTCCATTCTTTACAGCAATATTTCTTTCTACATCCCTCACTGTTCTGACCGTGTTTATAAAAGCAGAACTTGACAACCTCGCAGAATTTATAAAACAGTTGTTGACATATTTCTTTGCCAAAATAAGTAAATGCTCCAAAAGAATGTCCTTAGCATTTAGATCATAACCAAAGAAGACAGACATTGCATCAAGGGTGATATCGATGTAAAAAAAATCAAAAATATACAGAATAAATTCTCTCCAAAAGGCAGTTACAATGGGACAAGTCCAAAATCGATGAAGAAGGGAGTCGGGTGTTTGACAGCAAAAAATACACATTTCACTCTCAATCTTACCTATTTTCTTTAAAATTGTGTTTGTAAAAATATTTCTATGAATAAGGTTGAATTGAAAGCTTCTACTTTTACTTTCTTTAGTACATTTGTATGGAAGACAAAAAATTTTCTTCCAAATGTTTTTGTCGAAAACACCAAATAAAAGCGACCAAGAACTCATGGCCTTTTCTGGCATTGTTACAATTCCTTTTATAAGACTCCAATACACAATTCCAGATGAATTCTTATCAAATATTTGTTTGTAAATATCAGAATGGTAAGTATTCATTGGCAAACGCATAGTCATATTGTGTTTTCTCTTATACAAAGAAATTGCTTTCAAAATACTATAATAAGAAATGAAATCAATACATATGTCATATCTATTAGTGAAGGTCTGATAATCCATTTTAACACCATTAAGGAAAAAGTCAGAAATGAAATTTACATTACTGTCATGGAAATTTCTCAAAAATACAGTTTTTCCAGCAACCAGAATATTTGAATTATTCCACACTGATTGGGATTACACATCCTTCTTAAAATTTAGCGTACACCAGGAATACATCATATCATACAAAAAAGGATATACTTTAATACATGATGGTATATCCCGGGTATGCAAGTTACATTGGAACACAAATAAACTTCCAACAGACGACAACAGATAACTATAAATGGATTTAATTGGGCTTTCTGTTTTTGTTTCAACCAGTCTTTTTACCCAACCGACTTGCAAGTCACTCTATAATTAGGAACACGAAGGCCCCCTAAATCTCGATCGTTCATGAGCGTACTTCTCTTAATTCTATCTCCTTTGTTATTCCAAATGAACTTGAAAATTATACGATCTATTTCTTGAAAAACTTTCTCAGGAGGGTTTGGTAAAACAGAAGCGAGGTAGGATAGCTTGGAAAGGATAAGACTTTTCAAAATGGCAATTTTTCCAAAAAGAGAAAGATTTCTTGTGGACCAGGTGTTTAGGACAGACATCATAAATTTGATTTTGGGTACATAGTTCAACTCAAAAATAGTACCTTTATCAGTTAGGGGAATGATAACTCCGAGACAATCGATTGGACCATTCGACCATACCACCAGATTACGAATGTTATAGTTAATCCTCTGGTGATGAAGGGACCCAATTTTAAAAACCTTTGATTTGTCATAAGTAACTTTAAGCCCAGAGATCTTTTCAAAATTATCCAAAGTAAGCAAAACTTGATTGAGTGACTGTTGAGAGTCATTCATAAAAAGAAAATATTTGTGTCATCTGCGTACTGTGAGATTTTATGCTCATGACCACCAATAGTAATACCTTGAATCGAAGTGTCCAGTCTTATCTTTGCTGCAAATAACTCTGCACAAATTATAAATAAATATGGAGACAAAGGACAACCCTGGCGAACACCTCGCTCAATGGGGAAAAACTCCGAAGACCAGCCATTGTTCATAACACAGGAAATAGGATTTGAATAGAACAGTTTCACCCACTGAACTATACTGTCGCCGAAATTAAAATAAGACAGAGCTTTAAAAAGAAAATTCCAGTCCAGAGAATCAAAAGCTTTCTCATAATCGACCGTAAAAACTAAACCAGGAATTTCTTCTCTTTCGGTGATATCAATAATTTCCATGAGTGTACGAATGTTTTCACCAATGTACCTGGACTTAACAAAACCTGTCTGATCAGGGTTGATGATAGATGGAAGAACGTTACGTATACGAAATGAAATGGCTTTAGAAGCAAGTTTGTAGTCAGCATTTAAGAGCGAAATAGGTCTCCAATTTTTAAGATACCATGGGTTCTTATATTTTTTAGGAATGAGCGAAATTGAAAACTGATTTTTAACTATGGCTGAATTCAGGGAATTGACCAAACTGTCGGAGATCACATTCCAAAAGACTTTGTAGAAGCCTGCCGGAATGCCATCTGTTCCAGGCGAACGACCGTTATCAGTAGATTTGAGGGCCAACAACAGCTCATTCTTGTCTATGCGACCTTCACAACTCTGCCTCTCACGAGGACTTAACTTGGGAATAACAACGTCTTCCGGGAAAAAGTCGTCAATAACTGCAGTATCACAGGTGTTGAAATTGTTACGAGTGGAATATAAATTCTGATAAAAGGTCTTTTCCAAATTTAAAATTGTGGTAGAATCAGTCGTGGGAGACCCATCATCCTTAATCAGCTTCAAAATTGACTTATTTCTAAAATTACGTTTTTCGAGTGAAAAAAAAATATTTAGAACTCTTCTCACCATGTTCATAGTACCTAGCTTTAGATCTAATCATCGCACCTTGTGTATACATGTCAATCAATTTCTCGCGTTCAGAAAGCTTCTCAGATAACTCAGTTTCAATTTGCTCAGATGGCTCTACCAAAATTTTCTTTTCTAGTTCTAAAATATCATGCTCTAAGGTGGAAAGTAACGTCCGTTCTTTACGCCTTTTCCTTGCAGCATACTGAATTGTCTCAGCACGTACATTACACTTGATCATTTCCCATAACAGCTGCTCATCTACATCTGGATCATTTGCATAAGTGTCTTTTGTTTCTTGAATGCAAGCATTGATGAGATTGATGTAATCCATTTCAGACAAGAGAGAACAATTCAATTTCCAGAAACCTGGACCACGTTTAACCTTATCCAAGGTTATAGAAATAGCAACAAGAGAGTGATCTGTACGAAAACCTGGACTAATATTTGCTTTGGTAGTTTGGCTCAGGAGGCTGAACGACAAAAGGAAAAAATCTAATCTACAGTGCACAGGAGGCTTCTTTTGCCTCCATGTGTATCTACGAGTGTTCGGATTCAAAATCCTCCATATGTCAGCTAAATCCAACATTTCTGATTTTTGGCGGACAATATCTCGACATCGAAAATGCGTGGATGGCCTTCCTCCAGACTTATCAATATGAACATTCTGTACAAAATTGAAATCCCCTCCTAGGATGAGTTCTGCATCTGTAAAATTATTTTGGATATTTTCAAAAATTGACTCAAAGAAAGACGGTTCGTCAGTATTTGGTGCATAAATGTTACATAATACCAATCTACGGTCATTGACTGTGACCTCGCAAATAATACACCTGCCATCATCATCACACCATGTTTTATGAATAACAAAGGGGAAGTTATTTTTAAACAAAATAGCAACTCCCCTTGATGAAGACGACCCGTGACTGAACAAATTTTATAACCCCATTCGTTTTTCCAAACAGATTCACAGTCCCTCAACGCGTGTGTTTCTTGTAAGAAATAAATATGGAAAGATTTTTCTCTCAACCACAAGAAAGTCTGACGTCTTTTCTTGGTGTCTACACATCCTCGTACATTCACCGAACAAATGTTTAACTCATTCATAATTAAAAAAAAAATCTGAAAAATACTTCTACCCACATAAGAATAAGTAAATTTGGCACAAAAAATTGCAACCCCATCAGCCTATCGTAGAAAAGAAAAGTTTGCAGATAAAGATTCCAAAACGAAAACATTACGAAGCGAAAAACAGGGAAATGGAAAAGAGAAGAAACAAAAAAAAACGAAGACAAAGGAAAACAGAAACAAACATCACGCGATCAGCTTTCAGCATTTTGAAAACTCACACATTTAGGACGGTCGACTTTTGTTGACAACGTGTCTAGCACTGGCATCCGTTACCATATGCCACGTAGTATCTCTTTGTCTTCTAATGAAAAACATGTCGGACTCGCTGCCTCTGTAGGTGGAACGGCACTTGCATCTTTTGAACTCTGTTGCCGTGCGGAAGACATTTCGACTCAGACATTTCGACTTGAATAGTACTTGATCGCGTGGTTTTTCTGCCTACATATCTTTGTTTATATCGATTTCGTAAAATGTGAAACGCCTACACGTGTGCAGAATGTCCGGTTGAAGTAATTTAGGGAGGCGAAACTTTGAAGAACTTTCTACATCAATTTTTGTATGGGCAGACATATACATGGGAATATAAGACTTGCGTATGTAAAATTTTATGTGTGTATTTTGAACAGCTTAGTACCCGCTTATCATTCAAAATGTCCTGAGCAAAACAAGCAATTCCCCTGGCCTAAAAATCTGAATAATATACAATACTAATTGACAATTGTATTTTCATAGCCCTGCGTCATATGAAAATGCTGACAACTTAATGTGCTGAAAGTCTTTGTCGGATTCTTTGTTTTCTTGAAATTCCTCAAACGATTATGAATAAACCGGGATTATACTTGAGACTTCGATATTTTGGTCGGAAAATACGTACATACTGAAGCATATATTATAAATGAAATTTGACCTGTGGGAGCTGAAGAAAATATGCCGTTCTGACCTTTGTTAAAGTCAAAGTGTTTTCGTCAGCTGCATTCGCATAGTCGTTTAAAACGAGTTGAATAACTGTTGTAATGAGCTGTTGTACTAAATCGCTTGAGGCGATCTACTAAAACGTTTAGATGGGATGAATCCCTGGGGATTTCTCTGAGGAAGTGGATTCTGTTGAAAAGAGGAAAGAGGGTAAAATATGATATGCAGCTTGGGCCTGTCTTCAAAAGAAACTGGTTGAAGAAGGTAAGATGAACGGTCCCTTGGAGATTTCATCATCTCGTGAAGACGCCTTACAATTCCTTCACACACCTATTAAAAGGTATATTAATGAACGAAGAGCTCAGAGTAGGTACAGCCCCGGCTCACCACACGAAAGACTCTTGTAACTCGCTTCAGGATTTTTAACCGTTCTGACAAACGGATTTTCAGATACGAAGTCCCATGATTACTTGTCAGCCACTTCGTCAAATGTGATTATCTTGCACCGACGCTGTTCTATCTAAAATCCCTGCATGTTGTCTCTCGGTGGTTTTTCTTGACTACAGAATCATGTGACTCGTATTCATTATCTTCAGATTATTTTAATAACATATGCATGTTCCAAGAGCAATACTGCAGTCACAATATTGAGTTCGTCTATAAAATTTATCACGCTTTTCTTTTCCATGCCGCCATCGTATTTCTATTCAACCACCCAATTATTTCTTTTATCTGAATAAAATCAACAAGTTCTTTGTTTATCACTGTCATTCACTTTATTTTCCAGATATATGTTATGGTCGTATTGTGCAAACAAATGATATATCATTTTGGAATTGAGGCAATGCTGATGAATTTTTCGAGAATTGTTATTCTTTATTCAAAACATACAAGATTACCGCTTAGATAGTGTCCCTCACTCATTTGACTAAGTTATGAACATCCATTGAATGATGTCATATTGTGTAGTTAGCCGTAGCCTGGTTTTCCCGGCATCGTGAACAATTGTAAACGGTAAGTTCAAAGTAATCCTTTGAACTCCAAAATCAGAGAGCAAGGTAAAATTTAATTCACATGATACTGTTTTATGATTTTTCTTATAGTTGCATAAAAAAGCTTGTGAGAATGATCAACCGTTCAAAAACTCTCGATCTGTCAACTATCTCCTGTATTTTCTCTTTTCAGGACGATCCAGAAGTCGTCATGATTGCAGAGCTCATAAGTCAAGAGACAGTCCATACTTTGATAGAAAGTACTAGCGACGGTAAGTTTTCAAATCTTTTCCGCGATCCTTTTTTGTTTGTAAAGTGCATGTTCCTGGTATACTCTCTCAACTATGTATCATTTCATAAATGAATGAATGTACATAAATATTTTTAAGATGTGTTAGGATTGATAATTTCATTTGTCCCTAATACTAGCACAATATGTAAACATAAACTCATAATGACACTATGTAAGTTTACATGTACGTAAGTAGGTAAACATACATGTATACATACATACATACATACATACATACATAAATACATACATACATACATACATACATACATACATACATACATACATACATACATACATACATACATACATACATACATACATACATAAATACATACATATAATCCCGACGTCTCTCTACGATGCTAGTGATAAATGTCACAGACGCAAGGGGGAAATGCGAAGCGCTGACAGAGTCCGCCGATTTTATTCATGGCCGGTACAGTCTGTTTCGAAGCAAACTGTAGCATAAGTCCTTACAATCATCTTCACTGTCACGGACACATTGGATCAAGAACCTGCGGAAACTCAAGGTCTGGCTACCTCTCACGAGTCTCAGAAACACAGATCATCAGAAGCCTTTTTTAACGTTTTCAGCGATGCTGTGGAAAGCCGTTACCTGCACATCGAGCAATAATACTATTAGATCATAGTGTGTGTCCGACAGTCGTCTGTACCCTTTGTAAATGAAATTAAAGAGGAACAGATGGCGATATGCAAACAAGTCGCCCTGTTTTACCTAAAAAAATATATTTTAAAATGCACATAGGGTACCAAAACATACAGAATTGTCTCTTGTGTTTCAATGAGAGCAAACACATGTTATTAATAAGCTTACTGTATTTCAGATAATATTATATAGGGCTCAGCCCTTGTTGTCGCGCCAGGGGTTAAGATTGGCAATGTTATTTGTATTGATTCATGATAACCTGTAATTGTTACTTTATAAACGTTTATATGACAACTTTGTCCAGTTTCCCTCTGATGAAAGCAGTTCACGTACTTACACGACGTCAAACCCTGCAGCAGGGCAGGTATAGATTTTCTGTAGCGTGTAAAAATTTTGGACAAAAATTGGCAATTTTTACAACGATAACAGCCTATTGCGCTAAACAAGGGACGTATTATGCAATAATTATCATTGCAATGGTAACCGCACTGCCCACCTTCCACTTGCAAGCTGAAAACTATAGCGTTCCGTCTAAAAACTTGCAATTTTTTAATCTAATTATTGCCACAGGGGGCGCTCTTCTATAATTCAATCCCAGCATTCTTTGCGTATCCCCCCCGTTCATATGCACGACAGTTTTCTCCCTTTATCTATATCAACGATACTTTGTATCAGCGACAAGGTGTATCATAACATTTACTAACTAATAAAAGAGGTATATTTTATAAAAGGCATGTTATATCATGATAATTTGTTTCGTATTTGTTTATTTACGAGTACTCAAAAAAAAAAACATGGCGGCGCCCATGAAAGAAGGGTACACTTCCGGTTACTCGCATAGTATATTATGAATAAGCGCATGCGTAGTCAGTAAGCCGCTGGCGCGACTATAAAGAGTGAAGTTTCCCTTCTCATTTTTTTAAAAAAATTTGTTTGTCCACTTAACTCTGTGAAGGATCTTTTCATGCAATATCCCCTCACATAGTTACACATTTTACCATAGGGGTATAAGTTGACTTTTTTTCCTACACACACGTATCACGCTTTTATTGTCCACTCTTCCAAGTAATTTTGTTTACGGTGAAAGGGTGCAGTGCTTGTCTGAAAGTGCAACAGAACATTTCTCAAAAGGCAGCAATCATTTAATGTGTTTAATATTTCAATCCATTGTATGAAGACCTTTCATACCATTGCAACAGTGTGTCTTTAAATCTTAGGCGCTTTAAATAAAGTTCTTTGTTTGCCGTGCGCGTGCTGACAGGTTTTCAGAGAAAATTTTAAAAAAGCACAATTTTAACACTATCACTAATAAAACATTATTTTTCTAAAAGAAAACACATCGAACTTGAACTTATGTTAAAAAACTTGTGTTTTTTGTCTGTGTTTGTTTTTTTCCCTGGCTGGCTGGTAGGTTTTTCAAAAATCCAAGGACGGCAAACAAAGAATTTTCTTAAAGTGCCTTATTACAGTTTAATATTCATTGCGGTAGTTGTTTGTGACCTTAAAGAGGCACTCCCACTTGGTAACATTTTTAAAACACATTTTTTTAATGCCGACGGTCGAAATTTGACATGGCGACTGCGCGCGGATCGCGAGATATCGATAAAAACATGTCCTCAAAAAAGTTAAAGTTTGAATTCCGGTGGCCCACCTGAATTCAGCTTCCGATCATAGAGTTCGGCACTGGGGCCATTGTCAACTAAGCTATGGAGTACGAGTCTACGCTGACGCTGCTGTACGCCACAGCAGTACCACTCGCGTCGGTGAGCGGTCATGTCCCATGTGAGAAAGCCGAGTCTTACTGACTCGGCAAACAAACGAAAAACAAAGTTTGCTGATTCCACCAAAATTCGCATAGGTGACTAGCACAGATAGGTGCGGTTGATACATATGCATAGTGGCCGCCGCGTGGTGTGCGCGCATACCACACGCGGCGGCCGCTATGTATCGAACCACGCGTAACTGTGTGGCAGACGACAAAATGTAGTCATCAGAGGCAACTAATATTTTACAAGTAAAAACTGATATCCATATGGTATTGTTTAAAAATTTAATACAACTGATTGAGAATAATGAAAACGACAAAAACTAAGGAGAAGTTTTAAACAAGAATTACCAGAGGTAAAGGCATTGAAATCAGATAATAGTCGCGCCAGCGGCTTACTGACTACGCATGCGCTTATTCATAATATACTATGCGAGTAAGCGGAAGTGTACCCTTCTTTCATGGGCGCCGCCATGTTTTATTTTTAAATACTCGTAAATAAACAAATACGAAAGAAATTACTATTATATAACATGCCATTTATAAAATATACCTCTTTTATTAGCCAGTAAATGTTATTATGCACCTTATCGCTGATACAAAATATCGTTAATATAGATAAAGGGAGAAAACTGTCGTGCATATGAACGGGGGGGATACGCAAAGAATGAATTTTAGAAGAGCGCCCCTGTGTCAATAATTAGATTCAAAAATTGCCTGTTTTTAGACGGAACGCTGTTACGCTGTAGTTTTCAGCTTGCAAGTGGAAGGTGGGCAGTGCAGTTACCATTGCAACGATAATGATTGCACAATACGTCCCTTGTTTAACGCGATAGGCTGTTATCATTGTAAAAATTGCCAATTTTTGTCCAAAATTTTTACACTTTACAGAAAATCTATACCTGCACTGCTGCAGGGTTTGACGTCGTGTACGTACGTGAACTGCTTTCATCAGAGGGAAACTGGGCATAGTTGTCATATAAACGTTTATGAAATAACAATTACTTACATTTTATCATGAATCAATACAAATAACATTGCCAATCTTAACCCCTGGCGCGACACCAAGGGCTGAGCCCTATATAATATTAATGTATGTAAAGTCATCGCAGTAGGAGGTAATTAAATTGCGTCATTCGAACGTTTTTGGACTCCTTAGAATATCGTCAATCAGCACAACAACACACTTTCGGGGGATTTCGGGTCATAACCAGAAAAGATCGTAAAACTTCGGGATGTGAAAAATACGCTCGGGAAATGACATGTTTTTATCGATATCTCGCGATCCGCGCGGAGTCGCCACGTCAAATATCGACCGTTGGCATTAAAAAAATGTGTTTTAAAAATGTTACCAAGTGGGAGTGCCTCTTTAAGCAAATAAGAATCACCGGTTTCCACAATTTTCACTTTCATTACATAGATATGTCGCTTTACAACAAATATGTCGGACATAACTACAAGGTTGTGGAGCTCTAGCCTCAAAATGCAAATCATGAAGTTCGGATCTTACAAAATAAGAAGTCCTTTTCACAAAACTTTTTAAGATATCACATACAATAAAATGCAATCGCCTCAGTTACTTACACTGAAATCGTTGCGTAAAGTTTGGTACATATACTTCATTTGTGTACGGCACGAAGCGTATTTTCTGACGGTAGCCTATAGAGTTACTGATGAACCCAATCATAGACATTTTAAAAGGCTAAGAAGCACAAAAAACGATTTTGCTTGACAGCTGATCAAACAAGTGGACTGTATCAGCCGCCGAATCAATAGCTTCTATTTCGCTCTCTTTTCCGGCAATATAAACGTTTCGCTCCGGCAGAATGACGATTACGTTGCATTATCTTAATAGCTATTTTCAGACGTGCCGTACTCGACACGGAAAAAATATTTCGGGTAAAACTTCGTTTGACATTTGTAAAAAGAAAATGCATTTACGACAAGAAGAAAATTATTTTTTTTTTACTAGACAAGGCACCGACCTATAAGTAGGGCTCGGCTTGGTCGGCACGGTTCGGTCTCTTAAAGCAATGTGTTTCAAGGGAGGTTCATAGTTGAGGACTTGCCGTGCAAACCAGAATCGGTGTGAAAACAGAGAGCGATGAGAGCGCTCGGCTGTCTACCATTTAAAATGTGACATTATTCTGTACTGTCACCTTTTTAACGTGTACAAAATTACTCTGACTGTAATAACGACGCACTTCGGTGAGGTGAGATTATCGCTTCTATTAATACCCCCTCCAGGCGATTGCGCTTTTTCCCCCTTATCTGTATTTTTTTAGTGATAGGACATATCCGAGCCGATTTTATTATCATGATGCAGACATGTGGCGAGACGTGATGGAGCTGACCCTATTTCTGCTTACAATTTTGTTATGTCTCCGACCATGACCAATTCTTGTTGACGAACAGCGGTTGTTGTATTTACCTATTTCATGAACACATCCTCTACTCAGCTAACTGTCATACATTAATTGCCGGATGCAAGTACGAACACGATCTATTCAAATGCAAAAATCATATTTACGGTATTCTAAATTAAAATAAAACATTGAATCTAAACGACTACATCACGAGTTTCGGTAACCACGTAACATTGCTTGTGTGCGCTCAACGCCAGACACGAAATTCAAGGCTTTCGCTGAATTTTCTACTCTTGATCACCTGAACTGCCTGGCAACAGGCAGTATTTAATATTTGTCACAGTGCTGAAAAGGCCTTCGTTTGAAGACGAAGTTGCTGTCACTGACGTCGACGCCATCGGCGAAGAAATGTTACGCCTTACAACGTCGACAAGGTCACGGCACAAGACATACCGTGCCACTTACCTGTTGCATGAAGATAACCGTTGGGCACATCCCGGTGCTAAAGATCCAGTAACCGTACATGATGGTTGTGAACGTGAACGGCATGCAGAATATAGCCATTGTGAGGTCGGCCAGGGCTAGGTTGATCAGAAAAACGTTCAACTCCGTTTTAGGTCGCTTACTGAACATTAAGACTATCAGAACGATGACATTACCGACAATTGACAGTGTGATGTTCAAACTGAAGGCGGTAATCAGTATTATCCTCCAGTTCGGTGGAAGTTCGAAGTCTTCATCGGACGCCAGTGCCTCCTTATACACTGCGGCGTCTTTGGCCGTGGTACTTTCTCCTCTTAGGTGAGGCTGCATTGATATGTACTTCCGTATCTCGGCTTCGAAAAGTGCCAGCTCTTCTTCAGTCCAATTGTAATGATTCTCCATGTCGCTGTCGCAAAATGGAAACAATTTTTGAGGGTTTCTAAGAACACTTTCCGGATTGTCTTACTCAGTGTACAGTGCCCTACAGCGACTTCAAACTGCTTACCAATAAGTAGGCCTACAGAACGCGATATTCAACAGCAGACCGAGTCTCTGCTTTAAATCTTCGTTTTTCGATCGTTAACAATGCATCGTCCAACGACCGCCGTTGCGATTTTCGCTGAAAACACATGCCATCGTTTCTGACGACTTCTATGGTTCAAAAGAGGAGAGGCGTGGCTTTATATAGCAAACTAATTCTCTTAATCACGTGACCTAACAGCGACGCATACAAGCTTGTCAGTGTAGGACAACCTTTTCAAGGAAAGAATTACTTCCCTTTCAGTATTACGAAGTCTGATGGTGTCTGGCAAGGCTAGGTGCTTTAACCATACCTTTTCAATGTGTACACAGATGACTTTATTTAGAATCTTTATAATCAGAATCATATTGGTCACAATATTTATAGCAAATAACTAAAGCTATGCGGATAACATGACTCTCCTTAGTCCCAGTGTTACTGCTTTATTGTGTCTTTTTCATATATGTGGGGACTAAAGTAGCGAACATGCCGATATGATCTGTACGTAATTGTAGGAATATATAACGCATGATGGCTTTCAATGGAGAGAAATAAATTAATATTTCTCGGGTGCCCAGTTTCCTGATCAATGGTGATGAGATGAAATTCGTTACGCTGCAGACCAACTTAGGGAATCATGTCATCAAACGTGACCGTGCGATATGGTAAGACAGTGGTTTGATTTTTTAGTGAGAGCAAATACGCTTCTCTGGCGATGTAAACATTGGTAGGTAGGCATTAAAATGTGTTTTAGAGTACTGTAAAATATTTGCCCAGATAGGCGAATTTTAACTAAAACGTACCGAACAATCTCGGTCTTATATCTAATGACGTTTGAAGGAGATGTCTGGGTGTATCTGTGGCAGAAGTGCTTCCATGTGCGTTTATATTTAACAATCATATAATTTCTAGTGGAAGTTATCCAACTCAGTATTTACAACGTAAATGTATAGAATTTAAAAATCTATTAACCCTTATCATCCTCAATGCAAAAAATAGGACTGATGTTTTAAAAGTTGAAACAGTTGCATACAATTTATTTCACTGACAGTTTTCAGTATTATCTATAACAGCTATTTTTCTTTTTACCATTTATTATGACAATTTCAGTGTTGTGTTTCTCTGTACTTGATTTTCTACTACTGATAGTGTCTCGGGTAAACTTTAACACAAAAGAAATTTAAACAAGTCTACATTTTGGCCAGCTCTGATGTAAAATTACTACTTTGTCTACAAAGTGCTGGTAGAAAGTTAAAGTAGAGTCAAAAGTAATGCTAGCGTTTTAATAAGGCGGGAGTAAAAAGTCCTTATTTCACCAAAAGTTCCTTCACCACAATGAGGCAAAAACGGCAGGCGACGAAAACGCTGTACTTGTGTATACCCTTCAAAATGTCCAGGAGTTCCCAGACCCGTAGAACCTTTGTCCAGAACGACGGTAGAGAAAATTGAGACACGATAACACAGAAACTTTGTTCGTACATTAGTTGATATTCAGAATATGCGCATTTATAATAACAATAGAAAGCTGTGCAAGTGTCACCGAGAAAATGACCACGTGTCGTGACCTTTTGACGGCGATTGAACAGGCAGTCGAGTCGCTTAGTCGGCTCGACGTCCACTGCGCAACGGGCTCAACTTAAAGAGCGGATTTACCAAGCCCGTATGTTTCATGGGTTGCAAGCGTATGCCCCTTTGAATAATAGGGTGAGATATCCAATATAGGGCAGGGGCGTTCCTTAAACCACATAATTTACGATTTATTTGCGGTATTTGACAAAAATGCTGGTTGCTTTTTGTTATTATGCGGTTATCCACGGGCAATTTCTATAGTGCCCGCAAAAGACATGCAGAAAGCGCGAAGTCATTCAAAACCCAGTTAAATAGAGTATGCATTATAATGAGGCTCTATTCTTTAACCGCTAATAGGATAAATTGCATCTATGTCGCGAGTACTCTATTCTTTCCAAAAAGCTTGACGAGAGCTTTTCTTCATTGCAGTGAAAATTTCGTTGCGTCGAACGAAAAAATGTTAGGGTTAGGACACAGCCCAAGCCCCTTTGCAAGATTCAAATAGATGTACGTAAAAGACTACCAGGTTTAAGGGAGCTCCATTATTTACGGACTAGTGGTCGGGGGAATGTGAGGGGGTGACTCACAAATTGAAAGCTATAAGGAGATTGCTCAAAATGCGGTGATGAAGAAGGGGGTACTCAATTTTTGGGAACTGCATTGAAGCATTTAATGCAGTTATGAAATCATGCAAAAATAATAGAAAAGAATAAGAAAAACACGACTGATTATAAAAGTGGCACTGTATTTTATAAAAAACGTAGTACAATTTGATATCTATGTATACTAAGTATATTGACCATGACTACTACATGAGTAATTTTAGCTCACATTTAGGTATATGTATACAATATATACTAAAAGGGGCTTATCTGATGAGTCTGTGGCATGTCTGTGGCTTCTACCTGTCTGTCTTTCTGTCTGTCTGTCTGTCTGTCTGTCTGTCTGTCTGTCTGTCTGTCTGTATGTCTGTCTGTATGTATGTATGTATGTATGTATGTATGTATGTATGTATGTATGTATGTATGTATGTATGTATGTATGTATGTATGTATGTATGTATGTATGTATGTATGTATGTATGTATGTATGTATGTATGTATGTATGTGTGTGTGTGTATGTATGTATGTATGTATGTATGTATGTATGTATGTATGTATGTATGTATGTATGTATGTATGTATGTATGTATGTATGTATGTGTGTGTATGCGTGTTTGTTCATGACAAACTGAGAATGTGAATGTGTCAAAATGAACATTCTAGTGTCAAAAGTATGAAAATGAGGTAAAAAGGGCAAAATTCTGCAAAATGCTCAAGTTCTGAAACCACTGGCCAGATTTGCTTTAAACTTGATATGCAGGTTTCTTATGAGATGACTTTCAGCCACATTTGATCAAAATGTGGTAAAAGTTTCATACTTGTTTTTAATAAATGCAATTTTTCCTGGTTTTGGTAAAATATATCCTACTCCAAAACTACTTGTCCAATTGTTTGGAAATTTGGTATGCGTGATCCTATTGTCAATCCCTGTTATGTTTGTTCGAATTGTAGTTAATTTTGCATATTTGTATTTTGGGTCAATTTTTCGTCTTTCGCTGCTCTGATTGCTTTAAAATTTGATCTGTTTCAAAATAACATCTATTAAAACTTTCGATTTTTCCACATTTGTATACCACAATACCACTTAATATATTGAAAGAACGCTTGAAAAACATCATCAACCAAGCATTTTTCTACAAAAACGGTTCACGCCGTTACAAATATGTGGTATTAGGGTATAATTCTACATATTTTGTTAAAAATACAACTGACGCTAAAGTGTTTTATACCGAGAAAGGCATTATCAGTATGCTTGATTTCCTCATCGACAACATATTTGTAGAGTTTGGAGGGCACATTTTCCAACAGTGTATAGGAATTCCTATGGGCACTAACTGTGCTCCCTTGCTTGCAGACTTATTTCTGTTCTCAATGAGGCAGAATTTATCCAGAACTTATTAAACAGAAAAAGGTCTCTGTAGCTCGAACTTTCAATCTAACATATAGATACATAGACGATGTTATTTCTATGAATAACTCTGAATTCAGTAAATATCTCGCTATGATTTATCCTCCAGAATTGGAGATTAAAGAAACTACAGAAACGGCCTTTTCTGCTTCATATCTGGACATTTTACTTGAATTTGACTCTAATGGTCACCTTTCACTAGGCTATATGACAAGAGAGATGATTTTAACTTTAGTATCATCAATTTTTCACACCTCATAAGTAATATTCCACTCTCACCAGCTTATGGGGTACATTTCCCAGCTTATTCGATATGCTAGAGCATGCAGTTCATATGGTGATTTTGTAGAGAAACATGGCCATCTCTCTTACAAACTATTAAATCAAGGTTTCACCGAGCAAGACTTGTCTATACATTCAAACGCTTTTTTGTTGCAGGTATCGCAAGCTGGTAGATAAATACAATATCTCTCTTCGACAAATGATCACTGATGGCATCGGTGACATTGGGCCTTAGTTAGTGACCACTACCTATCTGACTTATAGATTGATATATGGCGGGTGCCACATGTGGGGCAGGATGCGCTTACTATTTTCGAAACACCTGACATCACTTCTTGGTCTTCTGGCCAGAGGTCCATATATCTTTCTTTCATGAATATGACTTTGTTTGTGTACCGTCTATTTACTGTCTGTTCTGTGCTGTTTTGTGTCTATGTTTACAACTATTGTCTTGCGAATTCCGACCTACTGTCATTGGATTATGGATTGGTATGATTGCGATTATTTTGATACGACGGTCAATAGGGATGTTATACCAGTTTTTCATGTTGTCAAAAACCCTACAATATTGTATTTTTAAGATAACTTTGCTAGTTCTGGTCAAAAAATGCAACTTGTCATGTTCTTGAGTTCCCTGGTCCAGTGCTATAACTTGAGAACCGCTGTACATTTCACATTGTTTTTAGTGTGCGGGCACATGCTCAATTGTGAATGGAAATTTGTGGGAAAGGAGTTATCATTTACTAAAAGTATGCCTATGAGCAGCAAAAGTGTAAACTTTGTGAAAATCACAATAACTGTAAGCCAGAATTTTACATGTTCATCTCCTCAATCAGCAATTAGCAATTTTTATGATTTCCAACTCAAAACAGGAACTTTCTTGTCATGGCGGATCTCGTTTGGCAGCAATCTCTTCTTTGGGCTCAGACTGACTTGAACAAATATTACAATAATTTTGATCGGGTTTACAATAGAGAAAACATTTCAAGGCCCAAAAATTGGACGTATCTCCAAGTAATTCTTATGATTTTGGATTCAGACGCAGACAAGTCGTTTACTGCAAGATGAATATCTACTTGCTACAGTAACGAATTTGGTGTCCGAATAATAAATGAGGGCGAATATGATCTTCGAGGTATAGCTTCATTCAGCAGGGAACGTGCATGCAAGTTGATCGAATATAAAAGTGTAGCACACCTGCAGTATTCGACTCGTCGCATTCAGAAAAATATCCAGTAAAGCTTAGTTAATAAAAATGCCATGTAACGATGGTATGGTAGCCATATTTTGAAAGTAGGTGGTCAAAATATGGATATTACACAGTCCACTGATGGTCGTGGAAAGGAAGTTTTTTTTCAAAGCTGATGTAGCGCATATGAATTTCATGATGAAGCAAGAGGTAAAATGAGGGATATTTTGCAAAAACGACAAATTAATTCAAGGCTCTTCAAGATGGGCTGTAATAGTCCTTATAATGACTCATGACATAGGTACATCTCTTTCATCGTACGAACTGTAAGCTTAAAAAGTAAGAGGATAAAATAACCATTTAATTTATAATAAGGACGGATGTTTTGAAATCACATCTTACAAGACAATCTTACGGTTGAAGAACAAGAGGCCGCGCCATGCCCCATGGGCAAAGCTTTTTACTTTCAAATTGCACAGACGACAGCATCCTGGTGACATTGCTCTAACTAGACCCTATAATAAGATGAACTATTTTGGGAAATGTCCTGTGCCAATAAAATACTTTGTGCTTTTACTGTTTTGGCCGCGCCGATCATACGATTTACACGCTCTGAAAACAGTTTGTTCACGTACAAGTATGACGTTATTGAAAGAACAAGAGCATGCCACGACAAAGGCTGTTCGCGCGTGTCTCACATTCTCACATCTTCATCTCTTAGCTGAAGGGGAGTGAGTAGGAGAAGGATGCACACGTAGTATGCCCGCAGCTTATCCTGACCTTTTCCTTCCTCTCCTAGGGGATGAATTCAATTTTACATTGTGTTCATTGCGATTCGAGTGCGTCACAAAATAGGCAAACTTGTGGTGATCTGCCATACAAACAAGTCGTGAGCGGATCCACAGATATAACGATCAAAATGATAAATGAAATATGAAGTTGCAATTTGAGAGTTGTTTGACGTGTTTATGACGTTGACAAAACACACAGTGAAATGGAAATAGCACATTATGTTCATGTTAAGTGATACAAGCAAACATCCGTTACTGCATAAACAAAGCAAAAGTTTTACGAACGCTGTAATTGTTAATATATCAAGGAGAAATCATAAATACTTTTAAGCCTGGACGAGCATTGAGCATTGAGCCTCTTCCAATAAAATACTCTGCACAGAGAGCACAGAGCGTACAGTAATCAGGACAACGCCTATTCACAGATAATGGATTGTACATTTAGCCTCTTCCGGATACTTGTATTGCGTCATCCTAATATTCTGGTATTTTCAAGATTAGAAAACTTTGTGCTTCTTCTCTGACTCTGGATCACTGGTTTCCAATTCTAATTATGACCTACTTTTCCGAGAAAAATTGCATTTTACACGGAATGCAAACTTGCTGAAGTTGAATACCATACAAAACTGAAATACCAGGATGTAAGGTCACGAAGTGACCATAAATTTGATTACGAATTGTTTAATCTGAGACCAAAACCACATTCGGCCTTAGAAAACCAAATCTTTCCATCTTTGGCTGTGCATGGCGTAATGTTGGAAAATGGCGTCATATTGTCACGTGAAGAATTATATTATTTCGGTCATCAAATTTCACAATACGAATTTAAATTATGAGATGTACATGCATCGTGTGCATTCACTGATGACGTCAGTTTATTCATATATTGTAACGGCAACAAATAGTGTACGCTTATAACGTCCAGTGAAAATTTCGCTAACCTTTGCAAACCACAATTTATCTGAAAAAGACAGTAGCTGTACCGTTTGGTCATTTTTCACCATTTTTTATTTTAATTTTGAACTAGTTTCTTATTCTACTCCAAAAGCACGTTGAGATGCACGATATTCAGCTTGTGTACTCTGCCTTAGTACACTACATTATCATTGTTGTCAATTTAATTCTAATAAATTTTTAATTTTACACATGGAGACCCTGCTTTTAAATATATTTGAGGAGTAAAACAATAATTGAGGCTAAGATACGACACAAAGACAGTGAAAAATCATCAGAAGTTACAGCTACTGTCTCTATAAATAACCGCAATCAAAGACAATAGGCCCTTTATATAATTTCTTTGCTTGTTTTATGTATAAACATTGCTCGGGAATAAATTGTGTTTTGAAAACACATTATGTACTTTTGAAATTATGAAATTTTGTACTTCATATTTTCTCTCTGATGCCGATGAAAACCTTAAAATAGGATGTACTTTGTAGCAGTAGCTATAGCATTCGGACGTTTTCTTTATTCGACTCTTCGTCAACCATCTGAACTGTAGATAAATTTGCCAGAATTAAGCTGTAGATACCAGCATGTCTTATTATCTCATTTCTTTTAAAAATAGAAAATTCAGGTCAAACGTTCGTTTAATTCTGTAACCTATGCACCCCTACGAGAACTATGTATGTAATGACGCAGTTCACCATCTGGTGTTTAATAATACCCTGCCAATTTGTTTTCAAAAATATGGAAAGTTTGGTCTTTATGATTACAGGATTAGGATGATACTGTTAGAGACAAATGAACGAATTCGGTCAATTTCTAAAAAGTACCCAAAAGCTGGTCGACAAATGTACATCAAACAATCTTCTGACAGAAAGAATTCGCAAAAATTGTTCAAAGACCCAATGTTTGACAAAAACACAATGCTATCAGATAATAGCTGATCTCACAAACTGCATATTGTATTCTATAAAACAGCTACCCTAAGGTTTTATTGGACACCAACACCACGCATGATCATCAATGCTTAAGTTCATGTTCGGATTCGACAAAATATTCATGATTGGAGAAAAACATCACAGTACGTGACTGTGTACGATGAATAAAACAGGGTGGTCAGCACAGTACGTGACTGTGTACGATGAATAAAACAGGGTGGTCAGAATTTGATCCTGCTAATACTAGTACGTCAGTCCATGCTACGAATAATGTGATCGTAACTGCAGACTTTCGCTTTCCCTGCATTATCGCTGTTCTATTCGTCGTTTTGTCGCCATGGGCGGGAGCAGCACTGAAATAAAATGCCTAAAGGGCTACGTTAGTCTACAATAACATTCTATCCAATTCACATTTTACAGAAAAAGGGCCATATTGGATGCTTTGTCAGCGATCGTGCTCCTCCGTCGACTTCGCCGAGAAGTTGAGTTTCTCGTATTCGGTATTCCATTCAATAAACTGAAATCTTGCGTTCTCAAAGGTGCCACACAGTCTAGCCGAATACATATCGTTTTCGGAAAGGAAATAAACCAAGGTATATAGCGGGTCGATGTGAAGGCTGTCTTTTGAGTTATAATCCTAACAGCGGTTTTTTTTTAATTGACTGCATTATTCGTAAAAATATAAAGTGTCGTGCAGTTTGCTTCCTAATTTTTACTGTAAAAGACGAAGAAAAAACAAATGTTTCAGATAAAACGTATTAATGTGTAGCAGTTTCCTCCTTTATTTTGGCCTGCTGGCTTTTTTGATACTTACACAAACTAAAAATGAGCTGTATTTTGTCAGAGCATTTTTATGGCAGTGCTTACGATGCTACTGAACTCGTAGGGCAATATTAGAATTGGGTTCTAGAAGAGAACACTTCGTATGAACTCTATATACGCCACCAATGTAAAACGCTCGATGCAATAGCCACTACATGCCTGCAAATAGAGCATGTCATATCGACTACATACCTGAAAATAAAAATGTCATATCGACAAGTAATGAATTGTTTGCATTAGACAATTTGTTTATTTTGCCAATAAAGTATTAACTTACATGTGCAGTCCGGAAAACTGTAACGACGTTTTAATTGGCTTTAAGGTGGAATGTGTCCTATGGTTAGATGTTCGATAAACATGATGAGATATATATTTGAAAATGAGATTTCATGAAAATTATTATCTATTTTTAAAAAATATGTGAAATCTACTTGTTTTTTAATTAATTGACGAAGGAAAACGCTTACAAGGTTTTCCTTATGGAAAAAAATTTTCACTACATAAAATATATCACTAGTTTTGAGTTCATTTCTTCCAAGGATAAAGGATAAGCTTACCCGGGGTTTGGCTTGTTATTGGAAACTAAAATTCAGAAATTTGAAAAATACGGAATATGGCATTCCCTGAAAACATGTCTGTACAAAGAGAAAACCAAAAAAAATGTGCAAAAAATCACAGTATTTTTATTTACAGTGGCATTGGTATTTTCTATTTTTTTCTTTACATGACAAATAAAAAAGTGGAAATACAAAAGATCCAGATAACCTATTATATTCCACGAGAAGTGTACTTTTCATAGCACAAAATAAGTGGATGCAACATCTCACAGTAAAGAATACATCCTTTCGAAACTTGTATCTATAATCGAAAGAATGTCAGCAACACATGCTTTCAAATTGGCTGCATTTGTCAGAAGGGGGGAGATGAAGGCTGAGAATTTGTGGCTAGATTCTTTGAAGAGTAGAAACAAAGGGTATGTATTTGTAGCCGCCATTCTTCCAGAGTCGAAACGAAAGTTGAGAATTTGTACACGGCATTCTTTGGATAGTAGAAATGAAGGGTAAGAATTCGTAGCAGGGAATTTTGGAAGGGGAAAAATGTAAGGTGAGAGTTTATTGCCAGCATTCGTTAAAAGGGAAAAATGAAGGGTGAGAATTTGTACCCGACATTTCTCCCCTTCAACGAATGCCTGCTATAAAGTTTTACAACAAGATTGGAACTAATTTGGGATTATTGGATTTTCATATTTTTAAAATTTCTCAAATGTGTTAGGTGCCCTATAGCTGAATATTGCAATATTACAAATTACTCATAAAAACAAGTGTGTAACGTAAAAAGAAAAGCAGATGAGATTATATTCGTAGACTAAATTGACATTACTTTACCACCCAATTATCCTAAATTAGTTCCAGTCGTGTTTTACCCTTAATTTCTTCCCTCCAAAGATTGCCGGCTATTATCATTAATAATAAATGATACCTCAATTGAATCCATGATCATTAGCAGTATCCCATAATACATATTAGAGAGTATTAGAGTCATGTACAGTTCAGAGACCGTATCAATACCTAAGCTAATATCAACTTCGTTTCTATGGCGGCATATAAAGTGGGGTGTATTACAGAGTAAACCTGGTCAAATTTGTAAGAATTTAGTAAAAGTGACGTGACTGTTCAAAGGGCTTATTTGTAAATCCAATAGTCTATTTATTTATTTATTTAGTATTCATTTATTAATACATATTTAGGGTCTGCTTCTTTATTTATGTCTAGTTTATATTTATGATGGTTATTCCCCGTGTCGAAGCGACCAATGTTCGGTTAACTGTGATAGAGATAAGTCAAACATTGTGAATTTAACATATGCGTTTAGCATTTAGAGCAAATAATTATGATCTCCTTGTGGACGGGTATGTGTGGAAGCAATCTTAAAGGAAATGAAATTTGCAAATTTGCAGGATTTGAACTTGGTCGCGTTGTAGATGTACAACCTTATCGAGGTTATTCCCTATTCTGATGTAACACATCACTCATGAACCGTCGTCTATCTTATATTGCTATAGTAGCGACAAGACCACTGGGAGTATGTTGTGCTGGTATAATTTTGGAATAAATTAATTGAGAGGTGTTTGTTCAATTAATGACCAAAACGCTGAAATAGATTCACATTCCAATATCCTGTAACCAGTGTATCACATACAAACACCAATAACTTTTCAAACAACAGGACAAAAATAAAGTTCAAGGGTTCTTCGTTTACTCGGCCACATAAATATAAAAATACGGCAATGTTTATATCAATAACAGTTTGTCGTGTTGCTGCAGGGAGCCGAACACCTCTCAGGCACGATTTCCAAAATCTTACCGATCACAATGAGTACAGATGACGGGACTCGAGTGAACTAGCACATATAAAAGTGATAAATACGGTCAAATGGTAAAATGTTTATTTATTACGCTTCATAACCTTCGGCATTTGACCCTGCATCGAGGAAGTAAGGGGCAGACATTTTGTGAACACGAAAAATCGCCATGTCAAAAGTTTGCGTACATCCCGCAATACTGTCCTGCATGCGCTCGAAGATCTTTCGCACGTGCTTTGTTTACTTTCACTTTGTTGCTGGAAGTATAAAGGGTACCAATTTAACCACATTACCGAAAAATGAGACACGATTCAACATACACTCATTATAAGCCATCCAAACATAACCATCCCTTTCCTACGAGCGTTTCAAGTTTGGGTTCAGGGCTTGTAGTGGTGTGGCAATTTGGCTGTTAACGTTGCAAGTCGCAAGAGTAGTTCGGCAGTACCATAAAACCCATTAGATAGCGTATCTCGATTTTTTGGACAAATATCACTGCTGGCAGTTTCCGGTAAACGTCACCAGGATTCGGCAATACTACCATGGGAGTGTTTAACTGCTCAAACATGTTGCATATTGCATAAAGACTTAGCAATACGTGAAATGTGTGGAGTGACGACATTTTTAATAAGCGAAGAGCATGCACAATACTGTGTATTAGGAACGAAAAACACCTAAAGTCACTACTTTAGAAAGCCTATCTCTCGAGATTTCACAGGGGAAGAAGACGATAAAGCGTTAAAAATTGGCAAACCATAATATAAAGTATCCATCAGCGGTCTTCTTTGTAATTAAGGTAGTATGCACTTCGAAATTAAAAGACAAGCTTTCGTTCAAATTTTCCTCAAGATATCTTTCAGCCGTTCACTTTCAAAATTAGGAATAAAAATCAGGGGTCATCGTGCAAATTTTGATACCAGAGAAACAAACTATCCAAGATATACCGATATTTGAAATTCAAAACGGCCGCCATCCGCGTGTTAACTTTATAGTGAAGGAAATATTCGACTTTCAAAAAACTAAGACGGTCAAAGTTTTTCTTATTCAAAGAGCTTCAAAATGAACCCTAACAAGTGGTAGATCAGAAAAGAATTGAAAAAGTTTGAGAGCCAAAGTAGCTGTCCCCGAAGCGCATGTTATGTCACTGTCAGTGTCCCGCACCCGATACACTCAGCACTGTGCTATACATTTTTAAGCCTGCTGCATGCTCTCGTTCTATACGTTTAGACAAACAGAAATAATGTGTCAAATGCTGACTTGGGCGACTCGGCTCAAGCTTTTTCTATTGTTCGGTCAACACGTCGATGCCTGTGAATGCGTCCTAACACATCGGTAAAGAAAACCGTCTGGCATTACCATGGAAGTATAATGAGGTAAAATGTAGAATTCCAATTTATGGCTGAAGCTTTATAAGGTCAGTACCAGGGACTTTCGATTGTCTATTGTGCAAATGTGACCAGAAATTACTTTTGCGCTTTTCTTGTCGTAATGACTCGACAATACATGTGTTAGTTAGCAAAATATAACTCCCGACATACAGTGCGCTATAAATCACACAGTAAACGGGCTATAATAGTACGCACATTTGCATATCATTCTGTTGGTTGTCTTTTCGATCTTCGTGAGTAATAAATCAAAATGACTACAGAGTGTTCCCTGAAGAGGCACATGTTTTTAATTTTTCCGCCTCCGTACATTTGATACGTAAATGTTTCACATGATGTTAATAAGTCGCGACTTAAGAAGAAAGTATTGGTGTCTTGCAATGATTCTACTTTGACGGGGAAATGTGTCCTCTTGAGGACAACTTGCAACAAACAGCATATGCTCGGCATGTCAAGTCGTTTTAAATGCCATTCCTAAACTCTACTAATATTTAGAATCGTTATGATGGAATATTCAAATGAATTGAGCGGAGGGACAGAGCATTTACTGCAGGAAAGGACGAATGAAATAATGATACAGTAATAATAATGATGCATGCCGTGTTATGAGTTCTAAAAAATATCGAGTAGCCCCATATATTTCAGCGTACATATCGCTACAATCAGTGAACGGAGTTAAAGTTAACAGTTACTTAGTGTATTTAAAAAAAAAAAAAACAAATTTGCTCAGGTCGCCATATGTATTATTGATGATCAATGTAGAATCTTGAAGTAGTGTTTGTTAACACGTATTAAATCAATCATTTTAGTATTTTGATGTCGTTTTATCTGGAACTCTATGGTTTTCATGAACATGGTGAAAAGCCTACTACAAAGTGAACATCAGACGACTTTGTATAAGTCAAAGTTAAAAAATTAGCAACTCGTAAACGAGACCATTTCGATACTAAAAAAACACATATACGACCTTCTTCTTTCTTGTTTTAAATCTTGATTAGGCCAAGTCTATAGACCCGTGCGGCAAGTTCAGTCCTTAAATCTCCTGGAACTCTACTTAAAGGGTGCGTGGAGCATACTACTTCATAGAAAAGGTGCAGGTGCAGTCGACCACAGCAAAAAGTAAATATATAAATCGGTGTATCTTTAAACGAGATTACCCTGAGAGGAAATGGAGGACTTTGTCAAATTTGACTCCGTCAAGTTTGTTCGTAAATGATCCAGGCCGGCTACCAATTTCCCGATTACTCAAATGTAAAATTCAGCGAACTCCTGAAATGGGGATATGCACGAGAATTGGGCACAAAGAGCGACATAAAACACGAGACGCTAATTGAGGCTTGTGCCATATGGTAAAAAGTGTACCGAAATGGCGTAAAAACACGCCTGTGGCAGCTGATTGCCTGTATTACACCAACGAAGGTGTTTCTCACGTCGTGAAGTTTATTCGCCGAAAAGGAGGCAAGTAGGTTTTGATTTAAGCAACCGCCACTGAATGGAAATTCGGAACCAGGTACCAAGCATTCGAAATAAAGGAGTAATTAACAAAAGTACTCCGTCGTCAATGTGGCAGTAAAGCAGACGACAAAAAGTACCAACTGTAGTGTCACTTAGGGAGAGCGGGAAATATGATGGGGAACTTCACTCATTCGCTAGAGCTAACTCACCTGGCTAAGACTGACCTGAGAGGTACCTACATAGACTTGCTGACATGCCAATAGGCCGACACGAACACTGGGGATTTACGGCGCAAATTGAAATGTGAAATATAATATAATGAACCACCTCGAGCACTTACATAATCTACTGCCTTAATAACCAGATATGAACTGAATATGCTCACGTGTTTTACAACAGGTTCATTAATAGTAGTGCGCTTCACAGAACAATAAGATATATGTTATCACTATAAGAAGCAGGTTTTCTTCAACATTGCACAGTACTCTCAGATTTTAATGACTAATTACAAAACTTTATTTAATATGCAAATGAGCTGTTAATTAACTTGACACTGCTCAATGCTTCATGGGACTATTAGATATCCATCAGATCAACATTTGTAGCACGTTTCATTTAATTTAATGCTGTAATTTTAGAGTAATGTCACTAATTACAAAGTTCATTAAATATGCAAATAATCCCAAAATTAACTTGACACTATTCAATGATTCATAGCACAATTGAATATTTATCAAATCAATATCTGTATTACGTTTAACAAAATTTGGTGCCGTAATTTCAGAGTTATATACCTAATTACAAAGTTTATTAAATATGCAAATGAACCCTTAATTAACTTTATACTACTAAATGCTATACAACACAGTTAGATATCTGTCAGATCAGTATATGCAGCAGTTTTCATCACATTTGATGCAGTTATTTCGGAGTTATATGACTAATTATAAAACTTCATGAAATATGCAAATGAGCTAATTATTACCTTGACACTGTTCAATGCTTCTCAGTACAATTGGATATTTATCAGATCAACATCTGTAGCAAGTTTCATCAAATTTAACACTGTAATTTTGGAGTAATATCACTAATTACAAAGTTCATTAAATATGTAAATAAACCCTTAATTAACTTCACACAAGTAAATGCTCTTCACCACAATTAGATATCTGTCGGATCAGTATCTGCAGCAGATTTCATCACATTTGGTGCAGTTGTTTTGGAGTTATATCACTAATTACAAAACTTCATAAAATATGCAAATGACCTATTTGTTAACTTGACACTGCCAAATGCTTCTCAGTACAATTAGATATTTATCAAATCAATATCTGTACCAAATTTCAAAGACTTGGGTGCCGTAATTTCAGAGTTATATACCTAATTACAAATTTCATTAAATATGCAAATGAACCCTTAATTAATTTCACACTACTTAATGCTTTACACTACATTTAGATATCAGTCGGATCAGTATCTGCAGCAGATTTCATCACATTTGGTCAAGTTATATTGGAGTTATATGACTAATTACAAAACTTCATAAAATATGCAAATGACCTATTTATTAACTTTACACTGCCCAATGCTTCAAAGTATAATTAGATATATATCAGATCAATATTTGTTGCAAGTAACATCAAGTTTGGTACAGGGATTTCAGAGTTATCTCACTAATAACAAAAGTTCATTAAATATGCAAATGAGAAGGTAATTGACATGACACTCACAGTACCATCATAATGTTCTGAGATTGTCATCTCTGAAAAGTTTCATGAAATTTTGTGCAGTATTTCTTGATATATGTCTACTCTGTCATTACCGTCTCCATAGGGAAACCATTGTACGGAAAAAAAACGATATTGCATAACTTCATTAATATGCAAGCCACACTAACCAAAATCTAATCAGTTCTTGCAAGTAGCATATGGTACCTGTGTACCAAATCTGACTTGAATCCGTTCAGGCGTTTTTGAGTTATCGTGTAAACAGACAGACAGACACACACACACACACACACACACACACACACACACACACACACGGACAGACAGACAGACAGACATCGCTATGACAATAGCCCACGTGTTTACACACGTGAGCTAAAAATGGCCTGGCTAACAATATAGTGCGCGGGAGGCGGGAACCAAAATGTCTTAGATGTGGAGTGGAGGAGTGGCGAGTTGTCTTGTCTTTCGTGGTCTTCAGGCCGTCAATGTCGATTCCCCTCTCTCTCTTTCTCTCAATTCTTTTTATTCTTATTCTCACCTATTGGTTATAACCGCACGTTTCGGTCAGTCACGTTATGAATACTTACTTGGTGTGAGCCGGCTGTGGCTTCAGGGTCGTTTTTCACCAACATGGGGAATCTTATATGTGGAAGTTAGAATATGGCTTGAATTTTGATAAACCCACAGCCCCTATCCAACGTGGGATGATATCATAACAGTAGTTTGGTAAAGTGCATGTAAATTGTCTTAATACGGTAGTTTTAAACACACAAATTCAAAATCTTACGCTTCCTACTGTCAATGTAATTTGATTATGTAATTATAAACTGCCTTTCGGTAAAATTCGTCTGAGCTATACTTGATGCAGCCCATTTTATAACCGGAGGCGGGTTATACAAGAGTTTTGTGTAAAGTCGCAAAGCTAGAGTCGCTAAACGAGTGCAGAAAGCAATATGGTACATCACCCGCGGAGGGGTTATTGATAATGTATTAATCGACAATGGGTGGTTTTGGCGATTAAAAGTGTTTTGCTCCGCAGTTTTAGTACAATGGCTAAATATAAGAGTGCATTTTCAAAATCGCACGATAGTCGTCGTATGAATATTCAGCCTCCGGTATCGAGCATTTTGAACGAAAGGTATACTAGGCACTGGCACTCGGAAATAGTGATGAAAATACATGTATACATACGACAAAAAGTGACAACACTGTTATGGCGAAGAAGAAGCAAACGTTTTAATGATGCAGTTGCAACAGCATCGCTTCACATTTTTATGCTGTTCGACATTTCCTACGATCTAAATTATCTTTCTTGACACTGACCCTCTGTGCTATAGTTACGGGCCTGTACTAAGTGTATTGCCTTAGCCGGTGATATGTCTAGTCCATTCAGAACGACGCATCGGCGTAATTGACTCGCTATTGTACTCCAGCCACAGTAATCTCTCGTCCAATAAGAATGACGCAATAGCGTAAGCGAGGCAAGGATTCAATATAATTGACCTAATCTTTGAAATTCCTTGTTTAAAACAAGGAACCTCTAGTCAGATGTTTCAAGAAAGAGGTTCACATGTCTGCTCCGAAACGTACCTCGTCGATCAACCCCTAGAATAAATTGTTTTCTGATACTCAACAACAAAGCCGGCACATAGAGGAATATGAGAGTTTGGTAGACTCCAAGTCTGTGGGAATATAAGTATCAAAACATATAATAAATTGAAGGACTAAACATCAGCAGACCGTACTGCTAATGCCAGGCCGTTGCGTAGAGCGTTGGCTCAACGTCTTGGCCCGTAGTGACTTAGCTGTCGAAGCCAGGCGAATTTGGCCCAGTATAGGAGTTCTGTTAAAATGCCTCACGTGACGCAATATCGATTGCTCTATCGATCATTGATTATCTGTCAAAATACCAGTAGTAGTAGTACCAATAGGGAACAATTCAGCAACATTCATGGACGTGACCGTATGAAAAGCATTGTCAATATTAATAATTTAAGTTGCTGGAGGTGATCTTCAGATTGACAAAGCTATATGTACATTTTAAGTCTCAGTTTTGTTCAAAAGAAAGCTGTCTCAGCGCCTTGGGTAATTTTTTTCACAGAAGCATGACTAACAACAGCAAATTCGCAAAACGAACTATATATTTTTTTTAAATTTCGTGTCACATCTTCGTTGTCCTAATCCGCTGTCATTGATTCACAGAATATCGATGATACGAAAGCATTCTCCGCGACACTGTGGCGTCGTTATCACGCCCGAGCAGCGCATCAAACATTCATAAGTCCATAGGTTATATAATTGAAGCTAAAAAATTGTGCAGTTATGAATCCACATTGCCTGTAGCTAAACTTTGCTTATATCAAAGCCAATTACATCATACCCAATTAGAGTATAACAAGCTTCTTGTATCTCCTGTTTTGCCCGCAGTAGTAAAGCGAAACTTAAGAAGAAAAGAAGTTTACGAATCGCGATGTTAACGAGACACAAGGGTCGATGTCCCGAGTGGTTTTAACTTCAGGTACACTAGAAATGCGATATGGTTAATTGAATCACTGAACAGGCAGGTGCTCTCTGCATAACAAAACTTAAGTTAACTGGTGCGTTCAGATTCTCATGAAGGATAGTTATAAACTGAACGCCTTGATTCACAAGTGCTAAAGGGTGCATCTTATTTGTTTAGAATGTACAAATGAATTGAAAAGAAGTCTCTTTCTGAGATTCTGTTTCTGTTTCCATTGACATTAATTGCATAATTACGGTCAGATATATAATTCTCCGTAACATCTCTTGCGTCCCGCTATTAATCTGCGATTTGAGACCACATCCTTCCTAGGAGGTAGCTTTGCAAAGTGCCCTATCATCAGGAGCTACGACAGGTTACTTGTACAAAAATTCAACACTCTCTTAACATAACCTTTAAGATGCCTAATAAAGCTTCTAATGAGTTTAATAAAATCAATAAATTTTATCAAGCTATCTTAAGTCTTTCATGAAGGGGAAATGCCTTGGAATCTGCCTTGCATACAATTTGAATGCGCCATGAAATTGACGAACTGCTACTTTGCCCATTGAAAAACTTTCTGTTTGCAACTTTAAACCATTCACGTTCGAAATCAAGAAGAAAAGGTCTTACAGTGCAAAATTTGGTAATCGAGACACAAAGTGCGTAAAATTTCCCGACATTTGAAATTCAAACTTTTCACCATCCCATAGTTACATGCAACTGTATGAATAGAGAAAAATTACATTTTCGATTTTTACAAAACTAAGTCGGTGAAAAACTAAAAAATTCAGCCCTCACAAAGAGTAAACAAATGCAGTTTGGGAAAGTTTTAGAGTCCAAATATCTGTGTCCTTGAGGCGCATTCTACCTTGCAGGCAAAACGGCTTCTTTATGTCTATCGAGGAATTTGAACGATGAGCTCCAAAACTCCCTATGATCCAGCAGGAATTAGGACTTGCCTTTACTGATGCATGGTCATCGTTCTGGTACGCGTGATTATCGTTTTATAATGCCAGGCTAACTTTATCTGATGCCAAAATATCGTTCTATGAGACAGGATCAACGTTTTCTGATGCTAGGTCAACATTTCCCGATGCGTATCCTCATTCTTTTGGTGTATCATTAATTTTCCGATCCTGATTTCTGATGCCGACTAATACCGCTTCGGCATTGGAATTTTTCCACGATATCGACATATTCCGTGGGTGGATGTCGCGGGTTGTTCGGGCGTGTTAAACTTTTTCTGTGACTTCTCGTTTCCATTATTCTGAATGAATGCTTTCATACGCAGCCCTTTAGCTCTCCACAACAGACCTTGATAAATTATACTACACCGCGTCATGCTTACGTCACATGGTTCTGCCAATTCTTTTAATGATAGGGAGTCTAGAGTAAAACCAAAAGATTCAAAACTTAGGCGCCTCGCTGCAAGACTTGTACCATACTTATCAATGAATAATGGATACGCTTGGCGAAGAAATTGCTGCACTCCGCTAGAGCTCGCTCGTTCGAGGCAGAAGAGCGAGAATATTACTATCGATAGCCTAGGACTGTGTGGAATCATTGAAAACAGTCAAATGTGGAAGATCAAGCATCAGAAAACAGGGGTGGTTATTGTAGCTTGAATAAAAACGTCACAAACGCACACTCATCTTAATGTGACTCGTCAACATTCGCAAACAGGGCTATCCATACCGACTGAGATAACTAAAAGTGAAGAAGAAGTGTTGTATTTGTTGGACATTGGAATTTTCATTCTGGGTCACTTTTCCTGAAATGTCAAGTCCGGAAAAGGTGAATTTTTGAACCTGGATTTCAGTCCGAGCCGGTGACATTGTAATTGAAGTCAGGATATCCCCCGCCGGTTGCCTTTCTCTTCTAATGATGACTTTTGGGATTCGGAATCGAAAACTCATCCGGGTGTTCCATGAACCTCAAACTGAAACTCAAACAGTTTATTTTACACTTGAATTTATACTAGCAAGCATCTACCTCGAAACTACTCGTCAACCACACTTAAAGCCAACAACCCATTTCCAAGTGGAATTGATGACACGGATGTCAATTTCTGGCTAATCTGTGAAGACGGACAAGGATAGATTTTCCCAAATACTAGAATGTCCATTGAACTTCTTTTAAAAGCATGCTTGCAGACACAAATTTCAATACTCTTTTCACTTTAGCTTCTTCCAACGAGCCCTTTGTGAAAAATTCTAGTGACAAGATATCATTCATATTTTCTATGAATGCATAGATACGATTGCTTAACAAAATTTCATTTATATTTTTATGAAAGATAGGTTTTCCCAAACGCTAAGAAGAAAGCTACGCTTTTTCACAGAATGTCTTGCGAACTGCTTCAAATGCATGCTTGGAGACGCAATTTACAGTAGATTTTTCACTTTATCTTTTTCAAACAAACCTTTTGTGAAAATTTCAAGTGACAAAATTTCATTTATTTTTGAATCGGTTTCACAACTTTAATAGTAATTGGATCAAGAATTTATACACAGCGAAAATAGTACGCTGTCAAACAAACCATACCAATGCGTGTGATCGCCAAGGTTTATCTTTCGGACTTATAATATATGCAATAATTTTTTGTCCAGAGTAACTTTTGACTTAAATATGGAATGTCAATCATAAATTTTAAACTGAATTATAGACACGCCAATTAAAACCAGTTTTGTCTTCGAAATATTACAGTCACGCCAAACGTTAAAAGCAAAACTGCAGAGGCCTAAAGGTGCCCCTAGTTTTTCAGAATAAATATGTCATATGTTATATAATTCTAGTATAAACAGAAACTACACTTCAATAAAATTTGGTCGTATTTATGGAATACAGCTTAATGAATAACGTGCAAAATCTAAAAGCGATTTTGATTTATTGTCATAGTATAAAAAGCAAATAAGCTTACCATTGTCATAAAGTTGAGAGAGAGAGAGAGAGAGAGAGAGAGAGAGAGAGAGAGAGAGAGAGAGAGAGAGAGAGAGAGAGAGAGAGAGAGAGAGAGAGAGAGAGAGAGAGAGAGAGAGAGAGAGAGAGAGTCTTAAGTACAGAAAGGGAGACACAGAAACAGGGTCAATCTTATTGGTTTGAATGACTCATGTGATGAAATATTGATCACTCTCATATGCATTCTGTTAAAATCAGTATAACAGAGAATACGTTCACACGTCAAAACTGGTGTACTGATAGTCAATCATGTGACAATGTGAGGAATTTTGTCAATATTGACACAAAACAGTCGTCCGCTGTGATCCTCAATCTAGTGAGCTGTTTGATTTTTTTACTCAAGATAACAACACACACTTCAAATCACCTTTCTTTTCTGTAAGGGAATTCAGCCTTTACGTCTTTGAGTGCTTTTTTCACTGAAGCATGGTCAACGGAAACAAATTCGAAAAACGAACTTTGCATATTGTTTTTACTCTCCGCGACAGAATTTCGATGCCCCCAAGATGCAGTCATTAACTGGCAGGAAATCGATTATACGATGGTGTTTTCTCTGCGACACGGTCATGATGACGTCAATATCTACCTTAACGTGTCAGCCTTCAATAGATATTCAAAGGCAGGCATTAAAGTGAAATACCATGCGACAAGGAGTCTCTTTTCCGGGGTCTTTCTGTACTTTCACGAATGCCAATTATATCGCGACAATTAGTTTCAGCAAAGTATCTTGTGTTTTGTACTCAGAAGTTAAGCGGAACTTAAGATCAAAATGACTTCACGAGTAGCAAGGTTAACGAGATACAAGTCTTGTTTGCCGTACATAGTTATAACTTCATCAAATCTAAAATTTTACGTGGTTGAAATCACTACATACATGGCATATACTTCCTTCCGAGGATATCTAAAAGTAGGCCTAAGGCTGCATTTACAAACTGCTCTGGATGGCTCAGGAGATTCGAAAGAGTTCTCAGATTTTTTCAAATACCCGTAACGAACTCACAATGCGCTCAAATTTCCCCTTCTGACTTGTTAAAGTTTTGAAGCCTACAAAGGAAGGCAAAATGTGGATGATATAGTGCTTCGTCCAAAAGTATCACATTATAATACATGGGAGTCTATTAGGCAAACTACTAACATATTCCCATAGAAACAACTATATTTCTACATTTATATGTATGTGATAATTCATGTAAATGAATTTCGCTTGTAGTAGCAGGTAAAAAGTGCTTGTGTTTACAAAAAAATTGATTTTGGAATTTCACTAAAGATGTTCATTCACTATACATTGGTGTCTGAATATTTTTTGCAATACTAAACTATTAACTAAATCTGTGCTTTTAGAAGTGTTTGATAATTGATACAAATGTAATTGATTCAAATAGGGTGATTTAAAATTCAGATGTGGACAACAAATATGATTTGGAATTTTATTCAAATTAGTATTTCACTTCTCATGCTGGTCTACTAGTAGACTATTAACTATTCCCCTGACAAAACTTGCTGTACCTGTAATATGCGAAAAGACTTTGTTATTGTTATTGAGGACACATGAATTCTAGTCTTGACTTGAATTCAATTTCAAACAATAACAATGCTGGCTGTACACATATGGCTGTGCTGGATTTTTCATCATGCTTGAGAATACAACAAAAACCTGCAGAGAATAAAAAAAACAAAACCACCAAAAATTAGCCAACGTTAGTTTGAATTGACAACCCAACACATATCACCGATGATCCCTTATGTATAGAACTGTCCATATGCTTTAGAGACCCATAAATCATAAGATCATCTGAAAACATATTTATAATTAAATATTAAAACTCGTAAATTAAAGTTATATGGCCATCTCTAACACCAAAAGATCAACATCATGGGTTCTTGTCTCAATTATTCATGCGCAAGTTTTCTGCTTAATTTTCAATGATTGTTTATTAATGATGAAGAAGTGTCCCTAATGTCTCGTCGTAGTCGTTCAACAGATGGTGAGGAACTGGGATAAAATATCAGCGATATGAAACCGATTCTGATAATATTTCTAGTGGTGTTATACCTGTCACACTTGCTACTATTTTCATAAATACCATAACCATTAACACAATTATTATTGTCATTTTAATATAACATGTATACTAGAATTATACTCAGAACGCAACCCTTAACCAGTGAATTTGAGCTGCCATAGGCAGCGTGATAAATCCAATAGATTTCGTTGCTAAACCGTCACACGTCATTTCTGACGTTTATGTGAAGTCGGGTTATTTAATTGCTGCTAATTTCTGGATTTAGTAAGTAATAACGCCTACGCCTATAACAACTGCGACAGTGACAATAAAATATGACAAGTTCCCTGGGTGACTAATTAATTCTGAAAAAAGGGGAAATTCGACTGCCATTTACGAAACAAAATCATCACAGCGGTAATGATGTCGTTATATTACTTATCTTTTTAAAATGACAACCTTTTACAATGGAGAATTTGGTGAATTCAGAATGACTAGTATCTCGACAGCACATAAGACAGTTGAGTTATTTATGCTGACAGCGCATAGAACGCTCAATATTCTATGGTGCCTTACATCGGCGGCCATTTTGGGGACCGCAAATATTGTATTTACATATATATTGCTTGTATGTGTGAAATAAGCGTGGATTCACAACTCCCACTGAGTAATATAGTGTGGCATACGCTTGGTTTGAAATTAAATTGATTTAACCTATGCGCAGAGACGAAGTGAACAGGTTAGAAAAAATATAATGGTCCCTCAGGGTACCGACTCTCTGTATTGGTATATAATGTTCATGGGAGAGAGCATCAAATGTAATGTAAGTTTCCTGACGTCATTATTAAACAATCAAAAACTTGCATAAAGCGTGTACATGAGTATTATGTGTTATGGCACTGTTGATTGAACATATATTATCTTGTCCATTTTTTGCTGTAATTCGAAACCTCCCAGAGTAAATTTAATCTGCGACTAGGACGTCAAAGCTTTCGTCGGTGCAAGGAGGTGGTCTCGCACTATAGTCCAGTCAATTTAGGGTTTAACCTAGGACTAATTGCAACAGAAATTATTTCTTCACCATGACCTTTGGAAAGGTCTCACTAATGACATATTAAAAGTATAGGAAAATATAAGAGGTGCAAAATTGGTTAAATTTGCATATATTCAAATTAGCTATATATCGCCTTTAAAATGACTGCTATACTCACATTTTGGGCATGTAAACTGAATTCAAGTGACTTTTTTTCATTGCAACACAATTTAGCAAGGTTCAATGAGTTATTTTCTAAATGTCTTGAACAATAAATATCATGCAAATTAAGTAATTTGCATATATTCGCAGTTTTTCCATTATTTCCGACAAAATGAATATTTAAGCTCATATATAAGCACATTTTTTCTCTATGAGATTGTTAAGGTTTTGCAAGAATTATCAGATCCATCCCAAAATTTGCATGCTAATTTGAATGCTAATAATTTTAAATACAAAAGGCCTAATTTGCATAATTGAAACAAACTGTTTTCTGAATACAATACAATACAAATATAATAACTGCCATTGACATTTTCTGGTTATTCAGAAATGCAGTGAATAGTGAGAAGAGTTTCTTTTACGACGTTAATGTTAATAATGAAAAATCATTGGACTTGTTCAATTTTTTGACATCCATTGTCAATAGTTCAGTCATTTTCTTCTACAATATCTTCGATTGCAGTAAAATTTTAGAAGGTATTTTTATGCTTTTCGTAACTTTTTTCAATGACGATGGAAATATTCAGTTACTAATAAATGGTTCACCACACTTAAAGCCCCCTTCAATTATCATATTTATCTAATATAAATATTATTTACTTGATGACATTTTCGATGGAAAACAAAAGAATGACAAACTGTTAATGGGCTGTTGACACTTGTGCTAATGCGAGAACCTGGGATTGAGAAGGACGCCTTTAACAGTTGTGCCTGTGAATCATCTTTCTCATTATTGAACTATCATTGGTATCAATACGAGCATCATTTGACTCACCATGATGGTGTTGGTGATGATAATTGTTATGATGGTCATTATCATATCATAAATTTCTTCGTCTTCCTCCCTGTTCACATCTTCCTCTAGGAGGTTCATTTGTTTACAGCCAAAATCCTTTCGTTGACAACAGAAAGTCTAGACTTTGCTTATTGCCGGGGTTATTGAGGCTGCTGCAGTTCATCGTAGAACCCATAAGAATGGGGAAGGGTAACTCAATGAAAGTTGTGAAGCAAGGGATAATATAATTGTACTGCTTATCACATCAGATCTTAGATATGCAAGTATCACTCATGGGGCTGTTTATGTAATGGACTTTCCATTTACAGATTATTAGACTTTTGTATCATTACCAATAAGATCGGTCATTCAAGGAATTGACAGTCTAGACAATCTGAGGTGAGACTTCCATAGGGTTCAAAATACAGGATGACCAATTATATGATAATTATTTGATGTCAAAAATTTGACATCTTAATTAATAAACTCGTTAACGGCAACTTCTGTGATGCAAATCCCTTCACATTTTGGTTTTCTTGTTTCACGGTTATAAAATTAGAAAGAGCAGCTAAACCATGTAACATTATGAAAAGTATCCATATTTGTTTTACCAGTTATTTATATTATCATGATTCAGTCCAACAGAATTTTTTTTCAGTTTTTCCTTGAATTCTATGGCTGTGAACTGTAAGATTAAACCGGAAATCTCTCTCTTTAGTCCATTATATGACTTTATATTAATTTTCAATTGTTGTCTTTAAGAAATTTCAAAATTTTGAGAAATGCAGTGTCCTTTGATTATCGTAATATCTTTCAGCTGTTTAAGGAACAGCTTTGCTCATTACATATTTCATGATAGTTGTTAAATTGTCGGTATAGTATAATAATTGTACCTCTATATTATCATGATCATTACAATTGTATTTCTTTATAAATATTATCATAAATTTCTGTACGTAGCATTAACAGGCAAGTTGCACACAGTCAAAAGTATATCTGATTTACCATTGATCACATAACCTGGTCTTTAATTACATTTTACCAACACTTAATCTATATTAATAATACCGGTAAGGGTAAAAATAAAAGAAACCATTAGAGCTGAAACACAAATTTTCTTCAGCCTCCCTTAGTACAAAGCGTTGGTTATTTGGCCAAGCATTTTGGTATGCATTAACCGCCAGGAAGTTCCAAATATTATTGGCAGGTATAAGGATTACATTGTCTTGACATTATGCAAATTCTCTAGATAATTGAAACGAATTATACGAATCAATCATTGTTTAATTTCTCAGGGCTTTTCTTTCTGTACGCCTTATTAGTATACCATCATTACAATGAGTTAAAATTCACAGAAAATAAATAATCATGTCAATTCCTTGTACTGAGCAAAATGTTCATTCAAGTCATAAAATGATCATCTTTCGATAGGAAGTACTTAAAGTAATAAATAACTTAAACAAGTAGTTTTTCTTAATGTAACTTCTCATTTTAATGATAATATAATTAATTAAAATAAGTTGACGTCAAATTGAACAATACATGAAAACTATTTTAATGATCATCATATAGGATTTATGCACATGAGGAATCGTTGAAAAATAGGTAAAATATATTTAGCAATTTAGTAAAAAATTCCAATCTCTCTTTACGATATTGTATAACATTTCAAGTTTCAAGTATTACTTTTAATAGAATGTAGGCATTTCGTATAAAATCTTTTACAATAAGCCCTGTTGCAAAATGTAGATTGTATTAGACTTTGAATATACCTTTTCTTGGGCCTTTTAAATATTTAAGGTGAAGAAATAATTGATGTTCCAATTAAAAAAGGAAGTGATATGGTTGACTTATTGAACTTATGCAAATAAGAACTTTTTTATTGCTGTAAGATATATTTGAAAACATTGCCTAAATTAAAAACACAAAAATGATCTTACATAGTCATTACAATGTCAGCTGATCTCTTAAATGACTTTCGTAAATAGATTATCAGCACCAGGTTTGTATAGATCTATGACCCGTTTAGCCTTTGGGTAAATTAGCTGTCTTATGCACAACTTCATTAAACTTACGGTATGTAATTTTCATGACCCTACTAAAACTTACAATGAAGAAATAGTTCTAATGATCTCTGTTGTTTTTTAACATTATATATAGTCATCTATAGGTCAAAGAAAGGGAAAGTAAAGTGGTAGGAGGGGCACATTGTAGTTATGTAAAATAAGGAATCTTTAATTATATGATGCATTGCCTACACACACAAAAATACATTAAATAATCAAATTGCTTGAATAAAATGTCAATTGGTTCAATATATTTTTAAGAAATCTATTTACAGCAACGATTTTGTTCCCATTTCTGAGTTTTACATTTATTCAAATTATGCACTGTCTCACCTATCCCTGTTAGAGTTAACTAGTCATTTTATTTTTCGTTCTGGGACCCTTCCGAAATACAGAGTGGAAACATAAACTACTTTTTGTGTAGATTAATATAATTTTTATGTGAAATGCAGTGAAAAAGTGAAATACAGTGGCAGCCATACTTGATTTACGCAAATTAGGAATATTTCTCGGGAGATAAAATATATTCAAAAATATTGCCTGGACAAAAAATAAGATAAATGCATACAATGCTTGAACATAATGATGCGTTTTCCTCAATTCAATTTGCATATTTCATTTATCACAGAATGTAGTGCACCCATTATTCGTTTACATCTATACAGATTAGGTAATATTATACCTCTTAGATTTTATTGGACTTTTAGTATGTCATTCTAGGACCTCTCTAAGATACACAGAGAAAAAAATAATTCTATTGCTGTCAGAAGTAGCTTGAAATAGTTATTAATTAGGGATATTCAAAGAAAAACGAAGTGTTGTGGCGGCCATATTGGATTTATGGAAATGAGGAATATTTCTATGACGACAAAATATTCCCATCAACATCACCTTAACCAAAAAAACAAGGCAAATAAGCCGAAAACTTGTATATATCATGTTTCTACAAAATGTTTTTAGGAGAAACATTCTATCAGCACGACAGTTTGTAACCATTATCTTTTTACATTTATGCAAATTATGCATTCTTTACATTTCTAGATTGTACTCGGCTTTGAGTATGTCATTGTAGGACTTCTCTGAAATACACAGTGAATAAATTATTCTATTGCTGTCAGAAGTAGCTTATAGCTTAAACATAGTCATGAATTGGGAAAAATACAAAGAAAAATGAAAGTTGTGGCGGCCATATTTGATTTATGCAAATGAGGAATATTTCTATGACGACAAAGTATTTCCATCAACATGAACTAAACCAAAAACAAGGCAAATAAGCCAAAAACCTGCATAACATATCATGTTTAGCCAAATATTTTTAGCAGAAACATTCTATCAACACCAAGTTTGTAACCATAATCTTTTTACATCTATGCAAATTAGGCACTGTTTACAATTCTAGATTGCACTAGGCTTTTAGTATGTTATTCTAGGATTTCTCCAAAATACAAAGTGAAAAGAATTATTCTATTGCTGTTAGTAGTAGCTTGAAATAGTATTAATTAGAGAAAAACAAAGAAAAGTGAAGTGTTGTGGTGGCCATACTGGATTTATGCAAATGAGGAATATTTCAATGACGACAAAATATGTCCATCAACATTGCCTAATCCAAAAATGAGGCAAATAAGCGAAAAAAACTGTATCAAAATCATGTTGAGCCACATATTTTAAGTAGAAACCATCTATCAGCTACAATTTTATACCCATGAGCCCCCCTTTACATTTATGCAAATTAGGCACTGTTGCACCCCTTAGATTTTAATATACTTTTAGTATGTTATTACAAGGACCTTTCTAAAATGCACGGTGAAGAAATAATTTCTGTTGCAATTAGTCCTAGGTTGACCCCTTTTTTGGCCTAGATAGACTGGACTACTAGGGTCGAGTTCGAGAAGGCTACTTTTGCCCCGTGTCTCGAAAGCAATGGGTGCATTCGGTTTTTCACTCAGATTCCATTTACATTGACCTTCAATTACCCCAGTATTGTGGTGAACTCAAAAGGAAAAGACAGTCTATTCAAAAGGTAACACATTGAAGCGCATCAACAAAATGTTTTTACTCTCCCTTAGAAAGTGACGAAAGTCCAAAAATGTACCATCGTAGTAAACCACGCGCCTCTTTACGGCAACAGCTCAGCGCTACCCGTCAAGAGACCGTGGTTGATTACGCAGAGATTCGCGGATCTATCGCTGGTTTCCAGCGCTGGCTGAACGGAGCCAATCAGAAAGTAGGTCTTATAAACGCACATAAATTATTGTAATGAGCAATGCACAACGACATGGGCTGATCTTGGTGCTCAGCACGACACAGCGTTCACTGTCGACGAAGAGCGCACAATGTGTAAATGTTTAATGTTTTTGGACACAACCGCTCTATTCACACCAAAAAGACGCCATTGATGATTATTTTACAAGGAAAAGATGGGTTTCTTGCATGAGGACCAGCGGTGCCAAGTCTGTATGCTACCAGGCATGGCAGGCCGTCCCGGCCCATCGTGTTTCACGAGCGTTGTTTTTATATCGAAGGGTATCGCATAACTGGAGCATCTGGCCCCACGCCTCGGTAGTGCACAGTGTCCGACCCAGGCGTAGAACAACACCGCTGTGTAAAACCCGTTAGTCAAAACTATTGATCATAAATTTACTTTACCACAAGTTATGTATAAACGTTTATGCATCGATCTCTTCATTTAGTTTCACACTGAAAGCTTTCTTGTCATGCTATGGGTATACATGGAGCCAGACATATGAATGGTATATTGGGCCCTTTCATTCGAGCGTGGAGGTAGTCGAGCTGGTGCTCCGCGATACAAATCACAAATGTAGGCTAGGCTCCCGATCGTCTCAACACTGCCGAAATCACAGATCTGGGAAAATTGCGTAGTTGTTCAAGTCCGATTATGTTTCATTAATTCTTCACAAAAGTTACGCTAACAACGGAATCAAACCAAGAGAAGTTTAGTTTGTTGCATGGGTTTGCAGTTCAGCCGGGTGCGAACAGGTATATGCATACACTCGCTCAGTGTGACCTGGTGACAGTTTTCGGACAGGGTATAGTGAATTTCGCCCAAAGCCGTTTCACAAATGACGAGCAGCAGTACGAAATCTTGTTACCATACCCTTCGAAACTTTATTGTGTTTATCCTACACAGAAGTGGTATTTAGGGGGTCAAAGTTGCCAAATTGTTGACTCCATAGTGAGTGCGTAGTAATCGGACTGCTATCGCAGTAATCGGACGTCGTATTTAGAATGTGATTAAAGGGGCTAAATATGGATATTTTGAAACTTCAAACCCTCGATTTTCAATTTCGACGTGTTTAGAAAACTGTTTGTAAAAATTTTGTGATAAATAAGTTCCGTTCAATCCATTACTTACATCGGACATGGGCTGTCTCTTTGTGTTGCTTTCGACACCTTGTTGTATCGTACGGTGTGTTAACTTCGCGAAGTTTTATAGCGCCCGAAATAGCTTCTACCGAAAAAACTAACTATTCAAAACGGGACTGCAGCGTCACCTGACCTAATATGCGGTATCATGACTTGTAAAACGCTATCAATACGGAGCGAAGTGAGTACAACGAACAGCATGTCTTTAAATGTCCTAACTGAGATCGTCCGAAAATAGTCACACTGAGTGTACGGGGCCAGGACGACCTTGCAGTGGGACCGGCGGGCCGGGTTCGTTGCTGGCCGTAGTCTGTGTACATACCGAAGCCATAGTATTCACATGGTGTCGCCGTTGCTCTCGATCATGACAGAAAAACTGTCAAAATTTTGAAAGCTGTCGGATTTAATGCAACATATATCGGAAGAGATGCAACGGAACCAGAGGATCTCAGGCCCTGAAAGCTCGATTGTGTACACACAGACAATGAGGAGCTTGTCTGTTGTGTACGACCCGACATGACTTTGTAAAACAGATTCGTGATTGGCTAATTCTGATGATATGTTCTCATGAATAATTAATTAACCCCCATTCATACTTCCGCAGTTTCCCGGCGTAATCTGCCAGAGCTTGATTTTTGCGTAGGTCAGCGGAGCGGAAATTATTGCTCTGGCTTGCGAGAATGAAAATGTACATTACAACTAAACGGCCATATGCCGTTTGCAGTGTTTATGGTCACTCAATACACACAAGCAAATATATCGGGAAATATGTCTATGATAGCCAAAACGATGGTTTTAAAAGTCTCTGTGAAGGAAATGTCTACGAGAGCGGGATATTGGTAAATATTAACAAGACGTCTTATATACTGCCAGTAACAGTATCCTTTTTCTGATTGAGTACAAAATGCTATACCTGTCATACTTTATACGTAGTGTAAAATGAAATCAAAATCGAAAAAATGCCTCGAGCATTTTACAGTCTGTTGGTTTCGGTATGCGTGGATGTGCACTGTTTTGATTAACAACCATTTAACCGAAACCATTGACCTAATGACATTCCTGAAGCGCTATACATGAACTTCTGAACATAATTATTCTCTGCCTTTTGCCTTTAGGTGATTACACTTCTACCGTAGATCGACCTATATCTTTCAGTACATGTGTCGCCGCCCGCATGGATATTATGAAAATTCATCCAAGACCGATGATATTCTACTAGGATAAATCCAGTACAGTCATATGTCTTCAGTGATCTCTAGCAACAGGAACTAAATAATGAAACAAGCAGTAAATTCATGAAATACTGTAGTATGTCTGTCTTTTTGCTAGTCTAACTATCTATCTGCCTCTCTGTTTGCATGTTTTTATTTCTATCTGTCTATCTGTCTATAAGTGTCTTTCTGTCTATAAGTGTCTGGCTGTATGTATGTATGTATGTATGTATGTATGTATGTATGTATGTATGTATGTATGTATGTATGTATGTATGTATGTATGTGCTTGTGTGTGATAGGTAGGTAGGTAGGTAGGTAGGTAGGTAGGTATGGAGGTAGGTATGAAGGTATGTATTGAGCTATGTATGCATGGAGGCACGGTTACTCTACCCCGCACGGTTACATAGATGTAAGGACGCGTGATTTCGTGTTTTTGACATCTTTTTATTTGTAAGTGAAATCTTCATGGTCTCTACGCAAAAGGAAAGCAACAAATCAGATAAAGTACCGTTTGTAAAGCCTTAATTTCTATGTTGTAAGTGCATGGGAGGTGTGATTATAGGTAACAATTATCTTTAGCATACCGTTCTTTGCTGTTTCACATATTTGTGAAACGACAATTCTACAAAAGCGTGCTAATCTCTCTAATATACATCTATTTGCAAAATAATTAATTCTTATTTTATATGTTTCTTTTAAGGTCCCTCTTTCTTATCAGATTTGTCTAACATGCAAATTATTTTTTGGCAAAAATCTCAATGCAGAACAAAAGATTGACAAAACCTTAACAAACACTTCACACATCCATAAATGCGAGATTAAGGGATTGAGGTAAGATTCTTATGTTCCAGTTGAGACCCTTTCTCGGTTATCCCACAATACATTGCAGTGGCGGTATCAAACACCGTATACACACTCAAAACAACAAACACATACTGATTTTCGTGTACAACGGATTGTTATACAAGAATGACACAAATTTGCCATGCCAAAAATGTCTTGTGTATTTTGTATCCATCGCAAGGAAAATGTAGGTTAGAGTGTAACCTGCCATACTGCCATACTGAGTGACAATGCCCTACTACTGAAAATTTCTTCGAGTAATGTACGTTTTGTATAAACTATCGCGCCTTGCATCATGGAACCGGTAAAAGAATCATATAAACGATAGAGATGTTCGAACTAACAACTACTCGACCAATATTTAATTCTGATATTTCAATCATTTATTTTGATATTTGAAGGCTATCTCTGGTCATCTTAAGAAGCAATACATAATTTATTCTACTTTGGTAAAGTCGCACAAACATGACACGTTATATTACAAAAATATGAATCATTCATAAACAGATCATGTTTGTACTAGAGTTACAGAGCTGTTTATTTTCCCCTGCATTTTTACTGTTGATCAGAGTTGAGTGCATTGCACGAAAAGTCGTCGTTTTACAACAAAAAATGCCAATGAACGCGCACCGCAACTGTCGATAAATCTCTAGGCAACATATTGAAGAGAAACGTGTTTTACGAGAAAGTATTGCTCTGTTTGAGCGTTAAGCGAAACCAGCAACCTGAGCTCATAAATCGAACTTGGTGCTTGCGTTCACACATGCAGCTTAACACTGACCTATTGTCACTCTTAAGGCCAGATGGAATTCAAGTCGGCATCAGTATTATGTTGCATGTTAATAATTTAGAAATATAGATTTTTCGGCTTTTTACGTCTTAAACCCGTCATGTAGTCAGGTTTAAATCTTGCTTTGGAAATCCCTTTCCTTAAAGGGTACTTCTCTATCCCTAAAAAGGTCACATTAAATTGTAATTTCTATGGGCTTCAAATTTCATTAATTATTCTCACTTCAAGAATAAAATGATAACTGTATTCACCTGAGGAACATCAAAATGCAATATCGCTGACGATGATATGCGGATTGTTGAGTGATCGTGTTTGCAAACGAGTTGGCAGATGCGCGATGGTCGATTGGAGGTCGCATTTTAGAAATTTTCCGTCTCATGCTGTCTTGAAACTCAGTATGAGAGTTTTGTATTTGATATGTGATGAAGCTGCCTCGTGTTGTGGTTACATTGTATTTCAAACGAGGGAAACTTTATCTTGGAGGAGCCTATTGCAGGATTTTGAACAACCTTGCAAAATTGATCAACTGTAGGCGTCAGGTATTGAACAGACGAAATCATTTGCAGAGAAGTTGAAAATAATCCGAAAATGCGGTGAAGGTAATACGCGCTAACTTGTGATGTTTTCCAATATTTTTTTTTATCTGACAATATTTTTGTCTTAACTCGATTATTTGTTTTAAATTGCTTCGTCTTTAATTTGTCAACGAGGCTTGTACGTTGTGTATTGAATTTTCGTGCGGATTCGAATTCATTTGTCAACAACAATTTTAATACTGAAAGCTGATGTAAAAGCTATTACTTGTACTGCAGCATACCGTAGGCAGAATTGTAGATCAAAAATATAATAAATTGAAAATACATTCAAGTTACAGTCAGCTGAGCTTTACAGGAGCATAGTGACTTTTATAGACGTTCGTTAATATGTTTGTAAATATTTTGGATGTTACACGATTGGGACTAATTTGAGGGAATAGGATCTTTTAATTGTTCAAAATTTATCAAAAGTGTTAGGTGCCCCATTACTGAAAGTTGCAATATTACAAATTATCAAAAAAAACAAAACGAAAAGTAGATGAGCTTAAAATCGCTCAGTTCCGCACGTGTTATGTGCGCGTTAGTTCCATAATTACGTCGAAACACCTAATGTTAAACTTGTCAACACAACTTGTCTGGGTATTATCTCTATTGTCATTTCTAAACCATACATTTTTATGCAGTCTAGCATATTTATTTTTCAACAAAACAATTTTATATAAATAGTTTATCTATGTGAGGCTCAAATTTTATATTTCAATGCACCAAAAGAAGAAGAATAATAAAATTTATTTGTCGTACATAAAATAAAAAGTGAAATATTACCAAAAGTTAAGTATACAATGTATTTCCCTATTTCAACCCAGCCGGCGGTGGACAATGGTTCTTCCTTCATTCACAATCTTGTAAATCGACCAAACATGAATTTTAAATATAAGCTATGCTATATCGTGACCATTAAGCTGAAAGTTACCATATGAACACATGTGAACTACTGCAATAATAATGTAACTGTCAAAATCGCGTCTCCGACGAACTTTGAGATTAGGTCCTTGGGAAAAGTCGCGTAAGGGATCTTTCAAATTGTTGCGACTCGATTGATCGTTAAGTGTTTTAGACTTCGGCAAAACTTAGATCGCGGCGTTTGAATACCTCACTGTCGCACTGCAGTGTCGGCTTAGGTCCATATGGTCATGCGCTTTACCAGAAGTACAAGAGAGGGATAGCTTTAGAATGATGGTCCTCGCATACAACCATTCCACGTCAATACTCTCCATAGGAACTAAGGGTCTTTAAGTGCCAACTTCTTAAACAGATTGCGGGATTGGTTTCCGTGGCAACGTCCTCTAAAAGCGATAAAATGTCCCTTTTCAGAATTTGATATCCGGCTTGCTTACTGCGCTGGCTGTATCTGGTTTCAATTAATTTCGTTTCCTATCTTATAACGATTTGAGAGAACAACGCGTTAACGATCAGTAACGTCATTGACATCTCGGCAGACTTTTCCATCAGGTAAAATGGAATTTTCAGACAATCATTAAAGGTATACTGTCACCTGTTCCAATTTTGCCACAGTTACCATGGAAAGTGAAAGTCTATCCAATCACAGATTTTAAGCGGGTGGCCGCTTTTAAAAACAGCGCCTCACATGGGCATTTTGAATACCAAGGAACGCCCCTTTGACCATATATGGGCATATTTAGATTACAACTGACTGTATACCTTTAAAGTGCATTGGCTACACCAACACATTACAGACAACATCTTGGGTGACAAACGCCATTGTAAAACTAAGACACTGAAATAGTCTGGGAAACGAAACAAGTTAACATTTCAAATTCTAGTAACACGGGCATGACTTTTACGAGGCATGACTACCAGACATTTGTTTAGGACACAAGCCAAATCAAAGGCGACAATTCACTGGGTGAAAATTAATTATTTCTGAACTTATTTTAAGAAAACGATCTACAAAAATACCCAGCAAATATTAGTTGGGAAAAAAACATTGGCTAAATCGAAAATTTGTTGATTTTATAGCAATCTATTCTATAGAAATCTCTCACAGAACTAGTAGTTTGCTGTTTTAGCTACATACCCTATTCAAAGGTTTCGCCTTGTATAAAACAGAAACGGCTCTGAAAATATTATATCTAAAACGACTGAACTTTAAACCTGTGTAAAATTGGAAAAGATGGTACCTTCACGAATCATGTTGATGGTTGTTCAGTGTTACTGTTCTTTGTGGTCGTCTGCTTCACCTAGAATTCAATTTGCTATGGCGTCATGACGACATGTCATTTTCATGATACTTTATTTGTCGTCTTTTCACATGTATCGCGTTAATAAAAGTAAAAAAGAGCGATACCGACTAACCTATTATGTTCCTCGAACTCGAACACTTATATTTATCTTCCTCAACGAAACTTTAAATGATTCTCTTCAAAAACCAAAACTAAAAATTATGGTCACCGTGCAACTTTTGGTATTATGGGAACAAATTATCATAGTTATTACATTCACCGATATTTGAAATTCAAAATGGCCGCCATCGGGAAATTACATCAGATTTTTACAAAAAAAGAGCGGATGAAAAGAGCCCGAGAAGTAGTAGACCAGAAAAGTATTGCAAAAGTTTGAAAGTCCAAATATCTGACCTAAGTGGAAAGCTGCTACTGAAGATCTAATCAAAAGATATATTAATTTATTAATCTATTTCTCTTTTTCAAATGATGCATAAAGAATGGCACGCGCCCGGAACTATAGATTTGATATACGTAGAATTACTCAGAATAACACATTTGCAGACGTGTAAAACGACTTCCCTATACAGCAGAGACTTCAAATTAAAAATGATGTCGTTGCATTTTTGATGAAATTTCCCATTTCAAAATTGTCAAAAATAGACATAAACATACGTGTCTTTTTGAAATTCTGTAATTGTCTTTATTACAATATAGAGATCGATGAAGTAAAGCATTTATTAGTCCATAACATCTGTATAATATATCTTTAGATAGGGTTCTTCTAGACAGCAGACAATTTCAACTAGACCGAAAATTTAAGAGGCTACTTACTCTGATACCCCATGTGCTTGAGGACCTTCTGAATTGGTGCTTGTTTTACTAAGTATATCAGGAAATATCGTTCATAGGCAACGCGGAATCTTTCAGTGGTCGTTGAGACGTCATTGGCATAGCCTTTCTGGAGATGTAGCATCGAAAATGCAACCCTCATGATAGCAATGATACCACAAGTACACGCTAACATTAAGTGTTCATAGCCTTGACTAATCCACTCACCTCTATGCTACATTTGGATGACGACGGTAGAATTTCACATCGGAACACAATGGCAAATGAATACTTTAGGTTGTCTTCTGAATAAATTAATATGCAATGGCTCAACGACTGAAATAATGTGAGTTTAGAGCTCTTGTAATTAAGTACAAAACATAAGCAATCCTAAAAGTAATAATCTGGACCGGACACCCAGCAGATGTAGGGTTTATGAAATTTGATACGGATTATTAAAGACGCTAAAATGCGTCGATCGTTAATGCCATGGTGCATCAGGGGCAAAGCTTAATTCAGACCTAAAGTAAACTGGGTTACACCCTGCTTGTGGTAGAAATACGGTAAGGTTTGATTGCACTATATATAAGTATAGGCAGGTATTTATATGGCTTTTTTGCAAGTATAACAATCTTATTATCCGGGATCAACTTACAAACATCTTACAGGTGCAGGCAGGCTCGCTGGTTCACGCACACACATTTTATTCGACTAGAATGAACTGTATTTTGCGAAGAACTTCTTCGTGATTTTCACTTTATAGTCAGTCACAACTTAAAAACTTAATAAAAATGCTACGAGCATGATAGGTATTGCAAATTAACCAGACCGGGCCATAAATTTCTTATCGTATTAATTGTACATGTTCGTTTTGGCATAATTTCGATTTGATATTTTCACGGGCGAGACCACAGTGGCAAATTATTATGTATTACATTGTGTGTCAGTCGGCTGATAAATCAGTAAGAGCTTTTTGGTTTGTAAAAGGTCAGACGCTATAACTTAAACCCTTCACCACCGTTTTTTTTATTATAAATAACAGTATTCAAAAACGAATATACTCAGTTAGTCATTCATATCTCGGACGAGCGATGGATAATTCTGATTAAATATCAAAAATGGGAAAACGTACGTCTAACCTGGTAAATATTTTTTTAATTATATTCTTCAACTGTCTTCATATCATCCTGGCGAAGGTTTTTATATTTACTTGATTCGCAAGCTTTGCTGTGCCTGTTTTAATGAATGTGTATGATTGCATAATAAATATCACTCCTCTGTGTCTTTCTGTATTTGTATCTTTCCATCTGTATCTATCTGCCTGTGTCTCAAGCAAAACTCACAAAAACACTTCTCCATAAACTATCCATATTGTGAATCGTCTCATATAAATAAAAGTGCAATATCACAAGTAGTTGAATATTTAAGGGAAATCAATCGCGAGCGGTTTTCGATTTGCGCACTGAAGACAACTGGAACTATAATCCCTACAAGCTTACAATTCACAAGAGGGCCAAGGACATTTCACGACTTTGTATTTAATTTGTTGTCGACAGAGGTAGATAGTGGTTGGGAGAGTCCGGACTGCCTACAGAGACTATCAATGTGTGATGAGGCATTTCTCCGATTGGACCTTGATTGCAACAAAGGATTTTCTCCATCCGGGATTTTGCCTCCGAGCTGTGAATCGTACCAATGTTAAATAGTTCCACAGAAGAACGATGTATGAAATATTTACTACACGGCGTTCTTTACGTCAATGGCATGTATTAGTTTCAAAACCTCGTGACAAGAGGTGACGCGGTATTTCCCTCTTACATTTCCAGATGTGCATGGCCAAACAATAATGCTGCGTTCACAAAAAGTTATGTGAGGCTGGGGAATCCAGGGGTGGGGGGATTCAGAAATTCTTGGGGTTGTCGAAGGGTGTGACTTTAAAGTTTTGCTCTGCCTACAGGGAGGAACCTGAAAATATTTTGGTTCCTAACATTTTGATATCATCTAATGGTTCTAATGTTCGTAATAATTGAACAAAATCTAGAACCGTTTTGTCGCATTTTATGATTTTAATCTCGAAATGTGAGGCTATATGTAATGGGGGAATTAAACCTGGTTGCTTCTTCAGGGCAGTGTCTAGAACCTGGACTGGACTCATAGATACAACTTGTGAGCTGACTCATCTCATGGACTGGACTCAACCAGTTTAATAATTACATTAATTAATACTGTTGTTGTTGTGTTGGTAGATATAATAGTTGGTGTGAAATGATGAGTGTGCCGAAACCGAAATCGGTTTTTGGACTGCAGTATCTTGCATGTAATGTTAATTTTTTCTTAGCAACAATGGATACTATTGCACACTGGTGTGCACGACCAACTCGGCAGTGTCTAAAAATCTCCCATTGTAGTTACATACACCTGAGCACTTCAAAGCTGTTACCCTTTGAATTCGGTAAAACCTAGGATATTGGAAGAAAAGGAATGGAAATGTAGAAAGGAGAAGGCCATTTTCCTATGGTAGAATTGGCAGCTTATTCAGCACTATTATACATCATTTGACTTTGTACTTTCAACGTCACCGCAGATACCTCTCTTTTCATTTGATAAGTTCAAATGATCCATGAGATCCTAAAGATTTATCCTACATTGAGGGGAAAGCCAAACACTCCAAATCAGAGATAGTTCACTTAAGCTGAAGTACACCTGTTGTCATAGAGTTTTACATCAACTTACGTCATACGCGTCACTGTGCAATAGTATGTCTATTGTTGCTAACAAAAAATCAATAATACATTCAAGATTCTGAGTCTGAAAACCAATTTTGATACTCACCATTTCCAACGAACAACTATATCTACCACAACAATGCAACAACAACAACAACAACAACAACAACAAAGTATGAATTAATGTTTTTCTTAAACTGATTGAGTCCAGTCCACGAGTCCATTCTATGACTCCAGTCCAAGTTTTAGACACTGCCCTCCTTAAGCTATATGTTCTGAACATCAGTTTCCACATTTTGTTTGATTTTTGACTGGCTTGTATTTTTGCCGTACTTCTGATATACGTTGGTTCAAGATGGTTCTTTCTGAAATCGTCATGTTTGTGTTCATGCGACCTGGTAAATTTGTTACCTTCAATAATTTGGATTATTGGGTTTGTTTTGACGTCATATTGCAAGTGAACGGTCATATCGAAAATAAATATTTTCACTTGAACAACTGGACGTGCCTTTATATCATCTGAAGGCCAATTTGAGGTATCTTTGTCCATGTCATACTAATGGGGTTTATAGACTCGACGTGGATTTTTATTGATATCACGCACCTTTAACAAGCCTGTCTAATGTGATATTACGTTGTGATATGCCACTTTTACTTGTCAAGTATAAACTATTTATCTTAGACGTTAAACAGCACATTAGCAGGAAAGAATTACGTTGACCTTTTGATTACGTCTTCATTCGTCACGCAGTCATCGTCATGCAGTCTAAGTAGAATGCTGGTTTATCAGTTTATCATTCTGAGCGCCAATCATTCCTTGATGTGACAGCTTCATCGGTAGATAAAGCTTTTTCCTTGGTATGCTGGGAGTGTCACGTGAGGGATCAATTTGTTCTCACATTCCTGGCCACTGGGAGTGTGGGATCGACGGTATGGGGAAACTCGACCCCCAGACTCTCAAAAATCGCCCCTCACTGTGCAATATATATTACACGAGTACTAATTGGATTATAAACAGCCTTGTGTTGAACGCGCAAAATATTATCCAATGGCACGCTGAGTAACACGCGGACCCAAACTACAAAGTAAACAGATCAGATTACAGTGGCAGACGACAGCAATGTCACAATTTTTGATAATTTTGTACGTCGTTGGTGGCATTCTCACAAACGACGGCCCAATTTTCCAAATAAATGGTGAACATAGGACACTTGGAACATACAGCCAATGTTTTTCTGTTGGACTTCTTATCCATAATAGTAGTTAAAATATTGGCAGTGGAACTAACCATGCCTTTATATCGTCTGAAGACCAATTTTAGCTATTTCTGTCCATGTCCAGCCAATGCATATTCAGAAAAATGCGACATAGGTTTTATTGACTAGACGTGGATTTTTATTGATATCACGTACCTTTAACAAGCCTGTCTAATGTGATATTACGTTATGATATGCTACTTTTACACGTATAAACTATTGATTTTAGACGTTATACAACACATTAGTAGGAAAGAACGGCAATGACTTCTTGATTATGTCTTCATTCTTCAGGCAGTCATCGTCATGCAGTCTGAGTAGAGAGCATTTAGTAATCGGCGCAATCTGCGCAATACGCAACATTTCGCCACGGACGCAATAATTTTGCTACATGCCACAGCGCCAAATGGAGTTGGGTGATACTATGAATGATGGAGTTGGCAGCTTGGCATTTCATGGCGTATTTTTCGATGTAGAGCACAATAACAACCAAATTACTCATCACTTTGACAGAAAAAGGTGTGATGTAGGCTTAATGTTAAATAAGTTCAAATTATGAATAGAAATGAAGTTCATGGAATCGCATTAGGACGATCGGTGCTTGATGGTCTCCGTGGCTCGTAGCAAAATTATTGCATCCGTTGGCGCAATGTTGTGTATTGCGCAGAATGCGCCGATAGCTAAATGCCCTGTAATCTGACCTGTTTATTTTGTAATTCCGATGCGTGTGTTTCTGATCGTGCCATTGGATAATACTTTGCGCATGGAACGAAAGGCTGTGTATAATCCAATCAGAGCACGTGTAATATATACTGCAGAGTGTTGGACCGATTTTTCCAACAGCGTCAATCCAACACTCTTATCGGCCAAGAATATTAGAAAAAAATGATCAAGCACGTGACACTGCCAGTGTAAGAAGAAAGCTATGTCACTATGTTCGAACGTTCTGATACAAAGCGATCGGAACTAATTTGGGATAATTGGATGGTGAAGTAATGTCGATTTATTGTACAAATGTTATCTCATCTGCTTTTCTTTTTATATTACACACTTGTTTTTATGAGTAATTTGCGATATTGCAACATTCAGGTATATGGTACCTAACACTTTTGAGAAATTTGCAAAATATGAAAATCCAATTATCCCAAATTAGTTCCAATCATGTTATACATAGACTACGTATCAGAACGTCAAAACATAGCATATAAACTCTTAAAGTTCACATCATGCGGTATGATTCACGTCTGTGGTATAATGTACAATGATAACGATAAATTGAGTTTAGAGCGATAGGATATACTATTGAAAGGCTGTTGAAAGTTGCAGGTGCACAGGACTGCGATTGTCAGATGTTGCTTCTCGGTCATCACTGAACGCAGGGCACACCAGAAATGGTTAAATTTAAAAACGAATACCGCCAAGCACCGATCGTCTTAAATTCAATTTCATAAACTTCATTTCTATTCATACTCTGAAGTTGTTTAACATTCAGCCTACATTACACATTTTTCTGTCAAGTTGACAAGTAATTTGGTTGTTATTCTGCGCTACATTGAAACAATACGCCATGGACTGCAAAGCTGCTAACCCCATCATTCATAGTATTACCCAACTCCGTTTGGCGCCGTGGCACGTAGCAAAATTATTGCGTCCGTTGGTGCAATGTTGCGTATTGCGCAGATTGCGCCGATTACTCAATGTCCATTAGTAGTGTTGAATTCTATAAGTCCGCCAATGGCCTGAAGCTCAAGTGAGACAAATATATCCCTTATTCATGTGAGAAATCTTATCACAGATCCTTAGGGTGTGAGATCATGTTTGTGACACGTTATTGACACTTCATGTGAACAACAGAAAAAACATGTCTGCCAGGCTGCCAGTAAAATCTCATCCGGAGGCGGTAGTATAATTGTTGTTTGTCACACAGGTATTTCGATCGGATAAAGTAAGTTACAACAGTAAAAATAATGTTTTATCTAGTTCGAACTCCTCTTCGCAACCTACCATGCGACACAACTATCACGGAAATAAGAGCCGTAAATCATTTTACTATACATGTATTTCTACTGCCGAAATATATTCAAGAAATATTATAGTATAGCAAGTCTATTCACTAGGCCTACACAGAACACTACGGTGATGTTTTTTTTTTCAGAAATTGGTTTAACAGGAATCTACGTTTAAGCAGATGATATTCTATGGCTGATTCAGTCTCCAAATTTACAATTTGAAAAGCATAGCATGAACCGTATGCTCAAATAGAGATTTCCCGTGCAATTTTCGTTCGACTCATATTTCAAATTGTATTCACTGGATCCATGTACAGTGACAATACCACGTGCTGTGTGCTGTCGTGTGGATCCATTTCCTCGTCATTTGCATGCCATGATGTATCTTTTCTTGAAAGTGTCAACATTCTCATGTAAAGTCTCACATCTATTCATGTTTTTAGACGAACAGACAAAGATAGCATTGCTAAGGGTAAGACGGTGACGTATGGACTTGGGCTCGTCCAACACGTCACGCAAAGATGTGGTGAATGCATAACCGCATTCTGAAAAAAAAACTCTCATAAATGTTATTGTAGCTGTCTGAATTGTTCGCAGCGATCGTAAAACGGGTGGCCTCTTCGCCGGAAAGATTGAAAATAGCCAATCCGGCGAAATGAAATATCAACGTCAACAGATCATAACATGTTTTCAGGGATACTTGCATATCCCTAGTTCCCGCGAAACATCACGAACAGTTGTTGTGATGGTGTTTTGTCTTCATTGGACTAGACTCCACTATACATGAAATCTGCCGATGTTGAACGTCAGAAATTTGTGGCGGGCTGAAAATTACATATTATCAAAATTAACAGATAATCGCACTGTTTTAACACGCGAAGATATGTTTAGTTGCCGAACCATTACCTGATTGTTGAAATCTATAATAGTACTGCATCTAAGCAGGATCATTTTTCCTTTTCCAGTAAAAAGTTATTATGCTTGTCAGAAAACTTGCTTCGGCATCATTTTCCTAAGCAGAGACTGTCAAACCTTTTTAAACTGATATGCTTTTGATAGAGGACAATATTACACAAACACCCAAGCAGTACAAATCGTTTCTTAAGCATAAATGCAATATAGCAATTTGAACTGTACCTTTCTGTATAAAGTCCCTTTCCCTCGCAGACAAAAGTACAGTAACATTCATTATCGGCCGTTGTCCTAAAACTCGAATGGCAACGAACGCTATCAATATGGACAATTGACATTGCATGATAACTACATTTCAGCCACAGTATTACAAGACTACTTGGGCAAATGACTGATGAAAGTCCTTTTGATGTGACGTGTAATTTATCGTCTCAAATTTATACCTTGCATTACTTTGAGCGTCTAGCAAATAATGAAAACAGCAAAAAAGCCTCATTTATCTGCACAGTATCAACATTGAAAGCAAGAGTTCAAATCATGGCATGCAGCACATAACGACTTAGTGGCTTTTACTATGATCCGACCACGACAAACACAAGCTAAGCGCCGCGTAGCTAATGGAAGTAGCTGTACAACATTGAAGTGATACTCTCCCTTTGTCATAAACATATGATTTTAGAGAGCCCTTAGTTCAGTTAAAATGAGGGATAGGGTATCCGCTTAGGTTAATTACTTCCCTGGAGGACCTCTGCGTAGGTGGTCGTATAATTGCGACTAGGCATCCAACGCCTCAGCATTAACTACAAAATGGTGGGTCGGTTCTTTCAGTGAACATTCTTTATATTGATAGTAGATCGACATGTAACAAACTTGTACTTGTATTTTCATATTATGGATGGTGCACATAACTGGACGCATATGTTACATTCACGTAGCTTTTCATAATTTTCGAAACCTGAACCATGTCTCCTCTGATTTTTCTCTCAACTAATCGTCTTAACGACCGACTGATTTAGCTTCTGTAATCTTGATTGCACAGTTACGGGACACAAGGAGACAGAGCTTGTATTGTACATTTCAAGAATTGTCTGGCAAGTTGCATGTATTATCTGAACGTTAATGTCTCCTTTTATTAGGCTAAAGATACGTTTCTCTCTTTGCAGTTTCGCAGGGCCGTAGCCTGCCCCGAGGAAATTTTCCACAATGTCAATATGTAAATTTATGTAAATTACCAAAATCCTAGTCAAGCTAGGTTCTGTCCCTTGACGATACGGTCTACACTCTTGGTTTGAATGCGCTCTTGTGACCGTTTTTGCTAATTAAGCTGTACAAATGGTCGTAAATCTTCTTACATTGCCACATACATTTCTAAAATAGTGCATCGTCTACATTACTAAATCACGTTGCACCGTAGGTGGCGCTATACCGTTCGTTCCTGATCTTACAAATAAGTTATATATATTGCCTTCTTCGGTGCGATCTAATACTAGGCAGACAGTGTGAACATATGACCTCTGTGACCTTATTACAGTAAATAATCAAACATTTAAAAGAACTTATAAGCTTCATGCCATTTATATTAAAAGCCACCATAAATACAACAAAGTATAATCTAATTCATCTATTGTATCCAATTTGATGACATTAGCATTGAAATTATTGACATTTTTCTAAAGCTAAGTTATCTTGCAAATTATGCTTGATTATGAAATTAATGCCAATCAGAAAAAGGAAATTATAATCTAGAAACATGTCAATGACTTCAATGACTTTTAGCCTTACGTTTTTACAGATGTCACTAGAATAAATGTGTTTATGGTCGCCGGACGGACATGCGATGCATGTTTGTGTCACCGACACATAACTCTCAAAAGTCTACGTACTTTTCCTCAAAACATAGTTCGTTTTGTGAGAAATATTTATGTATTAATTAGGAAGCACTTGTATCCTAGTTCGAACATCCCTGACACAAAGTAAAAAAGAAACGACAGAGACTCTTCATTATGTTTTGTCTGAGACAATAAGAGGTCAAAGAGTATGATCACCTATTGTTCGTACTTACCAGGAACAACTTACTTCAAATACCAAAAAAGTGGGCCTCACTCCAACTCCATGCCTATCATTACCAATAATAGTATTCTAATAGTTGTCCTTCTGGAGTTTGCTGTACAAAGCATCGTGGTTGAAGAATGTCAAAGTCGTCATGGGTTATTAGATATACATACCACCATCGCAAAATAACGAGGTCTCGTAAAATGGTTAATGTGAGGCACAAAACATCTGGCGTTTTGTAACTCAGAATTATTCGTTTGGGAGAAGATCATCATCGTCGTGAAATACTCCTTTTAATGTTTGAATCGAGTATGAAAGGACACAAAATGGAGATTACACTTATTATTCAACACCTTTTCGACCGGGAAACGCACGAAGCTGTTTATGAAAATGTAGTTTTTTTGTTCAGATTCTAAACCGTCAGTTCTTGGCCATCGGACTCAAACACTGACGTCAGTCGCTTCTTTGCATTCGTCATGCTCAAAGTGAAACGACTCTCTCGATTACTAACTTACTAACTTAAGTTTGGGTTTAGACGAGCGATGGTAAATTGTTCATGCATAGAATCGAATGCAACAAATCTGTTGACTTTTGTAAGAATCTACGAAGCTGAGTGTGAGGTTCTTCAGACAGCTGCTGACGAAGGAGAAATCGCATACTGTAGGATTAATGCACCATAGTTGTTGGCAAATTGAGGGCGATGTTTACGAGTCATGACTTAAGTCTGTTGTTATATTACAAAGGAATCTTTTCCTCTCACTTTTTTCACTTTCGTCGCTGAATAAATCGATCAATTTTTCTACCTAATTATATTCTTCTCAAACTTAAACACATAATTATTTGTTGCCCTAAGAAACATTTGTGAAGTGTGATTCACCTTCAAAGGGAACATGAATATTCCTTGCAACTATATAAAGGCATAAAAACATGTGCACACTCGGGGGACCTTTCGCGTTACCACAGAGTAACATCATAGACAGAGTGGCAACAGCTATTGTTTAAGGCGTGAAGCGGTTACGTAAGCAATCCATGTTTGCCTCGCCTCACGAAGCTCTTGGCTCTCTTTTCCGAAGAGTGCCGACCATGCACCTTTCGGTAATTTTCGGATTTTCACCAATTGTTAAGCCAAAGTATGTTCGACAAAGTTTGTGTTATTGTTGTTGTGTGGCGCTGATCGGAATTGATGTGCCGGCAAAAACGGGAGTGTTTTTGAGCTTCAGGAAAGTGGGTTTTACCGTTTTGAAAATTCCTCTCATATTTTTATGAATATATAATGAGTGTGTTTGAACCAAATTTGAAAGTCTTTTATCGATACTGTCTGGTTTTACTCAATGGTTTACGGTCAGTCATACCGTCTTTTACACGTGCGTCAAGAAAGGACATGTTTATGAAACTGCTGGCGTGTTATGTTTTGATTGGCGTGAAGCAGTGTTTCTGGCCTGAGAGCTCACAAAGTAACTATGGTTGCTACGCGACTGGAAGTACGATGCCATCTCGTCGTATGTTTCGCATAATCTCGTGTAATTATCAACCACAAACAAAGTCTCCAAAAAGTTTAACACCTTTGAAGCTCATTTTAATATGAAAAGCCAATAGTCTACCGAGACGACCATGGAACAAAAGGCATGCAAGTGTTGCCACTCTGTCCATGTTACCCTGTGGCGTTACATAACATGGTACCACACGTCCTTTTGTGTTCGTTTCGTATGAGGCGATAGTGATTGACCGACACAAAAAGACAGACTATAACGCAGAGACCAGAGTTACCGCGGTATAAACAAAATTCCCACCAAGACACAATAACTATTTAAGAATGAGCACACTTTAATTGACGCCTAGGTGGGATAGGTGATTGCGTCCAGTCGTTGGAAATTTTAATTAAGGAGGCAGAATCGGTGCTTGGCATACTAAAATGTATGCCTGTAGCCTTGACTCAACTATTAACAGCATATGTAATACATAAAGAAGGACTGTTATGAGGAAGGTCATAGTTTATTGGATACATCGGGGTCAGAACTGTATAACCTTTAATGCCATGCGATCTCTCAACTCTAGTTTGTCCATAGTCTTGCAAAGAATAAGATAAATATGTAAAATCTGCTATGACATAAGGCACCATTTTACAAGTGGTATAGCCACAAACTGATGACGTCAAAATCGCCGTACACAAAACACAGACGCCCAGTAATTGCGGCACCGACTAACTAATAAGGTTAAAATAATATAAATTTGCACTTTCTTCAAATCACTGTCACTGTCTCCGACTGCTTAGTTTTTGTATTCGGTGAAGTACAGTGGGGCCAGGAATTGGGGTTAGCTGACCAAATTGTCGGAACGGAGCGAGCGAAGCGAGCGGAGTTCCGACAATTTGGTCAGCTAACCCCAATTCCTGGCTCCCACTGTACTTCACCCAACACAAAATCAAGCAAATGAAGATCATCACAGACTTTTTAGGGTTAGGGTTAGTTAGTTCTTGTGATCGCGGCAATAATTCCGTCTCATTCCGAGTACAATATGTCCCCTCTCACGTTGTATTCATCAAATTTGTTGTCATGTACAAACTGACCCCGACGGCAATGGCCATATTGACCTCTTTTCAATATAGCCGTTGCCAAAGACGGCACATAGTTACATAACAGAATTCAGAGTTCATTCAAATGCAAATAATAGTCAATATGACGGCCAAAAAATCTTTGTATGTTTTCATTTGCATTACTTTTTCTACAGACCGAAAATCACACCTGTACATTAGTTCAAACTCTGTTATTGATTGGTTTCATGTTTTGTCCACAAATTTGTTGCCTTTATCTTTGCGATATGCCTCCCAATAGATTTTTAGCCAGGCTGTATTATGGAAATTTATGAATACACGGATGCAAACAAAAAAAAACATCTATAATGAATTCAAGTTCCAGAAGTCCAAATACAGCTTGAGTCGACACAGTGACAGATATTTGGTGATTGGAGTCATTGGTCGCGATATTTGTGCTTGCTTTTTAATTTCTGTTGACCGGCGTACGTAATGCCAATAGTTTATAGATTTGTTCCTACAGGTTCCAATATTATTCCGATAAAAGTAGGGGGTTATTCTTTGTTGTCCGAGTCTCCTCAGTGCTCTCATTTCACCGCTAATCATTGTCTTCATTTTGTGGATCCTCAAATCTCGCCCACACCAACACCTTTGAAGGCATGTGGATGCATGCCATGCGAACTTGGATTGGCTTCACACCTTCAGACTTATTTCCAACTTGTCTTTATAGACTATTATGAGTTCATGTAGCGGAGGCGTTTCGGCGATAAAGCTATAAGGCGTGGATTTTACTTGCTCAACATATTTCAATTCCCTGTCCTTCAAGTTTACAGTCCCCTTCGTAGATTCATTGAAACTCTGCACATAACACCATATTATGCCAAATGTTTTGAGACGGTGTAAAAACTAACATCACGCCTAAGTTTACAACTCATGAGGCCACTGCCGCTGATGTGTGACACTGGGAATGCATAAACCAGACGAAGTTCTTGCTAGTGACAGTGTATGGACCCTAAATCATTATATTGGCAGCGAATTTCGTTTGCTTCTGTACTTAATTCACTTCGTCGATGGGTGGAATTTTTATGTTATTTCCGTGGCATATCCAACGAATTGTTGTTCACGTTTTCATCTACAATAGCATTTCATACATGTTGAGTGATGAACCACTTTTATATCAAAGTGTATCCTGTCAAAAACGGAACACACACCTTTCGTATTGTAAAAAAGGCAGCAAATGACAAATTCAATAATGAATGTCAAACACAAAGTTTTCAACATATAAAACATCCTAAACAAGTGACAATTTTATACTTTAACTGTGCAAATACAACAAATAATATGAAAATTGTTCAAACAATAACAAATCTGCACAACAAACACGACAATGCAGAGAAAAAGATAAGCAATAAAGCAATCAATGCAGAGGCATAAATTCAATAAAAGAAGGAAAATATGTAAAAGACTTTCAAATCATTACAAGTGAACATTATAAATTAATCAGTTCCTGCTTAGCATTATCATCCTAACGTTAATATAAAACATAGTATCCCTTTCTCGCAACTTGTTCTCGTGGAGTACAGGTTATAGGTAGAGATTCACATGCTGGAGGTTCTGGGTTCGACCCCCGGCAGCGGTACTTGTTGTTGTGTAAAAAAAAGTAACTAAAAACTAACGTTTCTCTCTCCATTGACATTAACCAACCGTTGCTTCCACAAAGGTATCACGCTGGCTGAAGAAGACGTGGATAGAGTAATAGGATACTACAAAATGAGGGAAAGGAATGAAGATGATAAAAAATTGGGACCCTTCTTTTCAGTCATTTCCCCCTAAGTTTCCAAGCCCCCATTCCTAACTCTTACCCCAAAAATAATTTATCGCCCCTTTTAGAACGTAACCTTTGACCTCATTTCCATAAGTACGCACATCTTTGATGTCATCAGTTTGTGGCTATACCACTTGTAAAATGGTGCCTGACAATAATTGTTTTACCTATAAAAATTTTGATCATACAAAAAGATTCATGTTAGTGCTGGACTTTTCTGAATCTCAAAACCTATCATCTTCTTGTCCCTTAATTTCTCCAACTATCCTTCAACCATCTACCAACGGTCTTAGTAGTCTACTTGTAGCAAGTCAAACGCAAGTCCAATCTCGAGAAAGAATTGCAAAAGGACATAGAGTAAAATGCTAGAGACAATTATCGAAAACTCAAAAGTACAGTGGAGTGGCACATTGTAACCTTTCACAGACATAAAAAACAAACTTTGTGTTAAAATAGATTGGAAACTTTTATTTCTTCTGTATATGATAGAAAGAAAAAAAAGAAAGCGATGGATCGTGAATAACTCAAAGGGAATGTATAGAAGTAACAAAATAGCGTGTTATACACATGACGAAAAACAGGTTGGTAAAAGTCTCGATTATCGTCAAATCGAATAACAATCTTGAAGCTAAACAACTAATTGGAAAAAGTGAAACGTATGACAAAATACAGTTCTTTTCATACAAAATGTTAAGAGGATTTGTAAGGAAGGTATAATGGTACCCCTTATTAGTTAAAAACTGGTGGCCTCTTGTATATGAGTATATGCAAAACTGTACAGAAAGAGTCGTAAATACGTTTCATTTTACTCATGAAGGTTACTCAGGTTGCGAAAATTACTTCTTAAAACATAACACTGTACTGACGTATATTATTCGTTCTGTTCTGCATATTGATATTATTTTGACAATCCTAGGAATACATGTATAGGGATAGGGAGCTAGACGGTAAATAATGTACTGCGTATTCATTTATTCATTCATTAAATGGCAAACAACCGTATTGAAATCATTTCGACAAGTTAGTGTCAATGTAATATAAAATTTATTTCCAGATATTATGTTATTTCTCCTAGTCAACTACTTGACCAATTATGTCAAGCAGTCCCAATAACTTTCAACACATTAGACCGGGAACATAGCTTAATCCGCCTTATCAAGGAACCGATCCATTGTCATTTCCCAACTCCTCTTTTCCTTCTGCATCCACTTCATCCTCTTCAACAGGAGGTTTCCAGGTAAAATGTACCTCCTTGGTCAAGAAGGACATAATGCAAGGAATTTGCTTTTTCTTATGATATCCTGGTTGGGGAGGGTTGGGGAGGGATGGGTATTATGTGCAACGGTTTACTTTATTTGATTTTGTTAATTTTGACAGTGATATTTCAAATAAAGATTTCGACTCCACATCGTCTGACTGCTTAATTTATAAGTACAAGTCCATATCTCCTCTCTTATTTTACTACGTATGTGGCGGCTGTGGTGTTGACTTAATCGATTAATCTGCTGATACGGACAGCGGATTAGCCAGTTGGCAATGTTTGCGGAGCAATTACAGTGGTGTATACACGGCCAGACCTGAGCTGGTTTAGGAATTAACTCTATCTTCAACTCGCTGTGTGAAGGGACTGAGCCGCTTCAGAAGCGTCTCAAACGCCCTCACACGACAGGTATTTGTAACATATAACAAAGAACAGTCAATATTCATGGCTGCTGACCAAAGCACAGAAAGTATATGTGTGTGTGAACCGCACAAAGTGAGAACAAGACTCACATGACTGATTTAATTACCTAATAAGGTCAGTACGGCAGCTCATTAGACAGTGTTTATCTTTTGAAATGTAATACATGCAAATTAAACGAAAAGTGGCCCTTGAGGGATTCTAACCCACATCCCCCGAATACATTTCGGATGCTCTACCAACTGAGCTAACAGATCTGTCGGGATTACTGTGGTTGGTTCTGTCACTTGGATATGTGCGTGTACAGTGAGTTTGGGCTAAAATCATCACCTAATCTTTCTGCCTAAGGATCCTATGGATTCCACAGGGACTCGCACAGAAGTCACCAACTTAGGAATTGATTTTTGGTAAATGAGGAAATGATTTTTTGTAAATCGAGTGAATTTGATCAGACATCTACAGTATAAAAAAATTATATTAACCTTGAGTCGTACTTGAAGTTCATGGGCATGAATACATGTGTATTTGATCCGATTTCCAAGGTACATATCAAAGCTGAATACTCTGAGATTCGAACAAGTACAACATTGGTGGATGTTTGATTGATTTATTGATAATATACAATTCTGAGGATTATATGGTTGTAATGCTATATGAAACTACGTCTATGCAACGCAATTGAAAACATTAATATGACTTCAAAATGTGCCAGGTGACTTGAAAAGGGTGAGTTACTGAGGGGTTTATTGTACACGTACCTCTACTTTGTCTAACATTTAGTATTGTATTGAAAAGAATACATATGACCATATGAAGTGTCCCTATGACCTCAAAATTGACCCCGGATAATTTTGATGGTTATATGCTTCCACTGCTATATCCAAGTACTGTTATGTTATTGAAGGAATTAATTTGACTTCAAAAATGTGCCAGGTGTGTCACTCACCATGGCTTCGTACAGCGTTTAGTATTGAATTTAAAAGATATATTTGATACAAAAAGTGTCCGTATGACTCAAAAACTGTTCGTGGATAATTCTGATGATTATACTAGTATGCTCCCACTGCTATAACCAACTACGTTTGCCTAATTGAAGCAAATTGTTTCATTCTAAATGTAACTTTAATCTTTAATGTTATATCTTACTTGAATTATTCAATAGCAATTATAGCTATGACCTCATGGTTGTACTTATCAACTGAAGCGTTCCTCTGTAGGCAATTTCTGTTTGGGAAAAACACAATCCATAAGCAAGCTATAATTTTATGCCGCTTAAGGTGTTAAAGATCAGCAAATACTATGATTTCAAAGTCGCCCATGTGTACTGTAGGTACATCCTTGAAAAGCACTAGCCCTGGCTTTTGGTAATTCTGTTCCAGGCCTTAGTAACTTGAAGTACTGAATAAAAGCAATCCGTATGACTTCAAATTATCGATATTAGGTATCAAATCTTTCCCTTAATCTTAGGAAAGGTAATATGTTTTCCAGAACAATAGCCCCCTTAACAATTCTTTTAGTGCCCTTAATTTTTATTTTATTTTTAAATCTAACTGGAATAACTAAATAGCGTCAACTAGTATGACTTCAATTCTCTGCACGATCAATCCATATCTTCATTGGGTAGGTATATGTTTAAAATAATAGCCCTCCCCCTTGATAATTCTATGTCGAGCCCTATTCATGTGTTATTCATATCCATTCGTATATTTAAACGAGTGATTAGTATGACTTCAAAAATGTCCATATGACTTCAAATGCATCATTGTATAGAGTATGCATATTTTATGTAGAGACTAGCCATCCCAATTGTTAGTGTCGTTCTTAGCCTTATTTTTTATATTATTAAACAGCAGCAAAATTACTTCGAAAATGTCGATTTGACTACAAAAGCTTCGCATTGTGCGGTGGGTATTGTCATATTTGAGTTTAACCCCTATCTTACAGCATATTTAACATGGGGAGACATTTGAGGTCAGGGACACCTTTGAGGTCAGACGTGGGCGGACTCGAGTAAAACTGAATGGCACTGCAACAATAGATCTAGCTTGTTGACGCCACATCAGGAAACTCAACATTTTGTCTTCAAATTTCAACCCTGTACCTAATATCTGTAAGCAGCCTATCTTCCAGTCCTTAATGCCACTTCTTGTGATATTCGTAGTTTCTTTCATTATTGTCTTCACTGCAAAGAACACACAACCGAAGCATACGCCTTCATCATACATGATCAAGTCAAGAAAATGCTTGCTTTACCTTGAGATACAAAGGGTAACAACCTCAGGTTTCAAACAAAAGTACATGTCAATACGTTTTACAGAAAGAAGTCGGTCAGTTGAAAATTCTGCCTTGGGCAGTCGTTGGAAGGTAAAAAGGCTCATGGTGGAGGTATTTTACAAAGGGGAAGTTGCGAAAATGTTCTATTACGCCTCATGTGTTAAATTTCTTCTTTACTGATGCTTGTTTGTTCATATAACTGCCTTTCCTTCTGTAATTGTGTAATTTTTATATTTGACTGACGATCTGTATCCTATTTTGCCTACAACAGTGTTAATATTAGCGGAGGCCCGGTTACAACTACTCAAAAAAGTCAACTGAATTGAAATGTGTTCGAACTAAGTGGAACCCTGACCTTGCATGTAAAACCACCAAAGAGTATACTGTAGCAGAATTGTCAGCTTGGTTCCCCCTCGGCCCAAAAATAGTTTATGTTACTTAAGATATTTACCTCTTCCAATCTTTGGACAGATCATGCTTTTCCTTATGCCGCTTCACTCATTATTAAGGGTTAGACATATCATTATACTACGGTCTCGGGTGCTGCTAAAATTCGATATTTTTGGCTGAGGCATATTGAAACCAACTCAGAGCGTTTGTTTAACATCGTTGATTTATAAGCATTGGTTACGTTGAAGGGACAAAGTCGGCCATTTTTCATGAATTTTGTTTGATACGAGATAGTACTTATATTGTTTGACAAGTTGAAAGATAATGAATGGGTGACCATGCATATATTCAACAACGGTTTTAGACAAAATAAATGAAACCATCGCGAAAAAGAATTGATGGTCATGAGCATTAATTCATTCTTGCGATGGTTTATCTACCGTGTCTAAAACCGTTGTCAAATATATGCATGGTCACAAATTTATTCAGTATCTTTCAACATGTCAAACAATATAAGTTCTATCTCGTTTCAAACAAAATTCATGAAAAATGGCCGACTTTGCCCGTTTAAGCTTTTAGACAGACAAAGATTACATTGTTTGTTTATGTTAGAGTAAACTCGATGCCTTGGCAAAGTTTAACCTGCAAATTATTTTTTTCATTTATACGGCGTGAATAGTTTTAAAACTCAAACATTGACACTCAAGAAACTGACTGTGTACTTAAGTTTGACAAGTTAAGGTTCATGAGATATACATTTTCGTAGCTCAAAAGCAAGCATTGCTTTAATTATGGTAGTGTCTATGATAGTAAAGTCAGGCATGATAATTTATATGATATTTTGCAAGCCATGAAAATCTTAAACTATTTTTCCGTGGGAGTGGTTTTAGGCGTAAACAACAAGTCCTTTGTCAACATTGACACAGTGCAGGGAATTTGTTTCTTCTTGTCGTTACTGGGAGAGTTGGCACTCGATTCAAAACTGTACGCCACAATCCTGCTGACTTTGGTCATCATCTGAAGCACGTCCATGTCCTGACCATAGCGGTCAAAAACTTTGCAGATGGCTTGAATAAACCAGGATCCGTTTTCAGTATTTCGCCATGAATAATAACCTGAATAAGATATAGTGAGAGGCATTGAAGATTTTGCCAAATAGTCTCGAATGAGTATTAATCTAAGTAGCGGATCTACATACTGTATGTAGACCCGCTACTCAGATATACTGGTTGAAACAGCAGTTTTGTTATTTATACATGTTAAAAGATTCAGACAGATAGGTACTTGTTAATGGTCTGGTAACGATAAAGTACCTATCAATATAAACTACCGAAGCTGTAGTGCAAGCAAGGATGTCCACTTTGTTACCTTTTCCCTGTTCTTACGGAATTTCGGGGCTGATTATACCAGTAACTTAAAGTTGACAAACAATCAGAAAAATCCAAACAGTTATGTGACAGGCAAAGGAATAGACCGCCAACTTAATGTGAATGGAACATTGCATAGGCTGATATCTAACTTTGTCTGAAAATATGGACATTTTCTGTCCGTCTAAATGTATCTGTAAATTGGAACATTTACTAGGTATGTGACAGATTTTAACATGATGATGCTGTTTAACCGACGCTGCAATTTTCAACAATCACACAAGGTGCCGGTGATGACTCAAGTTATCAGTCACTTATAATCTCCGGTATGTTTGTATAATTCAAAAACGTTCTCACTCAAATCCTCGGTGGTAAGTATATGCTATTTGACTACTTCGTCTTCTTTGTGCAAGACTAACCATACTGTGCAGTATCTTGTCGTGACATTGGTTGACCCTTTCCAATAAACATATTCAAGTTTAGCTGCATTGCTTTCAGTGCTGTAGTCTTAACTATACGCAGTGTCACTTAATAATGGGTGTCGAGGTTAAATGTAAGGCAAAAATTGATAAATGCCCATACCAGGTACAGTCGAGTAACAAATGAGGAAGTCAGCCTGCACTGGCAGACGCTGGGCGACAGGAGCGGCATCTGTTTGGTCAATGCCAGATTTAAGCACAACACCGTCGTCAAATTCCTTACCTCGACATGCCTATGATGGAAGAACATGGAAATGGTAAACATGTCAATAATTTGATCAACTCAGTAAGCATCGAAGTAGGCTGCCTAATTTGCCGGAAAACTTTTAATGTCTTGCTCACATTAGTGTGCCCTCAATGGTCTGTTCATTAGCAAGGCTGAACTGTACACTACAAAGCCTGAATTGTTTACAAGGTCACATTGACCTTGGCTGCCACATGTTGCTCTGTAGTTTTCTCAATTTTTATTACATGAATCTGTTGCATGTTTTTATTTCCAATTTTCATTTGCACGATGGAGGAAGAACCACTTTCAACCTTTTATTTAATTTCGTTTGATTTGAGAGTATAAGACCTTTTTGTTCAGAAGAATAAACAGCACTCTTTTTGCGCAACTGAACTGGATCTGAACATATGAAAGCGGAAGTCGCAGTAAACAATTAAAGTAATCGTACAGTATTATAAAAATAAATTTTAAAGTAAAATCTATAAAAATAAATTTTAAAGTAAAATCTATGCATTTCATCATAATTTAGAATATATAAGAGATTATCCTTTAATCTAATACTCACCTGGAGGAAGAAAAGTTTTGGTTTTCCAACGAGTGTTTCACAATTTTCCCCAGAGAAGTACTTTGTGAGTTCTTCAACCGGTGTCGTACCGTCTGTACCATAAATGATGCCATCATCTCCGTGGCTAAGGATAACCACCGCTACACAATCAGAATCGGTGTGATTTTCCTTTGATACTAGTAGCACGGACAGAGAAGCACAAACTTACAACTTTTGCAGCAAAGTTAGCTCTTGGACTGTTTATATGAACTAGTTTTTTATCAAATCTTTGGGTTACTTTTAAAAATAGATCATACAATTTTCTAAAACTCACTGCTTCAATCTTGCTTTTCATACTTGGCTTTCAATATTAAAAACTGAGAACTTAAACAGATTCATTTTGTTATTAATGCCAGAAACTTGTTTTCTCATTCGCCAACAACTTGGAATTTTGCCAATTACCTGTCTGTGTTTTAGTCATGAGTGTGTATTTTCTTTAGACAATTCAGTCATGCCTTTTTAGCTCGCTGGTCTTACACTGGCATGTGTGTTTGATGACGAACATAGCTCGTGGTACAGATGATTGTGCACTTGACTACATTTAACAAAGAGCGAAAATCAACTCCTTATAGGTAATTGAATAATGGTAAAAATCACCTAGAAACTCAAATTAACACCCTATATCATCACATTACAAACCAAAAGATACAATAAAAAGTGGCCAGCACTGGTTTACTCAAGCTTACCAAATATCAATTACAAAAACAACACGTACGCTCTATCAATTCGCCATGCATTTCACGAACTTTCAAGTTATCAGATGTCGTGACATTAAACCCAAGTCCGCTAAAAGTTCTTCTTATGTTATCTCTGTCTATGTCTGTCCCATTTCGTCTATTCATCCTAGTTTTTGGTTCAAAGTCCCTGTTATTGATGATAAGAGCCCGTCCCCTTTTCACATGTGATGTACTGTACACGTTATCTCGTTCTAAAATGTCATCAATAGATGAAGCCTTCACTGTTTTACTCTTTTTGTCTTCACTGTAAAGAAAGAACCAAAGCTACAGTTTGTTGGACAATCTTGAAGTAGACTATATGGAGTTGTTTATTACACGTTCTTTGTTGCGCATTATTGTGATCAAATGAGAGTGAATGATCGGCTGCATTGGAACATAATGCCAAAGGTTTGCACATTGCATTTGATAACGTATAAAAACTTTTCATTTGACACTTGGTAATTGTTGAACAGATTTTCAAATTCAAGTCAGCTTTGAAAGTGGTTCTGGCAGCTTGCTGTGTCATCAAGCTGGTAGCGATATCGCAACCGGTCAATTACAAAATGCTTGAAGACCTCGACAGGAAATCCTGTCACAACAGAGCACCATTCACGCTCCCTCTTGAGAGCGCCCTCGAGTGACAGATCTTTCAATCAACAAAAATGCTCAATAATTCCGTTCCACGAATTGACATTATTTGTCCTGCAAGATATCTAATGAAATTATTAAGCTACTGTATCTCAAAGGCATGAACTTGTCAGATCAAAAATGGCAATACATTCTACAATGTGTACATGATTTTCTCTCTGTTTCCGATGAAAACAGGTTATCATTCCATTCTTTAGATCTATGAAATACATTTGTAAATGAATAGACATCAGGTGAATGTCATGCGGAAAATGGAGAAAGTTGAACTCTTTTTGATTATTACATCGGATGCTAGGTTTTCTATGGGAAGCTAGAGTACAGATGGACTTGGTGAAGAAAAGATAAAATTGACACTCATTGATCGATCTGACAGATATGATACAAAATAAACCAAAAATAAACATCATTAAGATCTCTGTAGGTTTCTTCATGAAGAAGTGATCCAACATAATTGAAATCATATTTCTAATGGATTGCACGTAAGATCTGAAGGAAATTTGCCAAATTTAATACTTGCACAGGTAAGCTGAAAAACACAATATAACATCAAAGTGTTAACATCTTTTTCCTGTCCTACCACGAATATGTTCCTTCTGCCTTGTTTTGTGACTCATCAGGGCTGCTTTCTTGGATCTTTAGTTGACCAAAGGAACTTGTGACATCTGCAAAGAGAAACGAAACATGCGTAATTCGGCTGATTTTCCAAGGACTACTCAAGATTTTCACTCTGACCGGTCGTCATGCGATGTCCTTATCAGCATATCAATAGAAGTCAAAGTACTCTGTTGGAGTGAAAATCTTGAGTACTCCTTGGAAATCAGCCGCATTATGTAAACGAACCAGAGACTTTGTTCACAAAAGGAGTGAGGGAATGATCAATAATCAGAGTTCAGGCAGGTATAGGTCATTTTATTGAATTACACTCACTTCGGTTTATTTTGCCGTTCAAAGCCCCAACACAAGTTGTCTGAGGTAAATTTCTAGCCCTACGCTATCTTTGAAATAGTGTATAACTTTGTGGAAGGTATTGGTAGACAGAAAGACCGTCTGGCATTTTGCTCCGTATACTGACGTTTTCTTCAGTCACGCGACAAACGACTCGAAACGATTGACAACTCGCCCACGGCGTATCGATATTATTCCTTAAGTAGTTCAAAAGTTTAAACTCGGAATCGTTATGAAAAACTTCTTGCACTTTGCAAAAATAAAGAAATCTTGGCTTGTGCATGTGATAAGTGTATTATTCCCTAATATTTTCCTTCGTTCAGCGAAGGAAAATACGAGTGACGTAAACCTTGTAACCACTCGTCTTCGACTAGTGGTAACACGGTCATTAAATCACTCCTATTTTCCTTCGCTGAACGAAGAAAATATTAGGGAATAATATCTAAATACCACCCTGTTAAACTGAATCGTAATACCACTTCAGTCAACACATCAACTTCTATCTATCTGTCTGTCTATCTATCTAATCTATCTATCTATCTATCTATCTATCTATCTATCTATCTATCTATCTATCTATCTATCTATCTATCTATCTATCAACAATAACTGATGAGGAACCTGTTGATGGAACTGATCCCGTAGGAGATCCGAATAAATAAATAAATAAATAAATATGTTGTGTCTGTATCGGAAAGCAAACGACCAAACAATGCACGTCAACAAGCATTCTAATCACCCGCCAACTATAATTAAACATCCGTGACGCAATAAGCAAACACATCTTAACAAGATCCAGTGATGAGGGCATCTTTGATAAATACAAAGTTAAGTCCACCGACCAAATTCAATGGCCAACCTATCATCGACCAGTTTGTAATTGCTGGGACAAGTCACTAAGCCCGTTTAATGGTCACTGTGAAGCCAGAAGTGTCGTCTACAAGGCCAAATAGGTTAAAAATACGTTTTGGGTACGCTAGACAATTATCTCGACGCATTTCAATTTATGAGCAACTTACAAGTAACTGAGTGAAAATGTGTCAACGAGCGCATAACCTGCCTATAACTTACGGCTCGCGTGTGCGGGAAGTATGATCCATACGTGGCATACGTCGAAAAGTTTGTGCATGCACATAAGTTTTCGACGACCTTGACGTACTACGACGTATATCAACGTGCTTCAGCGTGCTCTTCACTTATACTAAACTTACCAATAACTTATACGACGTAAACCAGCATATTTGTCAAATTTCTCATACGTTGGCATTCGATAGCTAAAATCGTCAAGGTGTGACAGCTAGGTCCCTAAGGTCTATTGCTGCAATAAACTTTGACCTCCTTTTCGAATCTATACCCATGACACTTTGACCTGGTACTAGCAATACTACTGTTGCCATTGATCATTTTAGTGTCAAACTTAATGCTATGGCAGTCTGCTACCTTAGAGAAACAATTAGTGAATATGTTCTGCCCCTTAAATGAAAGAGTTTTCCCAATTCCTGGTGATATGCTATAGTGTTGATTAGTTCAGTATTTTCAAAACAGCCGACAGATGCTCTTTGAGATATTATAGTCATAAAAACTATTCACAGCGGCTCCCTTCATTTCCTATTGAGAGCACTTCCCCATTAAGCAGTTTCACAACCTACCCATGTTTTATGAAGCAATGCGAAGCACAGTAATTGAATACAATATCAGTCGACGCGAACAAGTGAGCACTTGCCTAATTTGCTTGACTTCTTGGTTTCCCAACGAAAGATTCCCAGAAAGCCAGCATCTTCGGAATCGCCTTCGGGGGACATATCGGACTGGTTTGACGCCATTTTGCGGATCGTTTGCTCTCTGCGGCGTTGGTATTACCGGATACGGCAAAACGTCCTGTGTATGTAGTGGTTGTCTTAGTGAGAACTGACCGCGGTTTGACCTTTGCTGGGTTTGATTTTTAATCGTAAGCTGACTAGTACCGGTTACTGGTATGACACGCGTTAAGTTGCATGTCACCATTGTACGGAAACAAAGTCTTTGTTGGACATTGACGAGTCCACAGCAAATCAATACTATAATTTGTCGTTTATATTTCCTCGATGAACAAGATTTGAACTAATTTGGGATCAATGGATCTGCATATTTTTCAAGTTCCCAAACGTGTTGGGTGCCATACAGCTGAATGTTACAAGAGTACAAGTAACTCATGAAAGCAAGAGTATAACTTAAAAAAAAAGTAGACGAGCTTGCATTTGCAGATTTAAACGACTTTACTTCACCATCCAATTATCCCAAACATAATGTGTTCATGGTAATCAATCAATGAGGATATGACTTTTATGTTTATCGTTTCTATGTCTATTTGCGGGAGGGGTTGTCAGTCTCAGGGAGTATCTACAAGCTGCGATCTAAACTGTTTAATAAGTAACTTCCTGCGAAAATCTAACCCCTTAACCTTGGTTATCTTTACTGTCATTAGCTTAAATATCCGTACATACCGTTTCCGGTATTGAGTGAACAGTCACCAACAGTTAGGCAATGCGTGTAGCGTTAAGTTGGTAAACATGGAGCATGGATAAAAGAGCTGACCGTTTTGAAAGTTGTGACATAGGCGGACTCGAGTAAACTCAATAGAACAGCAATAATAGAGCTAGCTTATTTGACACTACGTCACGAAACTCAGCATCGTATTTCTATGATCGATCACTGAACAGAATCATTTGTGAGTGCACGCTGAACTCCAGTAGCTAATTCCACTTTCTAGTGAGTAGGCTTGGTGTATCAGTAGCTGTTTCTTCCGCAAGTGTGTACATTATACAGAGTGCAAACCTGGTGGACAAACAGGCGCCTTTGTTAGGTTGCATTCACAAACACCTTTAGAGGGGAGGGGGCGGGAGGTTCTAAAAAAGTTCCCTGACTTCTTTCAAACGACCCCCTGACAAACTCACAATGCGCTCGAGTCCTCCTCCTGACTTGCCATAATTTTAAAGCCCCCCTCCCTCAAAGGAGAGCAAAATGTGGCCGATATAGTACGTCGTCCAAAAATATCAAATCACCTTCTTTAGAGTGTGTTGGCAAACTATTAACATTATCTCTACATTTATAGGTGTTTGATAATTCGTGTTAATGTACTTTGCTGGTGAAAAGTGCATTTGTGTACAAAAAATTAAATTTTTTATTTCATTGATAATGTTGATTTACTATACATGGTAGTCTATGAGAAAACTATTACTATCAATATCTCTGCATTTATAGACGTCTCATAATTGAGATAGATGTGCTTGATTGGAATAGGTGGTTACAAGTGCATATCTAAGATAAAAACCAGCCCGAGCTGCTGTTACGTACAAATGTTTCACTAAACGCTCAATCGTTGCTTAATATTCAAAATACTTTTAAAACTATTATAAACGCAATACGAGGTCAAAGGGTACGATCACCTATCGTTCGTCGCCAACTTACTAGGAACAAACCTCCTTCAAATACCAAAAAAGTGGACGTCGACCTTACTCCAACTCCATGATTATTATCACTATTAATAACGTAACGTAGGATGCGGGGTTTTGTGCTGATCAACGTAAACGACGTCACCAGGCATCATTTGTCGGAACTGTTGTCTGCCAGACATCGGTGCCGAAAAATGATGCTCGCCGACTTTCAAAATGACATTTGCGCATGCACGAACTAGAATGTAAACAAAGATGTCGTCTGCCATCGATGGCCGAGCAATTTCTTGGTGTACCCTACCAGAAATATTGCAACGCTGTCGGGAAAAAACTTTCTTGCAGAACCACTTCCAACATATTACATGCGACAAGTTTTGTGTATGGTACGTTCTTATGCATTGCTACGGATGAGGTGTGTTGTAAAACACATGTTGACTGTCCATGAGGGCAACAGCATACATCTTTAACCCCTTGGGCATGAGTCACCCACAAAAACCGACTTTCCCTCTGCTGAAATATTGTTAAGGACGATACATGTATTCTACGGCTGAACTGGCTCGCACTATATTCTACGAGTGGAACAGTCCGGCCAACTGTTAAACCAAATCAGCAAACTACTCCGATGAATAGCACAAATTTTTCGACCATGCTGGTTGTTAAGCTAACATTTTGTATTAGCTACTTATTTTAGATAAGTTTGGTTCAAAGGGACAATATCCAATGCTATATCACGTCCTTCTCTACATTTTCGATAGATATGGAATGTATATTCCTGGCTGTTTAGCTAGTAAATCATCTTTCATATCAAATTATTCTTTTGGTGATATGTGTGATATTTCCGGTAAAAGCCAACAAAATCAGCTTTATTGATTACTGAATGAGTTGAAGCTTCACTAATTATTACGTGACACATTAGCAATTTTACATATTGCTATGTAAATGGGTAATTTTACAATTCATGTCAAGGGAAAGCCGAAATCTTGAACCCTCACACGTATCAAAAGGTATTAAAATCGGTCTAAGAGATGCACATTAATGTAAGATCTGGCTAAATATTTGTCGCGGCAAGCATTTTGGCGGCAATAGAAGATACATGTAGTTTGCCTCAATTTAAGATATCCATGGCTGACTTTTATAGTTCAGATTGCAAGAAATGCTAGTTGCTTTAAGATACGACTCGAAATTATTTGTGTCTGCCATTTTTGCAGCCATCTTTGATATTTGGCGTCCGTTTTGCATTTCCACTAATGATTTTGCAGTATACTAGATACAAAAATAATCGCAATCATACCAATCCACAATCCAATAACACTAGGTCAAAATTTGTAAGACAATAGTTGTAAACATAGACACAAAACAGCACAGAACAGACAGTAAATAGACGGTACACAAACAAAGTCAAATTCATGAAAGAAAGATATATGGACCTCTGGCCAAAAGACCAAGAAGTGATGTCAGGTGTTTCGACATATATACCTATATATAAATATATACCTGACTAAAGATTCGAACAAAATGTATTTAAGATGCACTTTAGGTAAGGATATACCTCGATATTTGTTGGGTAACCATTTTGGATTTGATGGTTGCTTACAGTTCATATAACAAAAAGTCCCCTAACATCTGTCCCAAGATACAAAACCCTTCGTAAAGCTGCTCAGTTAATTAAGATGTGACTCAATGTACACTAACACAACAATTTTGGCAGCGATCTCGGTTTGTGGCGTCCACTCTGCATTTCCATGAATAATTTTACAGTTTATGTAAATTAAAGATACGAATTCCTCGACCCGCGGCCACTTTGGCCGCAATCTTGAAAATGCCAAAGTGCACATGAGTGCCAGTATAGGGCGACATCATACAGATCCTGATTCAGTAGACTTTGAAAATACAGAAATCACAAAAAACGGTGTCGAAATTCTTGTGGCATGAACATTTATGTGTGAAGCAAAATCGACAAATCTGTCGTTGAATTTCAAATATTAAATTTGTGACCTCTCAAAATACACAATCGTGGTGCCAGCATGCCGAGTTCTAAGTTTGTGAGAAAAAAATGATAAAAGGCACGACATGTGCAAGCTGTCTCAGCTCGGCACACTGAAATTGCATGCATGCTCTTCTATACCAGGACAAAAGCATCAGCCTGCACGGTCTGATACGGGTCATGGTTCAGGGGTCACCAGGTTGTAATGACGAAACTGTTACTGAACTAATACCAGTCATGCAAATTATACCATTAATCATTTCAGGCAAAAAATTCACAACCACTGATTAAACGTAGCAGTCTTTTACCTTCGAGGGGCAATAAATTCATTAATTGTGTCTCTTTAAAATCCGAAATGTTTCCCCGTTTCCCTTAATTTCTACCACAGTGTTGACTTGTCCTATTTTCTTGTACATTTAACTAGTTGTTTTTGTAGAGTTCCAATAAACGTGAATTATTTTCTTTATGCTCCAAATGAGAGCACTTCAGCATAAAGCAGCTTTACAGCCTGTATTATTGTTTTGTGTAACCGAGGAAAGTATTGAATTGTGACCGTGAGTCAGTCTGCTTGACCGAGTCGATACTTGCCTTCGTCGCTTGCTTTCGCGGTTTTCAGGTCGCCTTTTCCTAAAATGCCAGCGTCAACGGAGTCGCCTTTATCGGATATATCCTGCTTGTCTGACGCCATTTTGAGAGCTGCGTAGGAGTTGTGTTGGTGTGACTGGAGGTGGCAGTGTTATGACCCACGCATGCTGCATGACAAAGAACATACCATTACAGGTATGTCATGCTTTAGTGTCATTGTACCGAAACCGAAAACTCGTTGCGTGCATACATGTTTATACAACAGTAGCTCATAAATGTTTATAACTCCTATAAAGTATACAGTTTTATGTCTACTTATGTCTAATTTGGAGCTTTCCATTCGTATCGGTCTAATATTATTGCTGGGACGCAGGACTTAATAATGAGGAACAACTTCCGCAAAACTTTGGCCTATTATACCTTGCACCCATACCCTCGACGTCATTACCTAAAATAACCGGTGAACTACGGTCCCTGACGATGAGCATTGAGGTGAACTATGCTATGAGCAACAGCGGTAAACAACAGATGTGAAAGAATATGGTGTTCGGTTAGTTATCAAGACGTGGGTGGTCTCGATAAAGAAATTGAATTGCCTAACGATATAGATTTAGCTTTATTGACGCCAAGTCAGGAAACTCAACATCATACAATTCAAAATTCGTCTATTACCTTCACGGCCTAACCTCCAATGCTCACTTCAACACCTCATCATGTTTGACATTTCCTCCATGATTGTCTACGTTATAAGGGCGCAAACCGAGTGAACAAGCAAAGCGCCTTTGTCATACATTATCAAGACAGGGAGGTGACTGCTTTACCTTCACTTGGAAGCTGGTAGGGAATGAAAACAAATGAAGATTGCAATTGCAATTCCTCCAGTTACCAGCCAACCCCCACCCAGTATTGTTAATGTAGCCTAATCGCCTACTGTGTTTACCTTTTGAGAGGATTAAATCAGTTGGTCAGCATCTCATGATATACTTATGACTTGAAGTCACGTCGTTGTAGCGAGATTTTCAACGACTGATTTAATTACCTGATAAGGGCAGTACGCTAGTGTCTATCGACTGACAGCAGTGTGTGGTGACGTAATCAGAGGTTGCAATTAAAGTGTCAAGTAAAGGAAGAGGAGATTTTTTCAGAAAATACAGCTCTTTATCAGAAATATCACACATATCATTAAAAGGATAAGAGATATTCGTGTTTCCCTGCGCTTTGTTTATTTATTAATGCGCTCCTTCACAATTCTAATGGCTCATCAAAAAAGAACAATACAGTAAGTTAAATTCAATTCAATTCAATTCAATAGAACTTTATTTATCCCAAACACGGGCAATTAAAAAGCGTGGGTCAAATACAACATCAAAAATATAAAATACAAATTTACAAAATGGTAGGAGACGCAGGACTATACACAAAACAGTTTAGGGATCATTTAAAAGCCGCAGCGGTTGGAATGAATGACAACTTGCGCCGGTTTGACCTGCAAGCCGGGTATCTAAAACGCCGACCAGAGGGAAGTGTATCGAACTCTGCTGATAAAATGTGATCACTAGACAAAAGAATTGAGCGGGCTTTCCTGAGTACTTGCTGATTATGAAACGTAGAAAGACTTCTCTGGGGTATACCAATAGTTTTGAGCTAAGTGAAACAATTCTATCAAGTGAAGTTTTGTTTATAACAGACAGATTTTGATACCAACAAATGAATGAAAATGAGATAACGCTTTCAATATAAGATTTATAAAAAAGAGATAACGCTTTCAATATAAGATTTATGAAAAAGAGATAAAATTTGTCTATCAACCATGAATGAACGCAGTTTCCTTAAAAAGTACAATCTTTGCTGCCCCTTCTTCAGTATAGCATCGGTGTTATGATCCCATTTCAATTTGTTGTCAAATATTGAACCAAGGTATGTATACTTCGAAACAATCTCGACTTCGTGATCGTGAACAATGGACGTAGGAGGGTTGCGTTCTTGCCTCCTAAAATCAATTATCATTTCCTTAGTTTTCTTAACATTTAAGTTTAGATACGAATTATCACACCACTCAACAAACTGACTAAGAGCGGGACCGTGATGACATTCTGATCCCTGTAGAAGTGTAAGCAGAGCACTATCGTCAGCAAACTTAACAAGATGGCTACATTCATGTGTACTTCTACAATCGTCAGTATAAAGGATGTACAACAGAGGAGACAGAACGCAACCCTGAGGAGAAACTGTATTTGTTTGAATGATACTTGACAAAATACCATTGACAAACACCCTTTGTGATCTATTTGTAAGAAAGTCAATAATCCAAAGAATAAGTCGATTGCTAAAATTAAATTTTAAGAGTTTTTCTGCAAGGATGTGGGATTGGATTGTGTTGAAAGCACTGGAGAAATCTGCGAAAAGGATTCTTGCATGAGCACCTTTTTTTTCTAAGTGCTTGTACAGTGTATTGAGAATGAAAAGCTTAGCATCTTCAACACCTTTTCCCGGTCGATATGCAAATTGTAGGGGGTCTAGTTTGTTGCCAACCTTTGTCAGAATAATGGACTTAATTATTTTCTCAAATGTTTTCATTACCAGGGAAGTTAGAGCAACAGGTCGAAAATCATTGGGTTCTTTAGGGCTAGCTTTCTTTGGGACTGGTACTACTATAGAATTTTTCCATATGGCAGGAATACTAACTGTATCAAGAGAAAGTTGGAAAAGGTGTTGTAAGACTACACTAAGCTGATCAGCAAAGAACTTCAGGGTGCGACCACAAATACAATCAGGACCTGGACTTTTGTTCACATTTAATGATTTTAAAGTTCTAGCTACTTTCTCTGTCTCAATAGACATCCCTAACTCAGGAGATAATGACTGTTTTAGATTTGAGATTTGAGATGAAAAATCCTCAGTTTCAAAACGAGTGAAGAATGTGTTTAGGGCCTTTGGCAGCGCCGCTGAGTCTAAGTTATTTAGTGTAACTTTTGACTCTGAAGGAGTAACCTTATTTACTGCTGCCATATGCTTGATACCTTGCCAAGTAGAACGAAAGTTACCAGAAAGAAACTTTGATTGAATTTTATTTTTATAATCTAACTTTGCCTGCCTAATCGCTCTCTTGACTTCTTTGTTTATCAACTGCTTCTCGCCTGCTGTACCCTGAAAAAAGATTCTCTTCTTCTGGTTGAGAATAGACTTTAATTTTTTGGTCACCAATGGCTTGTTATAAAGTATTATCTTATACCGCTACATGCATTTTCCCGTTCGATAGATCGATCGATAGATAACTTGGTAACGCAGATGTCAACGTACACCTATCAAGGAAAAACAATGAAACCTGCAAGATAACGGAGCCGGAGAGATTTGCCCATTCTGTTGTCATGATTGCTTGAAATACGGATCTATCTTTGGTCCTTTCTTAAAGCAGAGGAAGTAGACCAATCTGCTTTATATAACCCTGATCCATTCGGTTTCCGCATTTGGACCAACTGTAATGCTTTCAAATGGTGCCTGTTTGTCGAATATCATACCTATTTGCAAATGGGATATATTATACTGAAAACAGCACTCAAACTCTAAGGTAAGCACACACTGATATTGACATCTATGCTCTTATCTACACTGGTAGAAACGTTCGCATTGATAGCAAGAAAATATTTACAGTTGGTTCAACTACGAGGTATCGAACTATTAGCATGACATCATATTAGTGGCGCCAGTTTAACTATGAATCACAAACGAATTCAGTCTCCTACCTTTGAGGGATGACAAGTAAATATCCACCATTCCTTCAAACTAGAGACAGTTGCATCTCCTTTGAGTTCTACCAGAATGTTTAACATTAAATCCCGTTTCAAATGCTTTTTTGAAATTATTGTAGAGATGGTTCGCTTGTTTTACCGATGAGAACTCGTCCGCATAGAACAGCTTCACAGTTGTCACGATTGGAAATATTTTGGGTTTATAGGGTTTTGAAACGTTTGTCAAAAATTATTGAAAAATATGGTAACAGACCATAATTTGTTGCTACAGACTTAAGTAAATGTCTTAATTTTGTTTAATCTACTTGGCAACAAAGTTAAGTCAACTGTGTTTTACTAATTCTAGTCAAATTAGTTGGTTTGCAAATGGAAATGCAGTGTAATAAACACAAATTTTGCAAACCTCTACTTATCATGTAATTCAAACTGTTATAATCACTACTTTGTTTGACTGCTTATGGTACATTGTAAACTCTCCTATTTTGCCAAACTGTGATGTTCAGGAAACTAAGGTATTTCATACTTTTGAAGTTAGTACCTCAATAAGGCAAAGAAAAATAGTTAAAATTATATTTTTTTATTCTATCTAATTAAAAAGTACAAGGAGTTCAAGTAGCTGGTGAAATATTTGTATTAAAATGATATTTTGAAGTTGAAAATTTGAAAATGTCTAAAAACTGTTCATGACAACACTATCTTATATGATAAAATATCCCTGAAAAATTACGAAGGCAAAAAATCTACATGAATTCATAATCTGTCATCCTTTGTTTTTAAAATGCTCTGATGATTCCTACCTTGTATTTTCAAGGCCACCTTGGACATGACCCTCTTTTTTTCAGGGCCACCTTGGACATGACCCTCTATTTTTCAAGGCCACCTTGGACATGACCCTCTATTTTTCAGGGCCACCTTGGACATGACTCTCTATTTTTCAAGGCCACCTTGGACATGACCCTTTATTTTTCAGGGCCACCTTGGACATGACTCTCTATTTTTCAAGGCCACCTTGGACATGACCCTCTATTTTTCAAGGCCATTTTGGACATGACCCTTTATTTTTCAGGGCCACCTTGAACACAACCCTCTATTTTTCAAGGCCATCTTGGAACTTAACCCTCTATTTTTCAAGGCCACCTTCAACATGACCCTTTATTTTTCAAGGCCACCTTGGACATTACCCTCTATTTTTCAAGGCCACCTTAGACATGACCCTTTATTTTTCAGGGCAACCTTGGACATAACCCTCTATTTGTCAAGGCCACCTCGGAACATAACCCTTTATTTTTCAGGGCCACCTTGGGCATGACTCTCTATTTTTCAAGGCCGTCTTGGACATGACCCTCTTTTTTTTAAGGCCACCTTGGACATGACCCTTTATTTTCCAGGGCCACCTTGGACATAACCCTCTATTTGTCAAGGCCACCTCGGAACATAACCCTTTATTTTTCAGGGCCACCTTGGACATGACCCTCTATTTTTCAAGGCCACCTTGGACATGACCCTCTACTTTTCAAGGCCACTTTGAACATGACCCTCTGTTTTTCAAGGTCGGGCCAAGATAAATCGCGTCCACTAATTTTAAAGGCCATGTTGATTAACAATTGTTTAGAAAGCCATGATAGTTATCATCGTAAATTGATGAATACCACAATTTCAGAGGATCACGATTGCACGTGGGGTTAAAACATTAAGATATGCTCACTTTGGAAAGCATGATTGTAATCCTTTTTTGTTAATGTTTTGTTCATGAAAAAATAATCAAACCTTATAAATACCTGTTTGAAATGTTCAATGTGTGACCTCAATTTTTTATATTTAAACATAGTTGGGAATTCTAGGAAGAGACTGAAGAGACTGAATAATTCCGGATGTCAACAATTTGTGATTTTAAACTACCTTTAAATTATTACAACAAAATACTCAAATGACCACATCTCAAATTTTTCAGTAAACAAATTAAATGGTATTATATACAACTGAATATATAGATTAAAATATTACCGTAATATGTACAATTTTGGAAAGCAACATACAAGGGAATAGCTTGTAAACGATTATGTTCAAAACAGTGGTAAATAATTTCTATTTAATTCATGCAATGAATACAACAATACCTCCATAAACATAACTTTGTACTTTGCCGGGTGCATATTATTCATTCATTTTTGTAATAATATTATTCTAAAAATTGTAAGAATATAGGGATCCAGGCGTTGGACAATGTATTGTTTATTCAGTTGTTGAACTTATTCAACGGCAGAGAACTATACCGAGATCACTTCGGCTTATCGGTGTCAATGTAATTTACAGTTTCTTCCCGGTCATTTTCTTCTTTTATCCAATCTCCCCCAGTTTACTAGTAGACCAATTACGTCAAGCAGCCTTTTAACACCTGTCTCAATACCTTTCTAATTTTCATATTAGTATGGGTACATGGCTTGATTCGCCTTATCAAAAGCCGATCCATTGTGTTACTTCCCAACTCCTCTTTTACTTCTCCATCTACTTCATCCTCTTCAACAGGAGGTTTCCAGGTGAAGTAAACTTACTTGGTTAACATGGACATTATGCAAGGAATTTGCTTTTTCTTATCATACATTGGTTTTCTGTCGCTGTGAGACTCAAATTTAAGCGCTACTTTCCTGCTGACCCGCGTCATCATGCGTAGCAGATCCACACTCTCGGCATCTCGTTGAAACACTTCATACATTGCTTGAATAAACCATGATCCCTTCTCAGTGTTCCTAAATGCGTAGTAACCTTTGGAAAAAAATATTAATTTGATAATGTTTACATCATTTTGGTTTCTAACTAGACATTTCGTTTATGGTTTCCTAAATCAAGAATAAGGATTACTTTAAGACTGTTCGATGTAATGTGAGAACAGAAGGGATGATATTCACTTTTTGAAAATGCAGAAATGATCATGGTATTCTTATCTTAATACGTAAATACACTCAGTCAGTATTTGCACGCGTTGACATATGTATACAGTGACAAATATCGATTTCATGTTTACAGATAAACAAGATAGCCGTACCGTGCATTGTTGAAAGACAGATGAGAAAGTCCGCCCATACGGGAAGACGTAGAGTTGGTACATCAATTTCTGGAGGAGAAGCATCAACTTGATCAACACCAGGATCAGTGTTTGTTCCTTGGCAAGCCTGGAATGGAATTTATTGTTTAATCTCCAGGGGTGACTCTGGTCAAAGGTATGGCAAACAAATAAGACAATAACTTAAGAGAAATTATTACTTTGTACATGAAGAAATGTGTGTTAGTATTTGTAACGCTCTGCTTTTAGCATCGACACTGTAATTTTCCACGAGGACATCTGTACATATCTGTATGTATGTATATATATATATATATATATATATATATATATATATATATATATATATATATATATATATATATATATATATATATATATATATATATATATATATATATTTGCATATATATATATGTACAGATATGTACAGATGTGAACCGTACTCTCTGTGACCAAGTTCAGAGGTTGCCATAAAGCCATTATGGTGATAAGCGGGAGGGCACATTGTATACATTTTGTGTATATTTGTATATATATATATATATATATATATATATATATATATATATATATATATATATATATATATGGTGTGAGAATATTTACATACACATATGTGTGTGTTGTGAAACTAAGTATTAAATGATTCTTGATCCAACCCTTACCTGTACGAAGAAAAGTTTTGGTTTCCCCACAAGCGAGTCATAATTATCTCCACGAAAATATTCTGCGACTTCCAGAATTGGGATAGTTTTATCGTCACTACCGTGGATGCCATTTTCACCCCATGACTTTGAATGGCGATAGCCAAACAGTCATAGTTACTGTGATCCTCTTTTGATACTGGAAAAAATGCAATACGCTTTAGAATTGGGCACTCGTCAAATGAATGAATATCGTTGGCGTACGGGTAAATGTTATGTGAACCAAATGATAATTACACAATTAAAATCTTCTGTACAATATATATAATCAAGTGATAATACTTCACAATACATCTCCTTCTCCTTATTTACCACTTATAAAAAACCTCCTTCATATTCCATAAAAAAAATTTGCACAGCAATGTTTTAATGGAATTCAATGCGCATTTTTGTAGTTCATAAATTAAAGGTTACTTTTGAAAAATATACCTTGTCTTAGACTTGAACAATATTTTTCATTGAAAACTAAAATACTACAGATTTTTACGCCATTTTGAAAATATTACTAGAATGGATATGAATGGACTTAAACTAAATTTCAAAAATTAGCGTCAGATTAATCTCTTGATACAAATTTGCCATCTACTTGATCGAGGAATGCTAATGGCACTTTTGTAGCACGTAATTTTTGAAGTTTAAAAATAATCCTTTATAAAATACAAATATGTGGCATTAATTATGATTACACATTGTTGTCAGTGTTTCTGTAAATATTAACGTGAAAAAGGAAAAAGCAAATACCATTAATATTTTTAATGTTTTTATAAAGCCTTTGAGACCTCATCTCAGCCGAATGACCTTTGATCCTCTGCTGAATGTCCGGTAGAGAAAGAAGTTGTCAACTGTCCAACTCCGAATGCACTCAAAAGGCTTAGAGAGCACTCCCTCCTGCTTGCTAGGCTTGCAAACGTTTTTCTCTTTCTGTCTTTTTGCAGCTTGGTTCACAATCTTTGCAATTACTTTGATTGATTCACTCAAACTTACAGAACCTTTAGTCATGCTGAAAATGTAGCTTCACTTAGTTGCCATTGATTTTGACACTTCGGGGCTATGCTTGACGGGTGTAGCATGCTAGGAGGGTACGCTTACTTATTCCGGACACCTGGTACCCCTACTTACGATCAAGATGGTCCTTTATTAGCTTGTATTTTTTTTTCTTTTTAATATTTTGTACTAAAGGACCTGGTAATTCATTACCTTGTGTATATTGAGTTGCCTTGACGTCATCATAATATACTTACTGTCTTGGAAAACTTTCTCTATCTTACTGACAGTAGCATCATTGTATATTATGACAGAAAACGCGAGTTTTCTGAACATTTCTTTTAATTTTCCACAGTCAACATCCGACTCTTTACGTTCTCCAAGGTTCTGAAATCTCTGATTATTGATGATAACAGCTTTCCTACGTTTTGCATACGTCATTTTATAGTTATCTTCCATACCATTTTCAGCACCTGCATCGGTCATAACCATTGCTTCACTCCTTTCATCGAATTTTATCTTAGAGAGGGTTCTTTCAACATCTGCTGAACATCAGTCAAACAGAAATTAATAAATTGCTTTCTTAAAGTCGCAGAATAGTGGCGATCATACAATAATAATTTTGTCCTCTAAACAATATGCCCTTTTCCAGGCAGTAATTTAAAATTTATAGTAAAAATTTTAAGATGTCGATGATTTAGCAGAGAGTATTCATTTTCTTTGGTTATTTAGCTTTCTAAATGCGGTTATTTTAATAGCAGTCTTCCCATTCGTGAATCAGACTAACGCCTACACACTGGCATACGTTTACAGACTTAAGTGCACTAACAAGCACCTTTGCAATCATTGTGAGCAAAATTCCATAAAAATGCGATCAAAAGCAAACAAAACAGACAAATTATGGATTCGTGACCTATGTAATAAATCATTGTATCTTCAAGAGTGGGGTGAATGAACATTTGCATCACTTCATTGGCATCAGCTATGTTGTAAGAAATTTTGATATCATCGTTTCCCTTTTCCATTTCTTTGTCCAAATTCTACCTTTGCATAAAAACCCTATAATACTTACTGTATTAACATGAATTATTGCCTGTATTTTAGCTGAAGAGTGCATATACAGATGAATACATTCATGAATCCATTTTTTGTATCAGCAAGCCTGTATTCATGTGGATTCATATGAATTCACGTGTATTATTCTATAATACAGGCAACTCATTAATGTGAATTTATCTGAATTATTGGGTTTTCATGCAGTGTACCTTTGTGCCATCTTTCATTGCATCTCTTGACCACAATCCCTGAAGATATAATGGTTCATCCCAAGAACATATACACTAAATAACGGTATTGTAATGACGCTGGCATTCATTGTGGCAAAGTGGTGGAGGGGGCAGAGGGCAGAGCCGCCTAAGAGGGGCGTATGTCAGTTTGTTAATCTCAATGTCTGTCTGCCTGTCTGTCTGTTTGTCTGTTTGTCTGTCCGTATACTGAATCTTCATCTTACTAGATTTGTAAAGCTGTTTAAGTACATGGGTTATATAATCAAGCTGAACAATTTCTGAAGTAATATTTTAACTTATTTGTGCTTTTTTGCATAGCAAGGGACGATGCATTAAATTATAAGTTAGGTTGCCCAGAGGATTTGAATAAATGACCAGGATTTTGTAAATGCCGTAAAAAGAATACTGTGAATATGTCAACGTGTCTGGCAAAGATCATCATACACAATACCTTTACAAAATTTGGCTGGTTTTCTAATGGCCAGCTTTCTAATTTCTTCTTTCTACTTTCTACAACCGCTTTTGCTTGTAAATTTTCAAATCACAAGTCTTTTTAGGATACCAAATGTTGCCAAAAACCCTTTTGTAAAAGGTCTTTTCTCATTCGGGACCTAAAACTTGGAACGATCTGCCTGTTAACTTACGCCATATAAATTCACACATTTCATTCTGCCATGCCCTTGATAAACATTTTAGAGAGTTGTGTATGTTTTTCCTGCACCTAGGGCTTTATTATGAGGTTATCCCACGATATCAGCGCTTGGTTGGGACGTATTGCCACGAGTGAGGGTGCGAGCCGCATCACACGAGTCGAAGACGAGTGTGATGCGGCGCGCACCCTCACTCGTGGCAATACGTCCCAACCAAGCGCTGATATCGTGGGATAACCGATTTATCATATGCCCATGACCGTATATTTATGTAAAAGGTAACAAAAAATAAAGAAATTGTATTAGTTTTTGTCAGTCTTTCGAAGGGACTATGTTTTTATTTATGCCGCTGGTCTGAGCGCATTGATACATGTTTGTTTACAACAGCTGATCAAGTCGTCGATCGCATCGTGTCGAGTGCATACAGTCTAAACAGGATTATTTCAGCGCAATTTACCGCAGTTCAGAAAAGGAATGGAGCCAATTTACTTATTCTGGTCACCGTCCCGGTGTTCTGGTGGATAATTATTACACGGACGATATTGTAAGTTTGAATTCACTTTAATAACTCTTGCTGAAACATGGCTGACGTGAACAGGAACGACGAAGTAGCGCGGAATACAACAGATTGTAAACATCAACTTTTAATTTTCTACAACAACCTGTCCTGTAACTTTCTTTAGATCTGAAATAAAGGAACGTTAAATTCATATGCACTAGTAATATGTTTCGTTTTATATCGGTAAATTTTGATTGAAGTGAAAGATGGATTTGATCGTTAAATGCAAGATGAACATAACATCAAAATCGGAAATAAACAACAATTGATGACGTATAACGTGCCGTATCAGACTGATGTTTTACGTTCCACGTCACGACGCGTCAGAGGAGACACGGATACGGTCATGGGTATATGATTAATTGAGATTACACGAATTATAAATATTCTGTATTATCATTATCCCTGAATCCATTGTGGATGAAAGTACAGCCGAAACCATAACCTTTGTTGCAGCATGATATGGTAGAAAAACTACAGGTACAAAGTCTAAGGGATGACATGACACTTGGGTGTCAAAGTTGCGAAGCAACTATCTTCATTGTCAGAACAGAAAAACTTGCCCAAACAAAAAGGGCATTCAAAGAAACAATTAAGCATATTACCCATTTGCAGACATACATTATTTTTTGAGAGAGGGGATTTAGTCGTGCGGCTCTGTCTGCTGCCTCTCCGCTAGGCGACTGATGCCGTATGTTGTGGGTTCGAACCCGATTGAAAACTAGCCGTATTTAATAGGAAGGAATAAAAAAAGAAGAAGATCCTTCTGGCATCTTAGCGTGACGATGAACCAGGCATGACGTAGTTTTAATCAATCACGAACTACACAAATCCATTACACCCGTGAGAGTGCAAAGTCATGTTCAACCAACTCCCTTAGAAAAGCTTAGGCTCATCCACCGTGATTTTGAAGGTAATCATCTGTGCAGTACAGGAAAATACAGGTTTTCTACTACCCAACTGACTCGCACAATTTTCTACGAGTGGAACATAACGGGCAACAGTAAAAACAAATAAAAAACCGTGACAATGAATCTCACATATTTTGAAATTATCTGGTTGTTAAGCAAACATTGTGTATTTTGGCTACATATATCACATAAGTCGTGTCAAAAAGATCAATATCAACCACTGTATCACGTCCTTCTCTACATTCTGTGATAGACACTGCAATTTGGAATGGAACGCTCGTTCCTGGCTGTTTGGATAGTAAATCATGTTTCATGTCAAGTGATGAAGCAGGAAAAAAATCAAGAATTTGGTCAGCGCCATAAAAATCATCTTTAGTAACTGCTGAAAGAGTTGACATTTTACTACTTGCTATATGACGTTGCAGCAATCAGTTATATATCGTTTGATGTAAATTGGGAGTTTTACAATTTATGTAAGGGGAAAGGATATAATACACCGTCACACGTATCAAAAGACACTAGAGCTGGTCCTAAAAATGCACAATCATTTAAAAAATATCTTGAAAAATGTCGCGGTAACCATAACAGCTGCAATTGAGGATAGCTTGCCTCAATTTAATATATTCATGGTAGTCCTTTATGGTTCAGATAACATGAGATACAAATTCCTTCAGGAATTTAACCTGACTAAAACACTTGATTTTGTCTCAAAATGCAAATTAGAGGAATGAATTTCTCGACACCATTCACCCGGCAACGGAAACCACAATCATTGTCAAAGCATTACATTGAACGGAGATATGAACTTGCGGTCATCTTGAATATTTCAAAGTAGCCACTTGTGCAAGGGTGACATAACGCACATCCTGAACACAGAAACTACCGAGAACCATTGCAAGGCCAAAATTTTTGGCAATAAATTTATTATTGTGTTTATTCAAAATCTGCGAAGACGTCTTCTCGGCTCCATTGATTTTGATCAAACTGTTGCCTAATCCTATTTTCTAATGTATTTTGACCATTTATTGTTTTCGTAAAGGTGGTCCTATAAACGTTAACGATTTTTATGTTCCGAATGAAGCACTTCAGCATAAAGCAGCTTTACAGCCTGCATTATTATTTTATGCAACCGAGTAAATTAATTGAACTGTGAGTCTGCCTGCTTGAACGAGTTGTTACTTGCCTTTGTCGCTTACTTTCAGGGTTTTCCCATCGCTTTTCCGAAAAGCATTGCCGGAGTCAATGGAGTCGCCTTTGCCGGACATATCCGGCTTGTCTGATGCCATTTTATAGGATGTGTAGGTGCTGTGTTGATGTGACCAGAACTGACAGTGCCGTAATCCGTACAAGGTACATTTATACTGGTAATCATGTGACACCGAACATACCATTACAGGCATGTTATACTTATTGTTTTTTGCTAACATGGTACCAAGACCGAAAATTTGTCGGGTACATGATAACACAACAGCATTCCATAAACGTTTAATCTATTATAGAGTATACAGTTCTAGGTCTATTTATGATGAATTTCTAGCTTTTCAGTAGAGTTTGTCCATTGTATTTGCTGTTTGAGCAACAACAGTAAAAACAGATAGGCAACAAGTATGGTGTTTAGTTGGAGTTCAGGACGTGGATGGTCTCGAGTAAAATTTGAATAGCCCCCAAAAAAGCTTAGCTTTATTGACGCCACGTCAGGAAACTCAACATCATACATTCAAAATAGAACCCTATGTTGAATATTTGTGATTCGGCCTACCCTCCAGTCCATAATTCCAAATCTAATGATGTTTGACATGTCTTCCTTAATTGTCTACATTACCAAGAGTGCAAACCGATTGAACGAGCAAGAGCCTTTGTCACACATGATAAAGTCAAGGAGGTGACTGCTTTACCCTTACTTGGAAGCTGGTATTAAGGATAGGGAGAGTTAAAACAAATTAATATTGCAATCGAGATTCCTCCAGTCCCCCCTTCCAGTATTGTGAATGCAGCCTAATCGCCTGCAGTGTTTACCTTATTAGAAGATTAAATCTGTAGGTCAACATCTCATGATATACTTTTGGCTTGAAGTCACGTTAGGCAAGATGTTCAATGACCAATTTAATTGCCTGATAAGGTCAGTAGAGTAGCTTATTAGGCAGTGTTTATCGAATGACAGCGGTGTGATGACGTAATCAGAGGTTGCAAATAAAGCGTCAAGTAAAGGAAGAGGAAACCGTTTTCATAAAATACAATTCTTTATTGAAAATATCACACATAAACACGATTGGAACTAATTTGGGATAATAGGATTTTCATAATCTTTAAATTTCTCAAAGGTTTTAGGTGCCAGATAGTTTATTGTTGCGATAATACAAATTACTCACAAAAACCAGTGTGTAATGTAAAAAGAAAGCAGATGAGATCACATTTGTAGATTAAATCGACATTAGTTCATCATCCAATTATTCAAAAATACGGTTGTTCCAATCGTCTTCATTATAAAAAGGATAAATGAAATTCGTGTTTTCCCTGTGCTTTGTTTATTAGTTCGTTCCTTCACAATTTACACTTCATTTTTACATATTCACGAACTTTGATACTGAGGCAGTCACATGTTTCCGATCGGTAGAAAACTTGATAACACATGTGTCAAAGTACATCTATCAAGGGAAAAACGATGAAACTTACAAGATAATGGAGCCGAAGAGATGTGCCTATTCTATTGTCATGATTGTTACAATACGGATGTATCTTTAATTCTTTCTTAAAGCATAGAAAGTAGACTAGTCTGCTTTACATAACCCTGATCCCTTCGGTTTCCGCATTTGCACCAACTGTAATGCTCTTCAATGTGCCTGATTTGTCGAATGTCATACTTATTTGAAAGGGATACAGAAAACAACTTTCAGGCTGTCTGAGCTAAGAACACTGAGATTCGCATCTATGCTTTGCTATATACACTGGTTGAAACGCCCTCATTGTAAACAAGACAATATTCACAATTGGTACAACTACAGATATCGAACTAATAACATGACCTAATACTAGGCGCCAGCTTCACCATGAATCACAAACGAAATCAGTCTTTTACCTTTGAGGGATGACAAGTAAATATCATCCATTTCTTCTTCTAGAGACAGCTGCATCTCCTTTGAGTTCTATCAGAATGTTTACCATTAAATCCAGTTTCAAATGCTTTTTCAAAAAGGTTTAAATTACTGTAGAGATGGTTATGAAAATATTCGCTTATTTTACTGATGACAGCACGTCAGCATAGTACAGCTTCAAAGTTTTACATCAGGTTTTATGACAAAAAGAAATTGAATTGTATGTCAGTCAGTCAGCAGGAACACGCGAATACTTAGGGCTTGATTTTCGAATCACTGTTCTAGTATTGTTGGCGTCTACTCGGTCTCCTTTGGTCGGACATATCCGGTTTGTATGACGCACTTTCGTGAGCTGTGTGTGCGATGTGTTATTGTCACCAGTCTGTTATGACCTTACACTATGCTCAGGTACTATTTCACACTTGGTCAAGTTATCGCGAGATAGTTTACATACTCGTACAGATATGTTATGCTTCAACTATGATGTAATCGTTGTGCAGAAAGCTAGACTTTGTTGGAAACAGGTCTGCTGCAAAGGTAAATCATTATACAGGAAATTCAGTTTATATATATCACGTTGAATTTGTTATCTTTTTTCTAATGGTTCCTCCTTGGGTGAAGCCATCCCGGTTAGTTATAAAGGACAGCTCAGCGCTAAAAATGTAACCTATTGATCCGGCCCCCACAGATGAGTTATCATTAACTAAATAACCCAGTAACTATGGTTTAGGAGGAGTACACTATAAACACCAACAGATCAATGCATGCTGTGTTCAGTTGGTGACCATGGGCGAAACTTCAATTTAAAAGAACTTACATAGGATGTTGACGGATTCGAATCGAACTGAATGGCACTGCAACAATAGACTGAGCTTGCTGTCACCACATCAGGAGACTCAATATTTTATTTTCAAATCATCGGACCCTATATCCAGTATTTGTGCGCAGCCTAACCCCAAGGGCTTAATTCCACTTCCCATGACGTCTTTCGTCACTCAGTGTAAAGGACACAAACTGTGCCACGCATCTTTGTCAGACATGATCAAATCAAGGAGGTGCTTGATATACATTTTAATGGAAAAGATAAGAACCTCAGATTTCAACTAAAGTATATATTAAGACATTTTGTAGAAAGTTGGTCTCTTGAAAATTTTGCCTTGACCAGTCGGGGAAAAGTAAGACTAGTGGTCGAGGGGTTCTTTAAAAAAAGGAAAGTTGCGTCTAAGTGTTAAACTTCTACTTGACTAACGCTTATTTGTTTGAATAACTGTCTTTACTTCCAGGTTTCTAGGTATAATTTTTATATTTGACAAACGATCTGTATCCTATTTTATCTACAACAGTCTGTATATTTTGGCCGGCGTCCACGCTACAACACCTGAAATAAACTCAACTGAAATGAAATCTTTTTCAAACTACTTTGAACCGTGAACTTGCATATAAAAGCCTCTGAAAGTACTCTATGGCTTAACTGCCTGCCTGGTTCCCCTTGCCCCGACAATGGTAATGAACTGTAGCTTTATTTTTTTAAACCTCATTTCGTGTGCTTTCCCCCAATAAAGACAATGATTACTTTGTTTGGATATTGATAATTTTTTTTTCATTTGTCCATGGTTTATGTTTTAAAACTCAAATACGAGATACTCAAGAGACTGAATGTACTTAATTTTGACAGGGTTCGTAAGATCGGCATTTTTCTTAGCTCAAAAGCCAACATTGCTTTAATTGCTGTATTATCTATGATTGTGAAGTTAGCTATGATAAGTTACATGTTTTGCAAGCCCGGACAATTTCAAACTATTTTTCCATGGGAGTGGTTTTAGGCTTAAAATACAAGTCCTTTGTCAACATTGACACAGTACACGGAATTTGTTTCTTCTGATGCATCCTGATAGAGGTGGTACTCGATTCAAAACTGTAAGCTACCGTCTTGCTTACTATGGTCATCATCTGAAGCACGTCCATGCTTTGTCCATAGCGATCAAAAACTTGACATATGGCTTGAATAAACCAGGATCCGTTTTTAGGATTTCGCCATGAGTAATAACCTGAATAAGATAGTGAGAGGCACTTAAGATTTGGCACAATTCTCTTCCATGAGTGTTAATCTAAGTAGAGGGTCTACAAACTAGGTGAAACTTCTTTTATTGTCATTCCCACATGATAAAATTTTCATGCCAATATCAACTTGTCGTGAAATCTAACGGTAGCCAAAATAGAAGCTACCAAAGCTGTAGTGCAGGCAGGAATGTCCGCCTTTCTACTTTCTACCCCTTCTTAGGATTTCGAGACTACTAGTTAAGTGGACAATCAGAGAATCCCAAACAGGTCTGTGACAGGCAAAGGTGTGGAGTACTTAATCTTTGCTGATAGAGAACATTTTAAATGCTTATATCTAACTTTGTCTGAAAATATGGTCTGTGTCTAAATGTATCTGTAAATTCAAACATTTACTAGGTATGTGACAGATCTGAACGTAATTCATGCTGTTTTACTCACGCTGCCATTTTTAAAAAAATCATAGCTGTTCTTATCTCACAATAATCGTTACCTGAGCGTTTGAAAAACACATTCAAGAAAATTCTAAATCATATCCTAGGTGTCAACACATGCCATATGACTGCTTCTTCTTCGTGATGCAAAACTGGCCTGATTGTGTAACATATATACGACTCCAAATTATATATATATATATATATATATATATATATATATATATATATATATATATATATATATATATATGCAAGATAGTGTATATTGGTGTAACATTGATTGATCCTTTCAACCAACATATTCAAGTCAGTGGCGCTGTTTTCAGTGCTGTTGTCTGAACTCCACACACTTAATGAGGGTTTCATGCCAGGGTTAAATCACAGTCACTCGTGATCTGTTCAGCTCTGGGACTATTCGCACCATAGACGCTTATATACACACGTCTATGGGCGAATAGTCCCAGAGCTGAATAGATCACGAGTGACTGTGGTTAAATGTAAAGCAGAGATCAATAGGTGCACATACCTGGCACTGTTGAATAACAGATGAGGAAGTCAATCTCCACTGGCAGACGCTGGGGAACAGGAGCAGCATCTGTTTGGTCGCTGCTAGATTTCAACAGAACACCGTCGTCAAATTCAGTACCTCGACATGCCTATATGGAAGAACATAGAGAATGATAAACAAACATGTCAGGACAATGCTCAACTCAGTGAGCACCAAAATGGACTCCCTAACTTGCTTGACAACCTTTAATCTCTGGCTCACATTAGTGTACCCTCAATTTCCTGTTCACTAGCAAGGCTGAACTGTACACTAATAAACCTGAATTGTCAAGTTGACAAGGTCACATTGACCTTCGTTGCCACAGGCTGCTCTGTAGTTTGCTCAATTTTTATTACGACAAGAGAAAACATGAATTCGTTGCAGTCTTTTTATTTCTGATTTTCAAGCGCATATTGGAAGATGAACTGCTCACAATCTACTTTGAATTATTTCGTTTGATTCGAGAGTATGTGGACGTTCTTTTTAGAAGAATAAACAAAAATCTTTTTGAACAACTGAACTGGATCTGAACGCATGAAAGTGGAATTCAGTCAACAATTCAGTAAATATACTTTATTATAAAAATATAAAATGTATTTTATGTATAAGAGATTATCCGCAAATCCAAATGTAATGCTCACCTGGAGGAAGAAAAGTTTTGGTTTTCCAGCGAGTGTTTTACAGTTTTCCTCAGAGAAGTACTCTGTGAGTTCTTCAACCCGTGTCGTACCGTCTGTACCATAAATGATGCCATCATCTCCGTGGCTAAGGATAGCCACCGCTACACAATCAGAATCTGAGTGATCCTTACTTGATACTGGTCGCAAGGAGAGAGAAGCATAGAATTTGAACTATTGCCGTAAAATGAGATCTTGGGTGGTTTATATGATCTGCTGTTTTATGAACTCTTTCTACTGTTCTTAAAAATAGATTACGAAATTTTCAAACTCTCACTGCTTCAATGTCGTTTTCATATTTTTGATATACAATATTAAAAAAAACTTAAATAGCTCCAATTTGAAATATATGCCTGAAACTGTTTTTTTCAACTGCTGACATTTGAAATTTTGCCAATCATCTGTCTCCGTTTTTAGTCATGTGTAATACAATTCAGTCATGCCCTTCCAATTCGCTGCTGTTGCACTGTCACGTGCATGACGAACAAAGCCCATCATGGTACAGGTGATTGGTGCACTTGACCAACTCAACGAAGGCAAACATCATGTCTTAATAGGTAATTGAATGCTGGCAATCAAACACTTGGCAACTCATATTAACAATCTCTATCATCACATTATAGAACAAAAATAAAAGCGGCCAGCACTAGTATACTCAGGTACACAATTTACCAATTACAATTACTTACACTTTTGCAATTTCTCATGCATTTCACGAACTTTCAAGTTATCAGATGTCGTGACATTAAACCCAAGTCCGCTGAAAGTTCTTTTTATGTTATCTCTGTCTATGTCTGTCCCATTTCGTCTATTCATCCTAGTTTTTGGTTCAAAGTCCCTGTTATTGATAATGAGAGCCCGTCCTCTTTTAGGATATGACGTACTGTACACGTTATCTCGCTCCAGAATGTCATCAAGAGATTGGGCCTCGACTATTTCACTCTTTTTGCCTTCACTGCGAAGAAAGAAGCAAAGCTAATATCTTGTTAGACAATCTTGAAGTAATCTACATAGAGTTATTTATTACGCAGGTTATGAAGTTTAATGCGCATAGTTGTGATCAAATGAGAGTGAATGATCTGCTACATGGGAACATAATGCCAAAGGTCTGCACATTACATTTGATAACGTACAAAAAAACTTGTTATTTGAAACTTCGTAATTGTTGAACGGAGTTTTCATTTTCAAGTCATTTTCAAAATTGGTTCAGGCAGTGCACTGTCTCATCAAGCTGTGAGAGATATCACAACCGGTCAATTTCAAAATGCTTGAAGACCTCGACACGAAATTCTGTCACAAGAGAGCAACATTAACGTTCCCTTTTGAGAGCGCCCTCGAGTGACAGGTATTTCAATCAACGAAAATGCTGCAATTCCGTTCAACGAATAAATACTATGTGCCCGGCAAAATATCTAATTAAATTATTCAGCTACTGTGTCTAAAAGCGTGAACTTCGGCAGATCAAGATGCATTCTACTATGTGTCCATGATTTTCTCTGTTTCAGAGGAAAATATGTTGACATTCGATTCTATACATCTTTGTAAGAAAGGAATATATTTCAGGTGGATGCAATGCAGAAAATGAGCAAAACGAACAAAGTTGAACTCTTTTGGATAATTATATGGGATGCTAGGTATTATTCGGGAAGCTAACATAGAGATGAGTTTGGTGAAGAAAAGATAAAATGGACACCTATAGACCATTTTCTCAATATGACAAATATGAAACAATAACTTAAGTTCTGAAGGAATTTTTCCACTTTAATACATACACATGTAAGCCGTAAATATACAATATAACATCAAAGTGTTAAAATCATTTTTTCTGTCCTACCACGAATATGCTCCTTCAGACTGTTTTTCTGCCTTGTCTTGTGACTCATTAGGGCTGCTTTCTTGAACCTTTAGTTGATCAAGGGAACTTGTGACATCTGCCAAGAGAAACGAAACATGTCATTATAGAGATATGGTCAGAGGTACGTGAATATTCCTCATTGATAATAATATATGAATGCTAGAGTGCTGCATCTCGAGCACCAGATGTAGCCCACATGTGATGTTGACTTTCCCTCTGCTATCATTAATAGTAGAAGGACAGTTTGGCCCACAGAAACGCATATAAATATTGCAAGATAAACCTGTCAGTATATCTTAGCATGTAACGTGCTTTCGCGTACATATTCATGGAACACCATAAACAGTTGAAATGTATTTCTCAAGCATTATAGAGCAATACATAGTTTTAAAGTACCGTGTACATCAACTGGACAAAGCAGTGCATACCAGGCTTTTATTAGATTATTTCGCCAGATCTACGGAGAAGAAGGAGAAGAAAAACTTACCTGTTTCACAAAACAAAATATTGAATATGTTATCACAACTTATGGCTAATATATCTAAGGGCCTTGTCACACCTTTACGATACTTTTCAATTATGGGCGTATACATAGCGTATTCATAACGTACTCATAGGTTAGAAATACGTTTATGGTACTCTAGATAATTATCTCGACGCATTTTGACTTATACCTTACAACTTACAAGTTACTTGTATGAATGTATGTCAACGAGCGCCTAACCTACCTTTAACTTACAGCTTGCGTGTCGGGGATGTATGAGCCATACCCTGGCATATGTCGAAATTTTTTGCGCATGCACAAACGTTTTCGCCGACCTCGCCGTACTACGCGACGTATACCAGCGGGATTTAGCCTGCTCTAAACTTATGCAAAACTTAGTACCCATTACAAACGACGTACGCCAGTGTAATAGCAAATTTTTCCATACGTTGGCATACGCTGGCTAAATCGTCAAGTTATTACAGGGCCATTAAGGGAGAAAAACGTTCTTTCGGTCAATGCAAGGGTATGATTAAGCAATCAATTTCCACAGTGTACCCATTATCCCTGTCTGCATTGACTATGGTATCCAATCTATTCCAAAATTACTATTTATTTTTTATTTTGTTCTAAATGAAATTTGGCAAAGCCTAATAGAAATTGATAATTGTGACATGGATTGGATACCATATCTCGGACTCTTTGACAGATGATTGTTTATTTACTGGGTCATTTTCAATGTTTATGTTCTTCTTAAACATGCCTGTCGTTCTTCTAAGTGTCCCTTCAGTTAACAAGTCATCGTGACGACGTATATGCAGTCCCCCCTGGATCACTTGTTGTTGAGAACTTTTTGTCGGTCTATTTTTGTTGATGACTAGTATGTAGCATAATGGTGACCTTATGACCGAATTGGCTGAATACGGATGCAACGCATCACTTAACAGCTAAAACTGACTGAATTGATCGAATGGCATTGGTTTAGACATGGCCCTTGACATGAAGTAGTAACTGTTTCTAAGGTCTATTGCTTTAACCACTTTAACCTACTTTTCAAATCTAGTGTCCTTGACACTTTTACATGATATCGGTAATACTGGTGTTGCCATTGATCATTAGAGGCTCAAACTCAATTCTATGAAAGTCTGTTACCTCCGAGACACAATTGTGAATATGTTCTGCTCCTTAAGAGAAGAGTCTTCCGATCTTTGGTGATTTTGCGACAATGTTTAAAGTATTTTCGAAAAAGGTGACACATGTTCTTGAAAAAATTTTAGTTATAAAAACTAATCACAACGACTCCCTTTGTTTCCTATTGAGGGCACTTCCGCATCAAGAAGTTTCAAAACCTACACATGGTTTTATGAAGCACAGTAATTGAATACTATGGCAGTCGAAACGAACTAGTGAGCACTTGCCTATTTTGCGTGACTTTTTGGTTTCCCAACGAAAGATTCCCAGAAAGCCAGCATCTGTGGAGTCGTCTTCGGGGGACATATCGGACTGGTTTGATGCCATTTTGCGGCCCGTTTGCTCTCTGCTGCGTTGCTATTACAGATACGACCAACGTCCTGTGCATGTAGTGTTTGTCTGAGCCAGAACTGACCGCGGTATGACCTATGCACGGTTTGATTTTCAATAGTAAGCAAACTAGTATAGGTTACAGGTATGTAAGGCTTTAACCCTTAACCCAACTACTCAACATGTTAGGTTTTTTTTCAGACTGGTGCAGTTCATTTTCTGTGATAAGAAATCCTAACAAACCCATTGTGATTTCTAAAACTCAGAATATGAGAAGCCCTCTAAGACAATGGAAAATTTCAATATACATACTGAGGGTTTAAAATTGGGCTAAAATGCACATTTGTGGTTCAAAATTCAATAAAATGATAAAATGTTTCTAAAAATTTATACAGTTTATCAACAGCCTTCAACCTTGTATTAAATTTGCATGTTATCAAAAGACACGAATTTAGGTACATAATTTCAGCATCATGTAACATCATACGTAAATATAATTAGTGCCTTTCAAAATAATAGAAATGCTCCCTGTGCAAATGCGTGTCCACAAAAACGTAAATAATATTTTAACATTTTAACATGCAGTACACTAAATGTGGACTGACAGCTACTGTGTATGGTGCAATGGCATGACTGTGTTGCCTAAATATTGTCTTTACTTGTCTATTTTATTGGTTGGTTTGTTGTTTGTTTATATATTTTATTTCTTCCCGTGGAAATGATTTTCCAGGGAAAAATTCAGTGAACATTTTCACTACTTTGTAACCAGTTTACCATCTATCACAGGATTCCTTGTTTTTATTTAAAATTTGTCTTCAAAATTAGAAAAAATAATTACAGGATTCTTTGCACGGAAACACAAACAATTAATTTGAATACACAGAGACAACAAGATTCCATTGTAAAATCGGGGAGTGGTAACTATTATGCAATACATGCACACAACTATGGGGCAAAATAACTGGCTTTGTATTATTTGAACTGCCAGTGTGTTTAGAATGAAGAGTTGAAGACAAAAATACATTTACTAACCATTTTATAGATTAACGTTGGTGTTTGTACCAACTAGCATTAGTTTGATTAACGAACGTACAACATATACGCTTTTGATAACCCTCTCTGGTTTATCAAGTCACGAACTCGTACCATATACTAGTTAATCTGTTCGCCAAGTTTGATCACGTACTTTGACAAGCACGCTACAAAATCGGCCATGAAATGGGAAGAAACCACTAAGTATTGTGAAAAAAGTGTCATGCCTGGCTTATTTCAGTTAAAAAATGCTAAACACGTAGGTAACTCTCGCAAGGTCAGCAGTTCGGAACAAGTACAATTGAGTGAACAAACCGGGTTTTGGTCAGCAAATCGCGTCATTTTTCCGTAAAATATTCTCAAAAAACCTGTCAAAATGTATTTCCATCACTCTGAAGGAAAAAGTTGGCGGCGAAGCTACTGACCTTAACAAATAAATATACGTGCAACCTGCTGTCTCTTTACAGAAAGTTCGCATAAATTACTAGAAATTCCGATTGTTAGGCTGCATGATGTCATTATTCTAGTCCTTATATGGTACTATACTGGGGTTCAAAGGATCACGGAAGGCCTTGCTGAGTTCGGCAATGTATAGCTGAGTTAGGCATATCGCCGAGAACCTAACCACTGTCGATTTTTATACCGTCGTGCATGGCGCTGACAGCGAAAATACCGTGTCAGTTTAGTAAACCGACGCGGTGCTTTACTATAAGTGTAAAGTGCCATGTCACCGTTGTACGGAAACAAAATCTTTCTGTGACAATGACGAGTCCACAGAAAGCAATACTATAACATGTCGTATACATATCTAGCATGGTAAGCAATGAATGACGACATGAATTTTATGTTTATCGTGTCTGTGTCTGTTTCCGGGAAGGGGTTGTCAGTCTTAGAGGTTTATAAAAGCTGCGATCTAAGACTGTTTAATAAGTAAAAACTTTCTGTTAAAAATCTAACCCCTTAACCTTGGTTATCTTTGATGTCATTGTGATGATCGAGTAAATACACAGACAACACATAAATAACGCTGATGACTTTTAATATAACATGACTGAACTGCAACTGTCTCTCCATCGACTGTTCGTTGGAGTTTGAAGTCGGTTTTGGTTTGAGGAGGATTTGCTTCACAGGTATGTCATCTCTGTGTCTACGGCTATCTGTGCTGGACTGTATGATAGCCCAACTATGGGTGTATTCCTAGATTTGGGTCGGTAGAATCTTCCAGACATTTGCGAAGCATCGTCTTCACAATGCCAACGTACTTCTCAGCTTCACCATTATTCTTTTGGGTATCTGGGACTGGTCGGAATCTCCACCGAATCCTCTGAATTAAGCTGCTCCAAATTGGATAATGTTGTCAGCTAAAATGGTTTCTGGAATTCCATGGCAAGTAAAGATGAACTCCATTGCTTTCACTACTGAACTAGCTGTTTTTTCTTTAGAGCTTAGCAATTTCAGAATACTAGGAAAAGTAATCAACGAGGATGACATAGTCCTTTCCAGCAAATGTGAAGATGTCTGCACCTAGTTTCTGCCATGGTCCATCAGGGACACCATGCTGTTGAATGTGTTCTCTTCTTTTTCTGCGCTGAAATTTCTGCCATACTTTGCAACTGGATATGGTGCCTTCAATATCCTTGTTTATTCTTGGCCAGTACATAATCTCTCTAGCCAAACTTTTGATATCTTCATTCCTTGGAGTCCTGCATGCAGTCTCTAAAATACAAATTTACATTGTCCTTCTGGAATGATCAATGGGTCTGGTCAGTGGCAGTGCTTTAAGTACAGTCTCTGCTACTCAACTAAGTATCTGTCCGAGTATACAATGTCTGTCTTTGTTTTTGCATTTGATGCAGTGATTACCATAATGAGGTCTGCAAACGTTGCATAACATCTCCTTACAACGTTTTCTAGTCACTTAAAATGTGACCGGTCAAGGTACCATTGTCTTACACAACTTCATAAAAGTCAAAAAATATGCAATAAGTCATGCATACTGCCTTATTCATGTGTCCAGTATTGTCAGATAAATATCGATAAACTTCGAGTCATTGGCAGTCATTGTCAATGCTTGATTTCTTATTTTCTTTGCAAAACTTAAAATCTATAACGCAAGTCATTTGCATATAACAAGTCAGTCTGTCTTCAGAGGTCAATAGCAGGTCAAGTTGATCTGTTATGAAAATACTGAACATCTTCTAGTGGGTTTACTGGGTATCAAACATTGAGTTTATATCTCAATAATTGAAGCAGCATAATTTGCAATCTGGGAGAGACTTTGTGTAGGTCTTTCTTCAACAGGTCTATGATCGGAGTGTACTGTGACTTCAAGCCATAAATATAGTGATGAAACTTTGTTGCGGCAAAAACAATTGTGAGCAGCTCCTTTCCAAAGCGCTGCTCTGTTTCAGTGAGTGGCCAAGACGTTTATGAAACTGGTCGGAAATCTTGAAGAAGGCAGGCTCCCACACCACTCTGGCTTGCATCTGCTTGGATTGTGAGGGGCTTGTATTCATCATAAAATTTCAGCACTATGGGAACTGAGGATTTCCTTTATCCTTCCTATTGCTTTCTCGTGTTGTTTTCCCCATAACCATGGTACTCCGTCCTTTACAAGCTGTCGTAGTGGCTCTGTCAGCTGACCTTTGGGATGAAGGGTGACAGTTCGTTGATCATACCCAGGAATCGCTGCAGCTCTTGTTTCTTTTGTGGCTCAGGCATATCTTCTACGGCTCTGATCTTACGTTGATCAGCTTGTATTCCACTTGCAGATAGATATCTTCATGCCATGGTACACAACTTCATTCTTCTTGAACTGTATCTTTCTAGAGTTGAACTTCATGCCATACTCCTGAGCTCGTTCCAGTACTTTGATGAATGCAACATCGTGTTCTCTCTCCATTTCTGTTGCTATAAGCATGTCATCAGCAATTATGTGGACATTTTCGATGTCACCGAATACCTGGAAGCCCTTTTCTGCAAGACTTCAGTCGCACTTGTTACGTTAGAAAAAAACGGTGAAGTCAGCGATTTTCTGATAGACTAAAGATTCTCTAAGATTTCTGAATTCTATAGTTTGACGGATTTTAATTTAGAGTATTTGCACTCAAGTCAGTTTCACTATCGCTTCCTTGGTAATGGTCTGAACTGACTGCACTAACAGGTTGTGTTACAGTAGGACTATTCCTATTTCAATATTGCTTAAGTATATTTATGTGGCATAACTGTTTTTGTTTTCGCTTGTCAGGAGTTATTAAGAGGTTATTTATATAGCTTAATTTTTTATCAATGAGATAAGGACCAAAGTAACGAGCATGGAGTGCTTTGCCAGGAACCAGAGGAAGAACAAGAGCTTTTTGACCTGGTTCTAGCTTCCGTTTTGAGGTGTTTTATCGTATTTTACCTTCACTGACTGTAAAGATGAATCAAGGTTTTCTCTGGTCAATTCACATGCTTTAGAAAGTTTTGTACAAAATTCTGATACATATTACAAAAGATTCAGACAGTCATCGTCGTCTGATAGAAATTTCTCTTTGAAAAGCTTGATTGGGCCACGGACTGTAAGTCAAAATACAAGTTCAAACAGGCTAAAACCAAGACACTCTTTAATTGACTCTATAACAGGAAAGAGAAGAAAATAAATGTCTTCAACCTAGTGCTTCTGAGTGTCAAAACGGAAGGTCCTAATCGTATTTTTCAAGGTTTGATGAAATCGCACGAGGGCACCCTTGCAATCTCCATAAAGTTAATCTCCATAGATGTAATATCAACCATAAAAAATAAAAAAACGGCAAACATAAATTTTGATAAATGGTAACCATATGTGTAATAAATAAATCACCCATAAATGTAATACTTGTCACCCATAAATGGAATAAATCTATTTTGTCATCGCAATTGAAAAATTAGCACCTAAATATTTATCTAAGATGATAAAAGGAAGAAACACCATCCATTGTTCATATCGTAATTGTTTTCTTTTAGTGTGTTTTGTGCATTTTGAAAGTTTATTTTACGTTTTGCTTTGTTGTGTATAGAACTGATTAGCCTTGGCGAGACACGACTGTAATCTGCGTGTCAATGCAGTCTCTAATCCAGAGTTGAGAGACTTTATAACACTACGATCCTTCAACGCTCTTTTTCGAAAATTGACATTTTTTTATCAGTCGCCTCAAATTCATCTTCAGTTGATAAATTGTATGGAATAATTATGGATTGTCTGTATTCCTATTGTTACGTGAGAATTAAAGTGAACTCAGCGATTTCTTTAAAATAAAATTAATTACGAAATATTAAAACTAATCACTAAGTAAAAGAATAGAGTACCATGCCTTTTAACTTCTGCAGAAAAACAAGAGGGTTGTGATCAATATAAATCACTATTGGCTCATTTGCAGAAGTGACATACACTTCAAAATGCCGTAAAGCTAATATCAAAGATAAACACTCTTTTCCAATTGCAGAGTTACCTTAGTTTTACTGTGATTTATTAAATTTGTGTGAGAAGTAGCAAACAGGATGATCTATCCCATGACTATCCCCTTGCAATAAAACAGCACCAGCATCCGCATCACTAGCATCTACAGCTAATTTGAACGGCAAACTGAAATCTTGTGCAGACAAGACTGGAGCACTTTGAAGTATGGCTTTAAGTGTATTGAATGCCTGTTGGCATTGTTCTGACCAAACAAACTTTACTTTCTCTTTAAGTAAGTTAGCCAAAGGCTAAGTAATGGTGGATAAATTTGGACAGCATTTCCTGTAGTAGCCAGCCATACTGAGAACGCACATCAGTTGTCTTTTGCAATTTGGTATTGGAAAGCTTGAAATGGCACTGATTTTGGCATCAACAGGTTTTAACTTCAACCTACCTCTATGAGATGCGATCAAATACTTGGCAGACAGTCTGAGCATGTGGCCTTTGTGACCTAATCCTAGTAAATAATCAACAAATAAATGAACTTGTGAGCTTTAAGTCGTTTATATTAAAAATCAACATAAATACAACAACTAATCCCCCCACCGCGTTTTTGAATGACACAAATGATTTTCTTTAATTTAGATCTGCCACTACAATAGTACCCCTCTGGTTTTTTAACCCAAAGATATTTTTCTCTATCTAGCACAGTACCCCCTCCAGTTTTTTTATCCCTAGTGATTTTTTTTCTTGGATGACCCCCCCTCCCCTTCGTTTATTTAACCCCAACGATTTTTTCTGGATCCTCACAAATATTTAAAATAATTTTGAAACAATCAACGCGCCGTAGTAGAGGGACACCACATATAAAGAGCATTATATTTTATATTTATATCGCTATTGAACAGACTGGTTCCACGTCGATTATTGAATTTGGTCCACATCTTTCGCAAGGACTCATTTTGTAAAATTGACTATTAATCTCAATTGCGTCGGCTTTTTCATAGCAAACATTAGACCAGGCGTAAAATGATTCAAATAAATCTCGGTGAAGTTTATACATGACAAACCTGTAATTAAATGTATTGTGTTGTTGGAGGTGCATGATCAATTTGTAATCACAGACGTATTCTAGACAATCATCCCAGAGCCATGGTTTTTACAACAACTAATATTTCTTGTTTTCTTAAATATTACAGGGACAATTTATGTGTTCGAAGGTGGTAAAGACTTCTATACGTAGGTATAACGTAATTTATGAGATTTCTTAACTGACGGGTTTCGTTTTAACCGTGAGTTAGAGTTAGAGCAAATAGGCCGTAGTTCGCCATAGTATGTCAACAAATCGATGACTCGAAAAAGAGCACAAGGGAATACAAATGACTGTAACAAAATTAATAGTCAATGTTATCAAATACTAATGCGCAAACTAGCAAACTGACTATGTTAGACCTATGTAATCCTTTTAATTAATATTCTCAACAATACTATATGGATACGGGTATTTGATTACATGTACTTTTCCCTTGGGGGTTTCATTGTATCAAACGTTTTTTGTGATTCATACATACAATATTCCTAGACAAGTTGTACATTAACGAAAGACTTCACATTTGTGCATTGCTTATTGGGGGCGCTGAATCGTAAAACGGCGATTCTAATGACATGAATGAGTATCTTTCTTACTACATGTCGACCATGTCTTGTCCATTTCGGCCAAATTTTGCATAGTACCGGACAGGTAAATCAATATGCGTAATTTGTCGAAGTCAATAGATTTCCTATGATGATTATTGATTGCGCAATGTATTGGTTAAACGTATTCCTTCAAATTAGAAATGGCCGAATGATTTTTCCCTCTCCTTACTGACAATGTCACAATTTCTGTAGAATGTTTCATTCAAACGCAATTTCACTCATAGAAGCATTAGTTGCCATAGGGAATGCAAATTAAGAAGACAACGGTTACGATATTTGAATGGATAGCTAATGCAGATGGATCAGAATCTACACGTCGCTGTGACCGGTTCATTTTTGTTGATTTAGAAATGTGTATGTGGTCAAAACAAGTGGAGGAAAACTGATGACTTTGTGCGCACAGACGTTTGACTCCCTAAATGAAATACTCTTTGGTCTTGTATAGATTATTAGCTTGTCTCAAATTTTTATATACATGGATTAGATACGAGATTTTCAATCAGAAGTAAGCAACGGTAAATCGTCAGGTGGCAACTGTCCTCGGAATGGAAGAGTAGAAAATGTTCTTTCTCATAATTTAATGAAGTAAATGCATTGAAGATAAACGCGACGAAAGCACAGTCCTATTGGGGTATCATATTGAAAGCTGCCCTAATATCAGCCATGTTTTACCAGCTTTTACAATCGTAGGAAAATCATTTCCGACCTCCTAGGAAACAAGTCTTGTATCATAATATCTTAGCAAACCAAAACGTAGATAAGGTACATTTTGCGGTCAAAGCTCAAGGAGGCTTCATCTCATGGCATCCGTTCTTGGGTATGAAGATAATGATTTCTTATGTTATTACATTTAAGGAGAGATGGCCATCAGTCTGTAATTACAGCATGCAGGTATATGGAACAGAAAAGTTTGGTAGTACTTACAGATATCTTTAGCTACATCGAAAAAACGGTAAGGAGGAAAACGCTACCTCGTATAATTGATCAGATGAAATTGCAAAGAATTTGTTTTTACAGTTATCGCTTGCCTTTCGAAACATTTCATTTAACCTGAGTAATATCAACTTGGTCTTCTTTGCCTTTCATTGCTCGTGTCTCACATGCGTTCGTGGAAGAGCCGGGGTACTGCATGCATGCCACATACAAATGGTTAAGCGATATCGAGATTTCCAAAATTCGGACATCAGGACAAATTTCCAGCGTTTCCATAATCTCAATTATATCTTGTATTTGCCTATTTGGGGTAAAAGCAAGAAATTAGGGTTTACCATGACAAAGTTAAAGTTAAAGCGGTACCTGTGCCCCATGTCATGCACAAATTTGTCGAACAAAATCCCTGAATGGATTGTTCATTTATTCCTTGAAAACATGATTTCAACGTCACGGTGTACAATTTTTCTGATGACCCCCGTATACTATCCTTCTTTGAAAATGGGCGTTAAAAGTTCCTGCAATTGAAGTGAAAACGTGTTTGCTCAACTTCGAACAGATCAAAATTGATGAAGTTGTTTCTGCATAACTTTAAAGAGGTGAATATTTCATCACTTACGAATGGGTGTACGCGTATTTTTAACAAGTAAGCTGTAACCATCAAGAAATGAACAAAGCTCAACAACGTAGACCCTGTACTATTTTCTATTAAAGAAATGGGCAAATTAATGACACAGTGACCTGATCAGTAAACAGTAAACAGTTTCTAATAAACCTTGCCCTTGATCCATACGAGAACCGTGTTACTGTGTGTACAGATAAGTATTCTTGTTCAATGTATCCTTTCCCTGTCTTGACCAAAGCAATCAATAAATAGATTATTCAACGTTGAGAGCAAAACAGGAAAATGTCGCATATAATACGGGTGTTGCCATTAACACTACGACATATCAGGAAAAAAAATCCAATTACTTTCCCGTCATTACATAATGGCACGACACGTATACCCTATCATACAGAAGATAGACGTATCCAATCATGCCACTCTTAATTTTGAATACTATGTCAATGATTGAAATTCACTGCGAGATCACATGACTGGTCATATTATTGGTTAACACCGCTTATCTTATGATTGCGTCATATATATTCGAAATTACGCCGTAAAGTATGTTGTTAACATCGTCTACCCTGACATGTTGTCGATGCTAATAAAACAAAGTAAACATGACAGCGGAATGAAATTTACCATGCATTGCGTTTAATTTCTCATACATGGAAAAACCAGACGTGCTAAAATTTGTAAATGAGGAGTATTGTGCGCGTCGGAACGCTTGATTGAATATACCTAACTTTTCCACGTGCATGATCAATGCCACGGTTTCTACAATGTTAAAAAAATCCGGAAATTTGTTTGCGTTTAAAATACATGAGTAAAAATGTACACTTCTGAAATAGTTCACATAATTTTACACAAATTTGTATTTTTGTATAATATATCGGGTGTTCTAGATACCCCTCGCTCATGAAAGGCCTTAATTATGAAACGTGAAATACCTTCTTTAAAGTTTCTGACTAATAATGTTGACAATTAGTTGTACCATTTATGACATTAAAAGCCAAGTACTTCTGGGAACACGGTTGGAACTAATTTGGGATAATTAGATAGTAAAGAAAGGTCGTTTTAACCTGCAAATGTAAGCTCATCTGCTTTTCTTTTTACGTTACACAATTGTTTTTATGAGAAATTTGTAATATTACAACATTGAGCTGTATGGCATCTAACACTTTTAAGAAATTTGAAAAATATGTTAATCCAATTATCCCAAATTAGTTCCAATCGTGTTCGGGATTATTATAAGCAATAAGAGAAATGTATCTTGCAATTTGAAGTCGTACGTACGCGTGACGTTTGTTTTAAATTTACCAAGGTGAAACAAGAACCCCACCCTGCCTTTTAAATTAATAAAAACTGTTATAGCGCATGTGAACATACCCACAAAATCATATAATTATGTGTTGCAGAAACTCTTCCATACTCCAGACACTTTTGGAGAAAATTAAGTAAATTGTCGCTATTTCCTAGAAGCTTAAAACAACGAACTGAAACGTCATATTTTGATGTCTAACATGGATGCGTTGTTTAGATCGCCAAAACTGTTGGGATCATGCCTAGAGGTGTATCTGCGGTTTTCCTTTCACAAATAAGATATTAAGCACCTTGGAAACTGTTAAATTTTCAAGGCAAATTAGGTCTGATATCACGAAAATGTAAACTGCGTCGACTGAACTTACCTCAATTCGTACACATATATCGAAGACTTCATCAAAGTACACGCAAATAACAATTGTTATGTTTTGCCTTGATTAGATGAATATTCTAGAGTGTTTTTCTGATCAGTTGCTACCTACGTTTAGGGGTTGTTGACTTGGTAATGACACCCGGGGTGACAAAGGCAAAGTGTCAGTTTCCGCTATGTTTACATCCGGGCGTCAATAAGCAATCGGCAATTGCTACCCCGCAGTGTCAACAGTGAGTTGATGATGGACAGCCCCTGGTGTCCATATTGCCTCTCAAAGTGTTCCTACCTATCGTTCAAGTGTTTGTATCATCGGTGATAAGTTTACGGTACGATAGATTCAATGTCAAGCTAATCATTTGAGGTATACATGAAAAAGTTCCAAGTCACTGTACGTGCTTTACATTGAAACTACCATGGGACAAGGACAATTACATGTATGTATCACACTCTCAAAATCATCTTGTGTGAAACGGTGGGCAATATTTCTTTATTTATTAATGGATTAACGTCATGTTCGCGATTGTGATTGAAACTCCCATGTGTGTCTCATTGTTTCATGGGTGGAGAAACATGTCCCTATCAATGTCATAATACACGCTCTAAGGTCAGGCTTCACACCAAGTGAAAATTTGTTTTACAACTGACTGTAAAGGCCTTGGGGGGTTATCAATCTTAGTGAAGCCTCACGAGATAATCAATGTACTGGAGATTAATTGTTAGTTGCCAACTATTTACCAGGTTTATCATCGTAATAATAATTACTATTGTTTTAGACTATTTATTCTCGATAGACTGTTGAACCAAAGGCTGTTGTAACACAGTGCCAAGATCCATTAAAATAGACAATGTATGAAGTAAACGTTTTGTCTGGATAATAGATGTGTGTACAGATTAACGGAGAGACGTTTTCATGTCCTCAACTCCGAAGAAGATTCTGCATTTTTCTGGGAAACAGTGTCCTCTAGATTGAGAGCTACACAATTAATCCGTTCATCGCTTTTTCAGTTACTGACTCACACATGTTCTTTCATTCATTCATTCATTCATTCATTCATTCATTCATTCATTCATTCATTCATTCATTCATTCATTCTTCCATCCATCCGTCCATCCGTCTATCCATTCATCCATTCATTCATTCATTCATTCATTCATTCATTCATTCATTCATTCATTCATTCTCACCTTGGCACATGAGTGCCACAAAGAATTGATAATGCAGTGTCTTAACTTTTAAAGCGGGTCTTAAACCGTAGTGTCCCTATCTTCATCTGAAAAAAATCGATGTCAATGGCATTCTTTGAACTGTTCAACGTATTTTTGTCCGTTTTGCTTTTGTATCGTACATCTCACTCTTATGAGCATTGGGTATACCAACCACGCTGAAGATTCTTCCAGTTTCCCATATGAGGAATATGGATCGTTCATTGTGGCAAATGTTGCATAAAAAATTTATTAAATACACCTTAGTAACCTATCAGCCGAAAAATAAAACCTTCGATCCAAATAGCAATTAGTAACGCTTCCTGATTCGATAGGCAGGGTTTAGAGTGCGTGGGTACCGTACGCGCTGTTCACATTGCTTCAAGATATTTACGAAGCAGTCAACTCCATATTATGATTAGGAAAAATAAAAGACGTGACCATGTCTTTTACGAAAATGAAGACAGCAAGACAAGTACTGACATAGCTTTATTGGGATCTCTTGAGAATTATCGAGTTGATACATTTGTGTGATCTGGAAACTTAAATCATATTATTTGCGCAATCAGTCTTTCGTATATAAAAGTAAATTGCATGTACGATCAAGGTAATCTATGCCTAGTGCTACGATCCCAGTTGATCAATTGCGTTGTTAAACCTACGTTTCTGCGAGCAGACAGAAATAATTTATGTCTCAGTACGTATGAAAGCGCAAAAGGGTATAATGTGAAGTAATAACATTGTTTAATTTTACAACGATTTTTAATAAACTTGAGGGAGCGTGGCAAAAATGTCATGCGTTGTTTATTGTACATTTGCCCCTTCTTTATAAATATTTCAGAACCTTTTTTGATGTTTTATTGATATCTTTCTGTCCGTCT